>NC_059475.1:34748014-35061396 GCF_018139145.2 Gymnogyps californianus
GCAGACAGAGCATGCATATAATCCAACTTTTACCATAAATGTAGACATTTTTCCTCTTTTTTACTCGTTTATCTATCCCCCATTTCTTGTTTCTCTGTGTGTGTTTCTTTTTTAAAAGAAGATAGCCAGAACACTTAAATGACAAAGCTTTGGCCATTGTTAGGCCAACTCTGCTATCTCATTCTCCATCACAAAAATCTCCCAATCTAACAGTTAGCATCACGGTCCTTTTAAAATGCATTTTACCATAACGGTAACCTCACGACAACATAACACTGAAGCTCTATTACTAGTTCATGCGCCTGCACTATGTATCAATGGCAGAAGAGGGAAAAGCTAGGTTTGGAACTTAAGTGAGCAGTATCTTTAATCTGAACACCTCATTAAACACTGGGGCTGAATATAACACTTTCATGGTTGTATTCGTTTCACGTGTTGCAAAATGTCTTGAAATGATAATATACAAAGATTAGAACTCAATTTTCTATCCACAAACTAGTGAGACTTCTTCCAATTCACATAAGACTTAATGCTCTAGTTTACAACAAGTTTCACAGTTTTGTAATCCGTCATTGCTTATATTTCCTCCTGTTTCAGTAAATAAGCTTAACTCTACAACTTTCTGTATAGAGACTCAAAAATAAACATGAATGACATCTGCAAGTCAGCAGATGCTGTATACACTAAAGTACTTTTCCAGATTTCGGGAAACAGTTCTTTCACTTTAAGAAAATGTCCTAATTATGGACTCCATTCTTCTCATTGACTCTTAACTAAAAGACCTCTTATATCCAAACTGTCAAGAAGTTAACAAGTAAATTTTTTTTAAAAAACAAGGTACTGCATTCTGCATAATTTTGCATTTGAACACAATAAGTTACTTTTTGGCTAAACAATAAGCAATCTTTCTATTTCTCTAATCCACTGTACCTGTCTTAATTGGTCACAAGTGAAGAAATACACATTTGTTTCTAGATAGGAAACTAGCAATACACACACAAACACAAAAGTCTACTAAGCAAAACTAAATACAATAACTTACTCAAAACAAAATTGAATGCAATGAAACTAAGTGACACGACAAACATTATTCGCTGTGTATTAATATACCCTGGAGCCATGTGCATCAATCTCAACAACAGACAAGACTAACAACATGCCCAAATAATTTTTTTATGTCCTTATTTAAAAATAAACATACAACTTTATTCCAAATTAATTAAAAGGAGTTACTCCTAAGTAAATTTAAATTCCATCTGAATACTACCATAAGGTGCAATAATGGTACTTTCTAAAACGAGTATACAAGGTCTAATAGGAACATAAATCTATATGCCTGTGCTGATAAGCCTACAAGTATACATTGCTAACAAAACAAACATATGGCTATGATCTTAATTAGAAAAGCTAAAGAAGTCCTGTTAATTATCTAATTTCTGATCACTGAGCTATTCTAAATGATTAAACCAAAAAATAGTGCTCATACCTAACCTTTCCGTTTCTACACTTATCCTTCATACACCAGCCAAGAAGGAATTATTAGTTCATTTCTAGGAGAAAAATTCAGAAGAGTGAATTTTTAAATTTGCTGTCTTTCCACAGCTGAAACAGCAGAAACAACTAGGGGGTCCAAACTCTCCAAAGTACAAATATTCTCTTTCAGGGGTTAAAGGAAGTGCCAGAGTGGAAAATAATTAAGTCTGGCCAAATATATGATATTAAAGTAACACATTTATATAAAATTTTATTTCATGTCTACAAACATACACAAAAAGGGAGCTAGGAAAATTGTTAGAAACCAAGGCGTTCCCTTTCAAAATGGCAAAGTAATTCTTTGCAAAATTTTTCAGCCTGCAATTCAAAACAACGGCATTAAGGGGAAAAGGGCTAAAACTGTTCTGTTCGTTTATGCCTTTTGTTTTTCCTTTAAAAACAAAATAAAATCAGGCCACAGGCTCTTCTCAATGGAACTGCAAATTTTAATACAAAGTTAAAAGAGTTTAATAGTGCTCAAACAGGATTTATAGTACAAAATAAAAACCTATGTATTCTGAAAGATTATCTGAATCAATCGTGGGACTTAATCATTATTTAAATGATTGTAACACCATATGTATCTGGTACTGCATTCTGGGAACATTTACAGGTGAAAATTTTTACAACTCACCAATCAACAGAAAATAATAATCCAAGTTACAAAGCATGAAGTTGTACAAAATATGCAAAGAGCATTCTGGTAGCAGACACCTCCTTCTCACTTTAACTTTTACAATAATATGTAATTGCATGCATGTCCTAGCTTTCAGGAGCAAAAGGTACAAACTCCCCCACTTTGACTTTTGCATCTGGTCAAACCTGCTCTGTCCTTATTAAGGATACGACTGCCTGAAATTTGAAAGCAACGCTAAGGGTTTCCACTGCTATTACGCCGTGCTTTTCTAGCGGTTCACCGTCAAAATAACCTTGCAGCCAAACGCTTCTCGGGAAGGGATGGACTCCTGCCGCCCCGGCACCCCCCTCGCCGGCGGCGGCCGGGTGGCGGGGCTTCAGCACCCGGCAGGGGAACAGCGCACGCCGCGCCGGGGGCTCCCGCCACCCCGCCGCCGGGCTCCCGCCGCCGGGCTTCCCGCAGGGGCTCCCCCAGCACCGCGAGCACGGACCCGTTTCCGAAGGAGGCGTGAGACGGGCGCGTTCGGGTTAAATATCGCTGGGTTTAATAAATAACTTTCGAGTTAACTCCAGGCCTCCTCTCCAATCAATGCATCCCCTTTCACTCCGAACATCTTCCGACTCCTAAGCGTGCTCACAACGCTGCTTTCCATGAACAGTCATGTCTTCCCAGGCTCCCGGTAAAAGCTACTGAGCTTGACGCGCAAAAATTTCACTAGGATCTCTCGCCCCTTCCTTCACCAGAAACGCTATTTACGCCCTTATACACTCGAACCCCTCGGGGCTTCATTTCTGGGCGTACCGCGCTTCCACCGGAGTGCCGAGCTCCACGGTACACCGGAATAACCGCAAAGGCCCCCCCAAAGGCCGAAGAAACCCCGAAGCCTGCAACACACGTACTGGCTACGGCGCTGGGAACCATTCTGTGCAACCATCGCATGTCATGTGCCAGGGGTTTATTAAAGGATCATCCATGCGCTATGAGCAGCAGCATCACACATGCCCTCCTACCCCTCCCAACAGAAAGCACACAGGCACACGCATCCCCCCCCCCCCCCGAAAGTAAAAGCCAGGGAGGGGGAGGGGAAGGAGTCATCCTAAAGGTGTCTGCCGTGCGGAGCGTGCCACGCTCAAAGGCATCCCCCGGGGCACGGAGCTCAGGCCGCCTCCCGCTGCCGCCGCCGCCCGGGGAAGGCAGGCCCGGCTCCCGCCGGCCCGCAGCCTGCGCCGGCCGCGGGCTCCCTTCTCAAACGCCTTCGCACTCACAGCTCCGCCGCGTTTGGAGGAAGCCCGGCCACGTCTCGACCCCCCCCCGTCCCCTTCGGCAAACGCCCACCCCCTCGCTCCGTCCCCTCCAGGCGGGTTATTCCCGGGCCAGTCCCCCGGGCTGCGGCGCCCAGCAGCTCGCTCCCTCGCTCGCTCGCCCGCCTGCGGCAGCGGCGCCCAACGCCGCCAGGCCTCGCGCACACGCTCCCCGCCGCGGAGCCGGCGGCCGGAGCGCCGCCCCCACGTCCCCGTCCCCGTCCCCGGGCCCGGGCCGAGGCCTCGGCTACTGCACGCCCGGCGGAGCGGCGGCTCCCTGCGCAGCGGCGGCGGCGCCGCCGCCACAGGAGACGGCCGCCGGGGCAACCCGCGGGGCGGCCTGACGGCACGCACCGACTCGCGGCCGCCTCCCGCCTCTCCCGCGCCTCTCCCCAGCGCCGTCCCCGGCCCGTTACCTGTGAGGACCCCGACGCGGATTTGGTGGTCGTGGTTCGTTAAAATCATCCCCTCCGACGCCATGTTTCCCGGCGCAGCCACCGCACTGACAGGGAGCGAGCGGGGGGGAGGGGGCAGGCGCGCGAGAGCGGCGCGAGCGCAAAGGGGGAGGAGCAGGGGCGAGCGGGGCGGGGCCAGGAGGCGGGGGCGGGGCCAACCCGGGGAGGGGCGGGGCGAGCGCCAGCCTGGTCGAGCAGCTACAACAGCGCGGGGCGGGGGGGCGCGGCGCAGCGAGCGAGAGACTGGCGTGCTGCGCGCCGTCCAGGCAGTACCAATCTAGCGCCGAGACCGCCGGCGCTGGCGCCGGTTGCCGCCGACGGGGGCCGGCGCATGACGCCAGGCGCGTCCCGGGGGCGGCGCGGCGCGGGGCGGGGGGGGGCGGTCGGGCCAGGCCGGGCTGGGGCCGCCGTCGGTTGTGTAGGCCGTGCGGCGCATGTGCCCTTTGCGGCCCCTTCGGCGGGCTGCAGCCCTCCCCGCCAGGTGCCGTCTCATCTCACGCCCGACAGCCCCGACACCGGGGGTTGCTGGCAAGGGGTGTCCCCGGCCGCCCGCCCGCCCGGCAGCGCGGCGAGGCGGCCGCGGGGCAGCCGGCCCCGCTGTCTGGCCCAACGGCAAGCCGAGCCCTCAACCGGCTTCCCGGGGAGAGCGGCGGCTCAGCCAGTGCACTGGCTGAATCTCAGCCGCTCCCCGCCTGCCGCCGCCCCCGGCGGAACACATCGCCCTCTGCGGCCAGCGAACCGCTGCGTACCAGCACTTTTTTCTTGCATTTTTCACCCGGAGCTGCTCCCTCGCCGGGGTGACGGCACTGCCACGGCAGGGCTAGTGCCGGCGCGAGGGAGCTGGTACCCAGAACGGACTCGGCGGCAGGAGGAGGGCAGGACTTCCCGGCTCAGCTGGCGTGCGGATTTAGGTTGGCACAAACCGGCTGTGAACATACGCGGTCAGCCGCTCTTCCCGTCGCCTGGCTGGATCTGAGCTTGCGGCCAAGTTGCTCTTGGTCCCCAGAATCCAAAGTCGTTTTCATCATCTGATTACACCGAGTTAACAGGTCAATTCTTCAGACCTCTGACAATGGGAAAAGAGAGGTAGCAAGGATGGTAATCACCCTTCCTTTTGGTTAGCATGAAATACAGAGATAGACAATTTTCCCAACAACTTTTGAGTCCCCAGGGCTCAGCAAGGTGTTTTTGCAACCTTCCCAGGCCCCTTCCCTCCTCTCCCCTTCGAGCCCTTCCCCTTTCCTCTGAGATTGAAACTGTTGTTACACAGCCTTTAGGTAAAGCAACTTAGTATCGTAACAAGAATCTTTACTTTGTCTTACTTGAACTATATGATCTGGGAAACTGTCTGGCAGCAAGTATTTAAACTTGTTTTGAATGAACATGTAGGCAAATGTCTTCCACATTTAATAGCAACATCATCAACTGCAAATGATCACCCATTGTCAAAGTTCAAGCCCTCTGATTCTAGCAGATATTTATATTTTCAGATATTCCTGTTGAGGTTTCAATACTATCTTGCTAATAGCAGACTCCAGATCACTCTCCTTTTGACTGTGTACTAACAAGCAATTATTGAAAGCATATGTAATTTGCATAGACATTAATGAACCATTTTGGGAGTTTCCTTTTTGGCATATAATTTTCTTAGATGGACTACTAGTGCAAAAGCAAAGGCCTGAAGAAATATCCTGTGTCTCAGGGAAAGTCACACTAGTAGCACTTTGATGGGGTGGTGCACCAGCACATGGTATCGGTATTTCTATATTGGCACAGCAGTTGCAGTGTGTGCAGCCATAGAGACTAAGAATTCAGGCTCCAGAGATCTCTGGTTATGCAATGGTATAATACAACATATGTGGGTGGGTGTAAGCCTGAACCCAAAACAGCATGGTTACTGAAGATATACTGCATCGCTGGTGCTCATACTGCTGTTCCCTCACAGGTTCAGTCACTATGTGTTGAATATTCTGCTGTAGACAAGGCAAAAAGACTTTTTTTCCTCAAATGTATCTGAAATTATCTAAAGTACAAGCAAGTAGCTTGACGTTTTGTAGCTTCCTGCAGAGGATTCTCACACCCTACACTAAAAACAGTATTGTTTATTCAGAGCATCTCACAGTCTCCCCGTGCAGCCTATTGATTTGTTGCTCTTGTGGATGGTAAGAAGGAGGGGCAGAATTCAGATTTCACTGGCAACATTAGCTTTAGTACTTCCTGGCTTATAAGTGCCTACTAGTGGGATTTGTGTGGGATTTTTTGTATAGAGACGTAGTAGAGGATTGTATTAATGTAATGAAGTAGTATAAGTTTACAAATTTTTAAAAGACCGAGTCAAGAAGAAGCTGAAATCAATAGGAGGGTTTTTATTATCGTGGTATGAAAGTCCTTGTAAACTAGATTGTTAATATAATGGTAGATCCATAATAGCTCAAGAGAAGGTTGTAAAAGGGATGATGTCCTGCAGTCAAGTTTTCGACAGAGTAAGGAGACAAGAGTATGTGAGGAAGAAACCTTTTACTGCAAGGAGATGTTCTAGGAAATACGCTGGCAGTCCATACCTGAGTTCACGTTGAGTGTCCAGAGAAAAACAAGTTGTCCTCGTCAAAATCAATACACAACTGATGATAGTCACATTTTGTCCTGGTCATGTCAGCGCTGAAATATAACTTAACTTAGTAACCTCTCAGGAAATTTTTTACATTACTTTGTCTGCCAGCTGTTAATTATCAATACCTGTCTATTAACAAAGTACCGCCCTTTCATTAAGCTGGCTCTTCCAGCCGTGTTTGTTCTATGTAGTCTTAGTCCACTGGCCAACATAGTAGGCTTTCTTGTTTTATCATGAGCACTATAGGATGGCTTATTTTAATTACTCATTTGGGTGAAACAGTTTGAGCATACAGGAAGCACTTGTTTAGTTACCTGTAGAAATCTTGATTAAAAAAAAGAGACTTCAGTATGATTACAGGAAGATACCAGTTTGTTCTGTTGATTACAATGTGGGCAAGGATGATTTAAAAACTCATTGAAAGTTATCAGAGACATTTCATATTTAGAATAGGTGTTCAATATGATTTCTATAATTTTGTTGTCACACAGGTCTGATTTTTTTTTTTGCAGTGGCTCCTTAAGTGTAATTTCTTAACTCTATTCTTTTTTATTTTGAATTGGTTGGCTAGCTGGATCAGCAAAGGGACACAGCTCTTCAACTGTGTGCCTTTGGTACAGATCCAGCTGAAGTCATGAAATAGCTGGCTTAATGAATCATTAATGGAATTCAGAACATTTTATTTCTATGCCACTGGTGCAAATCCAAGTAAGGTCAGAAGACTAGCTGGCTCAGTGGTTCAATAATAGGAAACAGACTTCTACCTCCAGCTTATTGATGTGAGTCTGTAAAGGGTCAGGAAACTGTAAGTTTTGAGACATTAAAATACAAAGCTTTTCCAATGTAGCTGTTGGTTTAACGTCAGTCTATTATACAAGATTACTTTCTGATATGTTGCAATAGTCTATATTGATCTATAAATTTTGAAAAAGAATACTATAAGCATTTTCTGTGTAGCCACTGATATAGCACCATATTCATCACTCTAAAAGAAGATACAAGAGGTGATTTCTCCAGACAATCCCTTCCCTTCAGCAAGCGTCTAGGGGAAAGACGGAACATGCACCACATTTTAGCTATGTAAAGCTAGCAAACCATCAGAATGTCCTAGTGGCCCATACCATAGTCCATCCTTGCCACACCATCTTTGCCAGAGGCCTCCTGAGAACCCTTTCTGGGTTTACACCTCTAGTCAGGAGTAGGAACCCAGCTTCAGTGACTGTCCTAACTATTAGTGGGAGAGAAAATGTGTTTTGCTTAGGGTAAAACTGCATTACCCCTTGCACTGCACCAACATTTGCAAGGTCAGATTTGTCTATTAAGCAAATAGCCTCTGTCTGTGAGATTACAAAATGAGAGAAGCTGTTAACTCTTCCACTTGGTAACAAACTATATCACGACTTAGCTCATGCGTAATTGCAATATGGGCATTTGCAGCAATGACAGGCATGTGGAAAACTCCGAAGGAAAGGTGGCCCTGACAGACATCCATGCATACAGCCTCTTTCCCTCAATGCCTCCTCCTACTCAGCTACCTACTGTGGTGTAACTTTTTAAATGGCACCATATGCTCAAGGATACAACCTCACATATATTCTCAGAAACAACATCTGGAAGAGTGAAGTTTACTGAGCTTATATGGTATGACTTTGATGGCTCTGTGATAGTGACAACCATGTGAGTCGTCTCCAATCCAGTTCCCTTGCAGTGCTTTTTTTTACTCTCATACTCTGGTCAGACCATAAAAGCAAAAGCTCTTCCTTCCCCATCATCCTGCCCAGGAAAAAGGTTACAGTAAAACCATATCTTCTAACTATTTAATACACAAAGCAGGTCTATCCAACTTGTCCTTTCTTTGTCTGAGATTTCAGATGTTGCTCTTTTGCTGCTGTCCTGGTTTCGGCTGGGATAGAGTTAATTTTCTTCTTAGTAGCTGGTACAGTGTGTTTTGGATTTAGTGTGAGAATAATGTTGATAACGTGCTGATGTTTTAGTTGTTGCTAAGTAGCGCTTATCCAAGCCAAGGACTTTTCAGTTTCCCATGCTCTGCCAGCAAGCAGGTGTGCACGAAGCTGGGAGGGAGCAGAGCCGGGGCAGCTGACCCGAACTAGCCAAAGGGGTATTCCATACCATGGAACATCATGCCCAGTATATAAATGGGGGGGAGTTGGCCGGGAGGGGCAGATCGCTGCTCTGGCATCGGTCATCGGGTGGTGAGCAATTGCATTGTGCATCACTTGTCTTTTCTTGGGTTTTATTTCTCTCTTTTTTTGTTATATTCCTTTCATTACAATTATTATTATTATTATATTTTTTTATTATTAGTTAGTATTATATTTTATTTTACTTTAGTTATTAAACTGTTCTTATTTCAACTCACGAGTTTTACTTTTTTCCCCCGATCCTCCTCCCCATCCCACTGGGAGGGGGGAGGGATGAGCGGCTGCGTGGCTCTTCGTTGCTGGCTGGGGTTAAACCACAACAGCTGCTCAGTTGAAGAAATGTTTCTGTCTCTACAAGCCTTTGGAAATGAATGTTCTGTAGGTTTCTGTCCAGGGCATGTTGGACCAGTGTGTTTTGTTGCATTATGCAACCTTACATATTTCTGTCAGAGTTTCCCAGACAGAATTCAAGAAATGCCAGGCAGGAAAGTTCCAAATTGAAGTATATCCTCAGCTTGGTACCAAGGGTTTGAATCCATCACTGAAGAGCAGTGAAGGTCCTGCAGATCCTGTGCAAAGGATTATCTTTTGGTTCATCATCATTAATGTATTGGGTTTGCGTGGCAAGGTTTTGGTAGCGGGAGGGGTACAGGAGTGGCTTCTGTGAGAAGATGCCAGAAGCTTCCCCTATGTCCCATAGAGCCGATGCCAGCCAGCTCCAAGACAGACCCGCTGCTGGCCAAGGCCGAGCCCATCAGCGATGGTGGTAGCGCCTCTGTGATAACATATTTAAGAAGGGGAAGAAGTTACCATGCAGCGGCAATTGCAGCTGGAGAGAGGAGTGAGAATATGCGAGAGAAACAACTCTGCAGACACCAAGGTCAGTGAAGAAGGAGGGGGAGGAGGTGCTCCAGGCGCTGGAGCAGAGATTCCCCTTCAGCCTGTGGTGAAGACCCTGGTGAGGCAGGCTGTCCCCCTCCAGCCCATGGAGGTGAACGGTGGAGCAGATATCCACCTGCAGCCCGTGGAGGACCCCACGCCGGAGCAGGTGGCTGGGCCTGAAGAAGGCTGTGGCCCCATGGGAAGCCCACGCTGGAGCAGGCTCCTGGCAGGACCTGTGGCCCCACGGAGAGAGGAGCCCACGCTGGAGCAGGTTTGCTGGCAGGACTTGTGACCCCGCGGGGACCCACGCTGGAGCAGTCTGCTCCTGAAGGACTGCACTCCATGGAAGGGATCCACGCTGGAACAGTTCGTGAAGAACTGTAGCCCGTGGGAAGGACTCACATTGGAGAATTTTGTGGAGGACTGTCACCCGTGGGAGGGACCCCACGCTGGAGCAGGGGAAGAGTGTGAGAGTCCTCCCCTTGAGGAGGAAGGAGTGGCAGAGACAATGTGTGATGAACTGACCGCAACCTTCATTCCCCATCCCCCTGCACTGCTGCGGAGGAGGAGATAGAGAATTCGGGAGTAAGGTTAAGCCCAGGAAGAAGGGAAGGGTGGGGGGAAGGTGTTTTTAAGATTTGGTTTTATTTCTCATTATTCGACTCTGATTTGACTGGTAATAAATTAAATTAATTTTTTTCCCAAGTCAAGTCTGTTTTGCCTGTGACGGTAATTGCTGAGTGATCTCCCTGTCCTTATCTCGACCCATGAGCCTTTTGTTATATTTTCTCTCCCCTGTCCAGCTGAGGAGGGGAGCGATAGAGCGGCTTTGGTGGGCACCTACGTTGGGTGCCAAAAAGGACTGTGGTGAGGTGACCCTGGCTGGATGCCAGGTGCCCACCAAAGCCGCTCTATCACTCCCCCTCCTCAACTGGACAGGGGAGAGAGAAAATATAACGAAAGGCTCATGGGTCGAGATAAGGACAGTTTAATAAAACAAAAGCAAAGGTTGCGTGCGAAAGCAAAAGAAAACAAAAGATTTTATTCTCTGCTTCCCATCAGCAGGTGATGTCCAGCCACTTCCTGGGAAGCAGGGCTTCCATACGCGTAGCAGTTGCTCTGGAAGACAAACATAAATAACGAATGCCCCCCTTTTCCTCCTTCTCCTAGCTTTTATTGCTGAGCAGACGTCATACGGTATGGAATATCCCTTTGGTGAGTTTGGGTCAGCTGTCCTGGCTATGTCGCCTCCCAAGATCTTGCCCACCCCCAGCCTGCTGGTGAGGGGGGCAACGTTGGAGAGACAGCCTTGATGCTGTGCGAGCACTGCTCAGCAGTAGCCAAAACACTGGTGTGTTATCAACACCTTTCTAGCTACCAATACAGAGCACAGCACTATGAGGGCTGCTATGGGGAAAATTAACTCCATCTCAGCCAGACCCAATACAATTATCTTTTTGTCCATCATCCATTGAGCTGGTCCTACTACAGGTCTTATTTCTCTGTACCACCCGAAAGAAGATACACCAGATATTTTGCTGTAGTTATTCTAATCTGCCAAAGTAGGCTTTTCTTGAAGAACAGTACACTAAAAAAGGGCTTCCATTCTTTCAGAATAATTTGGAAATGGTGCCAGCCAAAGGTAATCTTTAGGGACTTTTGCAGGGATGAGAAGCTTGATGCTCCCCAGTACCAATTCTTCTGGGTCACTGCAGCCCTTACTGACAATCCTCCAGCACACAACCCATCTGAGAGCAGAACCAAGGTCTTTGAGATAGGTATGCAATATGTGTGACATCTGACTACAAATGCAGTTCAGTTGATTCACTACTAGTATGGGTGCCTGACAAAAATAAATGAATCTTAGCGTGACTCCACATGAGTGGTGTTGACACATTCAATTGTCTGTGCTTCGTTTGCTGCAAAACAGTAGCTATTTTAGAAAAGCAGTTGATGAGCTTAGCATACACAAAGAGTAGACAGATTTAAAAGACATCTTACTGGAACATTCTATTTTTAAGATTTCACTTTGACAAAACTGCCTCATTAAGGACTTGGATATGAAAAGCAGGAAAATGCTTTTGGATCTCATGTAAACTAAATTCAGAATTCTGATGAGCTGAATCAGTACTTTCCATACATTATTTTCCTTTATCTGTATTTCCCCTTGTTTCCGTGTAAGAGATGAAATAAAACGTTAAGAAATCTTGGTCTTGATTAATAAACAATACAACTCCAAACTGTATGAAATAAGGCAGAAAGAGGAAAGAGAAGGTAAATATTTTGAACCCACAATTAAATTGTAATATCTCAGAATGAATTAGCCAAAAATTCATCATGTATTATGGCCAAAAGTGAAAAAATGACAGCTTGCTTCTGCAGGAAACCTGGTTGTGTTGTTTGCTTTGACTTAATAGAAACATTAAAACTACTAGAACAGATCCTCTAAGGAAGAGGAGGATACTGTACGGAGAAGGGCAGCTGCAGCCTCCTGCCAGCTTGACTGAAGGCAAATTCTCCAACATTCATTGAAGAATATTGTGTTTCAGCTCTAAACTACATGCTAGTGTGTTTCAAAGAGTTTCTCAGCCTTCAGACATACACAACTATATCAACAAATAAAATTCAAGCAAAAAACGAGTAGCCATGCCTTACCCAGAAATGGTTTTTTGTTGTGATCTACAGACTATGCCTATAAAACTAGTCATGTGTACTATCTTTGATGCCTAGTCAGTGATGGTGTGAGAAGATTTGGTCTCTGTTCATTTTCTATCAGTTTACTTGGTTTTCTGCTCCTCAAGAACAAAATCAGTACCTTATTTGCTCTTTCTGCTTGTACACCTTTGCATTGTAGACCAGTAAAAGAGGCTTGCCACCTGTGCACATGTAAGATTACCAGATGACACAAATGACATGGCATGTTTATGAGCCATTATACGTAGTCACATTAAATGCAAGAAGTTTTTAATACACAGCCTCTGTGTATTATTAGGGCTTTATCTATTTTTGCTTTAGACAAGGCTAAAAATTGTTGGATACGCTTTGTAGTAGATTATTTAGTCTTGCTCCAGAACTCTTTGTTACCTCAGCTTCATCTCAGATACTTCTTTAACTCCCAATATAGTCAGGCTGTTGGTATCAAAAATCTACCTCTTCCACAGTTAATCAAAATTCAAGCAGAAAAACACATAGAAAAACAAGCTTTCCAGTAACAGACCTTTCTTTATGTCTTTTCATTTCCATGACACTCTTTAGTCCTGTATAGGCTTAACTTCCATCTGTCCTTCTGCACTGCTTATTTAAAATGCTAATGTAACAGCTATTGCCTTAGTATCCGAGTATATCACAGCCAATGTATTTATCCTGACAAGGTCTGAAAGATTAGCCACTATTACTCTGGTTTTTAGAGAAAGAGGGGTAACAGAGCTGACAGGACCTGTCACAGTCTCCTTGGCTCCTGCTGAAGCAGCATATGGGCACACACTTGGGTCTCACCTCAATAGAAAGACAAACTTGGACAGGGCATTCAGCTGGGACCTGAAAGTTCAGAAGTGCTTCAGCTCTCCAGTCAAATACTGGCTTGAAATCTGGATTTAAATCTACACCTCTGAGTGTGCTAGGCAGCAAGCTGTCAGCTATTCTGGACAGGATAAGGCTTTCAAGTCCCTCTTGTTTACAGGGTTTGTACTTTGACTAAATAAACAATTATTCTTAAGCCAGAGGGTGAATACCCAAGCGTGACTGACTGTTCGTGATATTAAAGAATTCACTTGGGGAAAGGGAGACCTGGGTTCTAATCATGATTTTAATCAATGTTTAATCTAAAACTGGAACAGAGACTGGAAGTGAAGTGTTTCTGTGTCCAGATCCTTGCTTCTAAGGAAGAGAATCACATTCATGACCTAAATTAATTTTTTTT
Source organism: Gymnogyps californianus (assembly GCF_018139145.2). NCBI lineage: Eukaryota > Metazoa > Chordata > Aves > Accipitriformes > Cathartidae > Gymnogyps > Gymnogyps californianus. The sequence goes on from NC_059475.1 coordinate 34,761,515, forward strand.
TCTCTCTCCCTCGCTTAACTGAATTCCTTCTTTTCCCTTTTTACTCTACCTGTCAATACTGAAGTTTTAAGTCCAACCTATATAAATAAATGTACTCACATTAAATCTTGTTGTCATTAATGAAGACAGTTAAATAAATGAAGCTAAGCATTCTCACAGAACCAATCCCATCTGAAAAAACTGTTGGGTTTTTTTTCTGGCCAAACAGAAAAGGTTTTAATAGATTATTGGACCAATGCATAAGTTTCTGGGCAAAATAAGAAATACTAAAAAGTTATTTTGTACTGAACATTCAGTTCAACCCCAAGTGAAATATTATTTCTCTCTTTGATTTTAATCTAGATCTTATTTGATTGACTTCTATTAAGCCATACTGGCAATTCCCAAGGAGAAAAAAAATTATGCTGAAAAGAAAAATTAAAATGCCTTTTGAAAATGTTAGCATTTCAGGTCCTAGTGTTGCTGTACCTAAGAGAGCAGATATAAAGTTGCAGGTGCATACTGCATCATCCTACTCCACTCTTCTCGCCCCCCACACCCTCTCTCCACACCTGATCCTTACTCCTCTCTGGCGCTGCACTCATCAGACTCTTCAATCAGCCAAGGCATTTCACTCCTATGGCAGAAATCTGTGCAGGATTTTAATACAGTCTGGCAGGAAACTCACTCACAGATGGGTGTGAGGAGTGCCAGAGACAGCACAGCAATTAGTGTGAATGGGAGGCAGGGGTCAGTGGAAACTTGGAAAGGTGGGAAAGGACCTTCCTATTTGGTCGGTTTTATTGGCTTGCCCCACCTCATGGAATGGCATCCCAAAAGAGACCAATTCTGGAAAAAAAGGTGGTATTTCTGACAACACCAACAGTTTGTATGGTCAAATTCTTGTTCCTTTGAGCCAATTTTGTTAGAAAAACTGATATTTTACCACTTCGTACAAACCTTGTCTCATATTTAATTGCAATATTTCTAGATTTTTGTCTGGTTTTCTGTGGCTGTAATTACTCATCAAATTTGAAATCCAGGGATCCCTTGAAATCATATTTTCCAGCAAGTAACTTATTGTCCATCTAGAAACAGGAGTGAAAAGAATTAGTTAACAATGTGTACATTTATCTTTATTGTGTAATTCTGATATATGACTTTTTACTTGTATGTTTTGAAATACGTAGTAATGAATTAAGATCTGTTACCCATCTTTTAAAGATTAGGAAACTGAGTCAAAACCACATGTGTCCAGAAATCTTCAATCTCAGTCCAGTAGCTGTTTAGGCAAGCTGACTCTTATAAGACACTTACAGAAGTTCAGAACTACATATATGGTAGCCCCTGAATATAATTCTACGTTCACATAGTCAAAAGATCTGGAACAAACATCTTGCATATATACAATTTTTGTAATGCCTCCCTATATGGTACTTTGTCGTCTATATTTTACCATTCTCTTGGGGTCTACTATTCTCTTTAGTGTACCTACATTTGTGAGGCTGCATATTGCGCCATGCTCAGGCATGGGCTCACCACTATACTGCGTAAAGGGCTACTCATCTAGACAGTAGCATACTGATTTAATGCATATCCAGTAGCTACTGCTCATTTTACAGAATTACTTGAGTGAGAAAACAGGGTAATTTTATTCCATCAGTTTTCCAGTAACTCTATTGAGAATAGATGGCATTAAGATATTCTTGAAGTAACTTTAGATCAGTGTTTAAAATTTATAACTTGGCAGCACAAATACACTTTTACCAAACTCGTAACTAGTAAAAATACTTTTGTATGATTTACATCCTTTTTCTAGGATATTGGCTACTCTGTTTACTCTGCCTCAGTAAAACATGCTAACCAGTTACAGACTAGCAATGACAAACCGATATCAGATAACACCATTTCTCTTGTATTCTACTGTTAACCGCTGTTAACTGTTGTTAGCTTGATTTCTTCTTGTCGTGGTTTAACCCCAGCCAGCAACTAAGAGCCACGCAGCCGCTCATCTCTCCCCCCTCCCAGTGGGGTGAGGAGGAGGATCAGGAAAAAAAAGTAAAACTCGTGGGTTGAAATAAGAGCAGTTTAATAACTAAAGTAAAATATAATACTAACAATAATAATAATGAAATATAATAATAATAATAATTGTAATGAAAAGGAATATAACAAAAAAAAAGAAAGAAATAACACCCAAGAAAAGACAAGTGATGCACAATGCAATTGCTCACCACCCGCTGACCGATGCCAGAGCTGCGATCCACCCCTCCCGGCCAACTCCCCCCTGTTTATATACTGGGCATGACGTTCTATGGGATGGAATACCCCTTTGGCTAGTTCGGGTCAGCTGCCCCGGCTCTGCTCCCTCCCAGCTTCTTGCACACCTGCTTGCTGGCAGAGCATGGGAAACTGAAAAGTCCTTGACTTAGGATAAGCGCTACTTAGCAACAACTAAAACATCAGTGTGTTATCAACATTATTCTCACACTAAATCCAAAACACAGCACTGTACCAGCTACTAAGAAGAGAGTTAACTCTATCCCAGCTGAAACCAGGACACTTCTCATTAAAACACATAATTTTGTCAATGTATAGCACATAAGTAGGCAATACATTTGTACTAAGAGCACCTTTCTGAATATTTTACTACATTGTCTCTCTGAAATCAAAGAAACTATAGTGTCATTGTCAATTTTCATTTTGGCTAAAAATAATTTATTGGGACATTTATATACTATCAAAATAAAGCATTTTCTTGTTTCTCAATAGTAGAAAGCTCAGCCTGTCTTACAACTTTGGTCCTGCAATTTCAAAATGCTCACTCTGTAGCAGTGTATTCTGCTTCTGCCAGGTAGCTTCCTCTCTGATTACAGTATTAGTATCCCATCAATCTAGCGGATTAGTCTCCTAGAGCAAAAAATCTCCTTCACTTTATTTCCATCTTGGACGTGGACCTTCTTATTCCCTAAAAGAGCTCTGCAGGGAACTCTGCTTAATGGGTTCGACATTATTTCTAAACTGTCACAGATTTTGAATTGTCATCACAAACCCCCCCCTTAGATTCGCATTCGCACGGCATTGCATTTTTCATGTTCACGGCTTATGACACAAGATCTTGGAGGTCCTAAATTTGGATACCACAGACAAACCTGACACACTGTTTGACAAATACTTACAAAGCCCTTTTTTATCTAGATGACCTTTTGAAGTTTGTCACACCTGGCAAATAAACTTATTGTGGGAGCATGGTATCCTTTTACTTTCCTTGCTGTTCTTAGACTATACTCAGCTTTCAAGTGTCATTAATTTCAAGGGTGATGTTACCTTGAGCAGTAATCCAGATGTTTTCTCCCAATTATAGGAAAAATAGTTCTTACTTTTTTATGACAATGGTTTCATGAAATATGAAATACTATGTTGAGGGCTCAAATCTCTTTTTCATTCTCTGTGTATATGTAGACATGTCTAAAAGCATGGGTGTTGTGTGGGTTTTGGCTGGGATAGAGCTAATTTTCTTCATAGTAGCTAGTATGGGGCTATGTTTTGCATTTGTGCTGAAAACAGTGTTGATAATACAGGGATGTTTTGATTATTGCTGAGCTGTGCTTACACAGAGTCAAGGCCTTTTCTGCCTCTCACACCACCCCACCAGCGAGTAGGCTGGGTGTGCACAAGAAGTCGGGAGGGGACACAGCTGGGACAGCTGACCCCAGCTGACCAAAGGGATATTCCATACCATATGACGTCATGGTCAGCATATAAAGTTGGAGGAAGAAGAAGGAAGGGGGGGAGATGTTCGGAGCGATGGCATTTGTCTTACCAAGTAACTGTTAGGCATGATGGAGCCCTTCTTTCCTGGAGATGGCTGAACACCTGCCTGCCCATGGGAAGTAGTGAACGAATTCCTTGTTTTGCTTTGCTTGCATGCACAGCTTTTGTTTTTCCTATTAAACTATCTCAACCCATGAGTTTTCTCACTTTTACTCTTCTGATTCTCTCCCCCATCCCACCGGGGGGAGGAGTGAGCAAGCGGCTGTGTGGTGCTCAGTTGCCGGCTGGGGTTAAACCACGACAGTCCTTTTTGGCACCCAACGTGGGGCTCAAAGGGTTTGAGATAACGACAGATTTGATTGGAATATGCCGGATCGAATTTATAGCTGTTATTGCTGTTTAGCTATTAATCGGCAGGCTCCTGTGCTTGCCTTACTGCATATTAGAGTCTAGTGCTCGTTAGTGGCTGGATTTTTGCTTTTGCTGCTTGCTGTACTGCTTATCATCTTACTCCGCTGTGCCTGGGAACATTTTGATAACAGCAATGGCCATGTGCCTGGGCTGGCAGATGGCCAGGGCATTGCTGCTGTTTCTGTGCTGCTGTACTGGTGTCGTGGTTTAACCCCAGTCAGCAGCCAAGCACCACGCAGCCACTCCCTCACTCCCCCCACACACCCCCCGCCCCCCCTCCGAGTGGGATGGGGAGGAGAATCAGGAAAGAAGGTAGAACTTGTGGGTTGAGATATGAACAGTTTAATAACTAAAGTAAAATATAATACTAACAATAATAATAATGAAAAATAATAATAATAATAATAATAATAATAGTAATAGTAAAGGAAAATAACAAAAAAAAAGAAGAGGGAAAAAAAAGGAAAAAAACCCCAGTGATTCACAATGCAATTGCTCACCACCCAATGACCGATGCCAGAGCCATGATCCACCCCTCCCGGCCAACTCCCCCCGTTCATATACTGGGCATGACGTTCCATGGTATGGAATACCCCTTTGGCTAGTTCAGGTCAGCTGCCCCAGCTATGCTCCCTCCCAGCTTCTTGCACACCTGCTTGCTGGCAGAGCATGGGAAACTGAAAAGTCCTTGGCTTAAGATAAGCGCTACTTAGCAACAACTAAAACATCAGAGTGTTATCAACAGTATTCTCACACTAAATCCAAAACACAGCACTGTGCCAGCTACTAAGAAGAGAGTTAACTCTGTCCCAGCCGAAACCAGGACAACCGGACAGGTTGGAGCTCCAGTGTGAACTCAGGTCGAAGGGACTGTGACCTGTGAATGAGTCCACGTGGGAGCAGGACACCCTGAAGCGTCTGTGGCCATGAATGAGCTCACACAAAAGCAGGTACATCTGGAAGCACCTGTGGCTGTGGTTATGTCTGTGCCGCAGCAGGTATACCTGTGAAGGGATTGTGGCTCAAGGATAAGTCCGCGCTGGAGAAGGTACACCTCGAAGCATCTGTGGCTGTGGATAAGTCCATGCTGCAGCAGGTACACCTTGAAGCATCAGTGGCTGTGCATAAGGTCATGCTGGAGCACCTCAAAGCATGTGGCCATGGATAAGCCCACAACAGAGCAGGTACACCCCTGGAGGGACTGCAGCCATGGGTAAGGCCATGTTGGAGCAGGTTTACTTCTGAAGGGACTGTGGCTGTGGGTAAGGTCACGCTGGAGCAGGTGCACCTCAAAGTGACTGTGGCTGTGGATAAGTCTATGCCGCAGCAGGTATACTCCTGAAGAGACTGGCTCATAGATAAGGCTCCACTTCAAGCAGGTACAACCCTAACAGACTGCAGTCTGTGGATAAGTCCAAGCCGGAGCAGGGGCAAGGGGAGGAGTTCATTGCAATGTTAAAACCTATAACCTGGCCCAAAGGGACCAGGGGGGGAGATTGTAATGGAAATACCTTTAAATTGTTGTAACCCAGGATTTGAGTTGCATGTTACAGGAATTACTATAGCAGGGACCACCTGAACCAGCGGAGGACAAGCCTTACAAGAAGCAGTGCAAGTGCAGCAGTGACCTGACCTGAGCTGGCTTTGGTGCCCAATAACTCCACGCAACGCACCACTTCTCCTGTCCTGAGTGACCACCATAACAGAAGGTGCCCAAGGTCATGGACTAGATGAACTCAGTGGACATTTTGTGGACATTTGTGGACATTTAAAAGACATTTTATAGGGGTGGTCACTAGACTAAGGGAATGATAGTTGTGTATGATATCAAAGGATGGGAAGGGTGGTGGGGGTTAATGAGGATTTATTGGATAGTGTGGAACCTTAGCATGACATAAATGGTATGGAATAAGGGGTGGAGAATGTGCTAGTTTTGGCTGGGATAGAGTTAATTTTCTTCATAGTAGCTAGTATGGGGCTATGGTTTGCATTTGTGCTGGAAACAGTGTTGATAATACAGGGATGTTTTGATTATTGCTGAGCAGTGCTTACACAGAGTCAAGGCCTTTTCTGCTTCTCACACCACTCCACCAGTGAGTAGACTGGGGGTGCACAAGAAGTTGGGAGGGGACACAGCCAGGACAGCTGACCCCAACTGACCAAAGGGATATTCCATACCATAGGATGTCATGCTCAGCATATAAAGTTGGAGGAAGAAGAAGGAAGGGGGGGAGATGTTCGGAGCGATGGCATTTGTCTTACCAAGTAACCGTTAGGCATGATGGAGCCCTTCTTTCCTGGGGATAGGAAGTGGTGCCATAAATTCTGCCTGCCAATGGGAAGTGGTGAATTAATTCCTTGTTTTGCTTTGATTGAGTGCATGGCTTTTGCTTTACCTATTAAACTGTCTTTATCTCAACCCATGAGTTTTCTCACTTTTACTCTTCTGATTCTCTCCCCCATCCCACTGGGGGGGAGTGAGCGAGCAGCTGTGTGGTGCTCAGTTGCCGGCTGGGGTTAAACCACAACAGGTGTGCATGTGCACGTGTGTATATTCCAAAATTATTTTTCTATTTCTGTTATTGCTTATTGTACAAATAGTGAACCTGAGGAGTCAGGAGCTGTGGTCAAAATTTCCAGTAACTGTTACCAATTTAGATGCAAGCTGATCACCCTAAAACATAAGTGACTTTATGAGATGCTGAGCATCCGCCTATCAAATGTGTAAATGCATTTTTGGCTTTGAGGCTCCCAGTATCAGCAGACATATTTAGAAACTGTGAGCTGCTCAAGATCACATAATATTTTAGAGCAGGAAGCAGTATAAGCATTCTGACCTTCTGATGTCCATGATTTGTTTCAGCCATTTACACAATACCGTCCATTTTATTTGAACAGATATTCCCTAGCTACATTTAGCACAGAATTTTCCAGTTCTTTATCTGAGATGTAGTCATTTCTCTCTGTAGATTAGCTGAGTAGTGGGTTTGCGGGGAACCAACAGGAAAACTTTCTGCAGATACATTGGAATTTTATCTTTTCCACCTGTTCTTCCCAGCAGTAAGTAAAGCCAGTTGACCTATAACTTTGAATACAGTATTAAATATAGCCAGGCAGTACATATTGTTTTACTTAGGGTCCCACCTCACTATTTGAAAATACACTTTTCTTAAATGTACCTGGGTGTAATTCTTTCTTGTACTTAGTTTTGGAAGGGATTGTTTACCATTCATTTTCTGTGTACTTCAGGAAAATATCTTCATATCTCTGGAATTCCTTTTCTGTCTCCAGTGGTCGGCTGCAGTATAACTTAAAAAGCTGCTAAGTATAGAAAAATATCTGTTTAGTAGGTGAGACGTCTGGAGGATTTTCAGCTTAGCTTTGTAGAAGCAAACTGAATTGGTTTTTTTTTTTGCTGTACTGTTATAGTGCTAGGAATAAGGGCAGTAGTCTTTCAAGTAGAAAAAACCCTGGTATTTCCTCACTGTATCATCAGTTTTACAAATAAGATGCCTGTAGAGATGTTCACATAAGAGACTTTCTAAAATATGCTCTGTATATTGATACAAAGTGTAATTAATATTAGAATTCAAGTAAAGTTTTATAAGCTGTTGTTTTATCTGACACAAAAGGTTCTGATGAGGGCAAATGCTGTATGGGATCTTGAGTTTCAGACATCATTAAGCTTTGGAGATATTGATAGTTTTTTGCCATCAGCTTGTGTTAAAATCATACAATGCTGTTCTTGATTGTGGAATGGATTTTTGTAATGATGGGTTGAAATTTGCAACAGTTTGGAAGTACTTTTGTGCCCTTCATTGCTTAGGGCTTTTAGGGAAGCTCTAAGTCTTGGTAGATATTGTCAGTGATCCTGTTGCACAGTACAGAGCAGAGCATACTGCCTTAGGGTGTGTGGTGGTACTGCAGACAAGCTGCCTGATTACACCAATAACTCACTTGTATTCGAGAGTATTTAAAATAACATTTTCTTTTTCATGTCTAATAAATTTCACTGGCATCCAGTTGAGCGTATGGCCAAAGTTGATGTTCCTGCTTCTTTTTCCTCTCACAGCTGTGTTTCCCCATCCCCTCTCTTGCATTGGCTCTAGCAACGACATGTCCACCGGGAGCATCAAAGTCACTGAACTGCACCAATGGAGTAATCATATTTTTCTTTTGGTGGTTCAATATACTGTTGTATCAGTGAGTTGATCTAATTCATGACTGCAGTCATTAGGAAAGGAGTGGATAGAGAGAAAGAAAAATGTGTTGCAGGGGAGGAAGAACAGGTTTGTCCCCTTCATTGGCAGCATAATGTGAAACTTTACCTCTAAGTAAACCTTGTGACAGTGGCGTTATTTTTAAACTTAGAACTGTGAGAGAATTATTGCTGTAATGTGAAACTGCACTCTCGCTGTGTCCTCTCAAACACACAGTTCCTATGACCCTTCTTGGTTTAATCCCTTTCTGTCCTAAGTACCCACTTTTCCTAAGTGCCCACGTTTCCTTTGTTGTGGGACTTCTAATTTACTTCTAGTATGACTTGCAAGCTGTAACTCCCTTTTCACTCCACAGACCCTATAAATGGAGGATCTTTGCAAGTGCTTGGCCTCTTTGCTCTCCCTTAATTCAAATTCTAAAATGAGATTCTTTACACCTTTGAGCAGAACAGTCACCATCTGCCTTCCTAAATCAGTAAGGCTCACTTCAGTGAACTAGAAATCCGTACTCCACTCTTCTGACTCTTGGAACCACAGAATGGTTGAGGTTGGAAGGGATCTCTGGAGATCATCTGGTCCAACTTCCCTGCTCAAAGCAAGGTCAAATAGGGCAGGTTGCTCAGGGATGTATCTAGTCAGGTTTTGAATATCTCCAAGGATGGAGACTCCACAACCTCGCTGGGCAACCTCTTCCAGTGCTCAGTCAGCCTCACAGTAAAACATCTTTTTCTTATGTTTAATCATCCTGTACTTCAATTTGTGTCCATTGCTTCTTGTCCTTTCACTAAGTACCACTGAGAAGAGCCTGGCTTCATCTTCCCCATCTCCCCCATATGAGAGATGCTCCAGTCCCTTAACGATCTTCGCAGCCCTGTGCTGGACTCTCTCCAGTATGTCCATGTCTCTCTTGTACAGGGGAGCCCAGAACTGGACACAGCATTCCAGGTGTGTCCAGCGCTGAGTAGAGGGGAAGGATCACCTCCCTCAGCCTGCTGGCGATGCTCTGCCTAGTGCAGCCCAGGATGCTGTTGCCCCTCTTTGCCGCAAGGGTGTATTGCTAACTGTGTGCATCTAGTTGTGCCTCAGGTCTCCCAGGGGTTTTTCTGCCAAGCTGCTTTCTAGCTACTCGGCTCCCAGCCTGTCCTGGTGCCTGGGGTTAGCTGAAAGCCCCATGCAAGTTTTTATTTTAAAGATAAGGTCAAATATTTAACAATTAAGTTAAGGGTGTTTTCTTTCTTGTTCTTTGTGTCGTCAAAACAGTTACAAGCATGATGATCGTACTCTGGAGGCAAACGCGTACTTCTATAAATACTCACAAGTAATGCTGAAAAGCAGACTAACAGCAGCAGTTAGCTGTTTTGTGTCTCAGAACTTAGCCATTTCCCACAAAAATTATTCACTAAATGCATTTTGGAATATATTATACATAAGATCTAGAGGCTTTTTAGGCAAGAATGTTTTCTGCCTAATAAACTATTCAATAGTACTTTGTATTTCTTGAGCTGGCAAATAGATATAAATATGCTTGGTTTCAGAGGGAAAGCCTGTCTGGTATGTATACACCGTATAGGATTGGGAACACTTTCATGAATAATCCAACTGATCTCAACACAGCAATTCATATAAATAAATGCTATTCAGTTTTAGGGAAAACTGTAGAGCAGCAGAGATGGCAACCATGGTTGTTTCATCACAAATCTTGTGATATTTTTTATTTTATTAGATTCCTAGCTCCTGGAAACAGAATCTCAGTTTTACTTCCAGCATTCTTGGCTGGAAAAAAACAAATTGAGACATTGAAATGACATTTTGAAAATTTAACCAAAAGACAAAACCAGCTTCATTTTTCCTTTAAGGTGTCTAAGCCAAACTATTTCTCAGATCTTGATTTCTCAGCTTTGAAATATTGACAGGTACTACTGGAATCAGATTGAGAGGTTACCTCTGCCCAGTTCTGTAGGACCATCCACAACAGCATTCTGTGGCCAAATTCTCTGATCCTGGACAGCACCACAGGAGTGGTTCAACTGTCATGATGTATAATGTATAATATCTTCCATGTGTTAGGCCTTGGCATACCAGTCTCAGCACTCCTTGGATACCACCTCTGAGACCATCCTTGTGTTGTATTCCAAGAGCCTGTCTCTTCGTCAGCAAACGCAGAGGAATGGGTGCCATGCTCAATACCATCCTAATATTGCCATTGCTGCGATGTTATCACATTCTTCTTCTGGATATGCTTATGTCAGGAGCAGAGTGTCGCATTCTCATCTCCCTGTGGAGATGAGTGTGCTCTAGAGAGCACATTTATTGTAAGGTGACCTGCAACATGCATGTCTATGAATAGAGGTTGCTGTCACAGTTTACCAGAGAAACTCTCGGAGGGAGCAAGCAAAACTGTTATAAAACCAAAAGAAACAAATAACAGGGCCAGTACCTCCAGTCAGGGAAGTGCGATGGCAGGAAGCGTTCCTGAGGAGGGTGCTGGGTTCCTTGCCTTGGGCTTATTCTAGGGTTAAGGTGAAGTCAGGCTTATGGCTCTGAGAATGAGAAATGAGATGCATATGGCAAATAAGAAGGGGCTTCAGTAGAAGCTGACAAAGACAGACAAGGAGTGCTGCTGGAGTTCTTCCCTGAGCAGACCTTAACTGGGGTGCTCCTACTGTCTTGTGGTGTAAATCTCAGTCTGGTGATGGAACTAGGGTTGGGATCAGAGTACCAAGAAAGCCTAATCTGAGACATAGAGTAAGAAAGGGGCTCACTGGGGATCGCACAGTTATTTGAGGGGCATTCTCCTCATCACACTAGCTGGCCTGAATATGTGGCAGAGTAACTGGTCTTGGGCTCAGTGTACATTAATGGTCAAGGTTAAAATTATGGCTCTGAGGAAGAGAAATCTAAGACATGCAGTAAGGCTGGTGCTCAGAAGAGGTTGCCAGCATAATTTAAAGTAAGGTTTAAAGCAAAATAAACTCATTGTTTCTTAAAGCTGTATTTAGCATTTTCACAAGATTGTTCATTGGCAGATCTTCTATTTTTACATTTTCTTCCTTGCTTTGCATTACATATCCATACATGATAGTGCACGACTTTTTTTTTGCAGTCATGAAACTCACATGAGTCACAGTTCTGATAGATCTCAAACAAAGGACCTGCGTGCCAAGTGAGAAGCTAAATCCATCTTGCTTCTCTCAGATAGGCAAAAGAAATTGCACGTCATTGATTAGTTATTTTTTATGCAAGGTCTCAGAGTTGTGTGAACTTTAGTTACAGAGGCTTCACCTACCCCTAAGTGGTAGGTACAGCTGATAAAACAATTGGAGGAAAATGAGGCAGAATTTTTCATAGAATTTTTGGAATGTTAGCGTCCTCCAGTCATCTCAAAAGTAGGCAAGCTGTATTAATTTCATTTTACAGTTGAGGAAACTAGGAAGGGAAAGATCAAGTGACTTATTCAAGGACATAGAAATAAAGAACTTTGGAACTGGCTGAATACGTTCAAAACTCTTCTGTTCCATTTTCTTGCCTATGGACTGTTTCTATACACAATAGAAATATTCCACATTTATTTAAAAAAATGTTTTTAAAATACGCCCTATAGTCTTAAAAGAAGAAGGGGCTTCCCAAATCAGAGCTTGAATTGAATGGATTTGGGTAACACAGGCAAATGAAAAGCTTGATTATATGTCCCACAAAGATGTAGGGTGCCCTTTCCCTCCAATGTTATAACACAGGTTACTTGTTTCTGACTGGTTTTGCTCATCTCAAGAGCAGAGGGAAACGGTGGAATGGCAGCGTCTTTCCCTCATCCGTTCAAGCACAGCATGACACTGCATAAGGAAGCAAGGCTAGCTCCAACCACTTCTATATTTTTATGAGAAGTTTCCTTTTCTAGGTATTCTAGTTCTTCTTCAGCAGACTTATTCCCTTTCAGGTTTTCCTGGAGAATTATGCCCACTGGTTAAAATTTCAAAGTTTTGAATCTCCAAACTAATTAGACTAATGACATTTTTAATTTGTTTCCAGAAGGTTATGGATCATGGAGAACTAGAGGTGAGGAAACAGACTACATGCCTTGTGTATCCCAAAGGAGGAGATGGAGAGCTGTGGAAAGGTAAGGGGAGTTATGAGACGATTGCCCTGTGATAACGGAACCTGTGATCTGGCTGAAGGTAGAAAGGAAAGAACCAGTAGAGGAGGAGAGGATTAAGAATGAGTGAGAGGAAAGAAGGTAATGAGGATAGTATGGAGATAGTATAGTCAGACAGTGAAAAGGCTGAGCAAGAGAAAAAGACAGCTACATCACAGCTGAAAACTGGAGTGAAGGGAGAGGTGGAGGGATGGCAAAGAGGTGAAAGTGGAGAATTCTGCTATTGCCTTCTGGCCAGAAAGTGATGTGAAAGGGAAACAGATAAAGGAAGAGGATTAAAATCTAGAAAAGATCTGAAATTGTAAAAGAGGCTACAATGGCTGAAGACATGGGAATCTTACCAGAATGGTAATTTTGACTTTGGCCTTGCGAGTTGTAAATAATATATATTGCTTCTGTGAGTGGAAGTACATTATTTCCTATTGATGGCATAGGGGATCTGCTTCTACAGTTACTGCAGCAATATACGAGAAGCAGTTTTATAAGTTATTCCTTCTCTTTGTTACGCTCTGCCTCTTTTTCACATTTACAATTTTACAGATGCAGGCATCCATTTGACACAGTAAAGGAAAAAGACATACACAAGAATTCATCCCTCACTGATTCCTTCAAGAATTTTAATGGATTTTTCTTTCTTAAGAAAAACCCTTGTTAAAGCATTTTAGATGGAAGTGTATGGATGCTTTTTAGTAGTGATTAAACCATGCCTGTCAGCTAAGAAAAGCCTCTTTAACTGATGTAGCATAGGTCATTTTGCCTGTAATTTACAGACAGAAACAGATTATACTATACATTTAGTTCCCTTTTTCATCTTTAGAAGAGGAATTTGTAACAAGTCTCTGGTGTGGAGGACTCTCTGCTATACAAAGAAGTGAAGTCAGAGGGTGTTTGACACTGGAAACTAATTTTGTTCTAAGGCATAAAATCAAAATCATGATAAGGTGAGAAAGCACCTACCTTAGCAAGGCATATATACAGCATGCACCTGGATCCTGGATCAGAAACAAGTAATTATAAATATGAGTGATTTTTGATGAAAGAAATAGTCTGAAACAGCTAGCAGTGTTCAAAGTGGAGACTATTTAGAAAGTCGGAAGAGCCTTGTTCCCACACAGAGTGTCAGCTTTGATCTTTAATGATGTCCCTGTTTCACAGTTCAGTATTCAACAGCCAGGAACCTGATCACTCAGACCGCCCCTAAACAGCATGTTTTCTATAGAAGTTTGCATCAGGCAAAGCTGCCCATTGCAGAGATGAGGTTCCTACTCCCTCTAGTGCAGCAAGTGCGCATTCAGGCACTGTCTGACATCGCTTTTAAAAAAGGGCTCAGTGATCTAAAAGAAGTTAAGGAGCAAAAATTTTTGTGATAGAAGTGGAATTAGTTTGGGCGTTGAGTTACCAAGAATTCAGGCAAGCTGTCATAAGAACAATACTTTTAAATTGTCAAGTGATTTGACTGCTGTGGTCCTTAAAGATTCACACCGGCCTAAAAAGTGAGGAGTTGTTCTGGCTAAAACCAGATCTGAATAGCAATGAGGGGCTGGAGGTTAGAAGCTGTGTTTCCAAGGTGCCGTAACTTGGGAATTACAAGTCAGACGTAGATGCCTCGATTCTCTATACAGAAAGTAGATGAGAGACCAAAGATGCAGCGGCTGGAGTGGGGAGCTGCCTGTAGGTAGCCAATATGGATTTGGATTTTTAGGAAGGGGAAAAGGCACTCTATGCCCAGCGTTAGCTCCTGTCTTTCACTTTACTGTGTCTGTGCTGGCATCACTTGCATAAGTGGAGCTGGAGCACTTCTACATGCACATGAGTAAATCTGCTCTCCTTGTCCTTTCTGGAGTGTGCATGCCTGACTCAAGTGCCTACAAGTGTTCTTTACATTAACAAAGCAGAGATCCCCATTCACTTCTAAAAAGCAGTAGGTGGTGAACAGAGACCAGAAGTGTTTCCCCTTCCCTTTGCCCTACCACTAGGCTAAGTGTTCATTCACTCCTTTTTACCTTCCTCTTTTCAGCAGAAGTGGAGGGGTAGCCAGGAGTGTTAGGGAGTTGTCCTGGAAGGTAGGATCTGCTGGTTTGAATACCTGCAGGTTGAAGGGTATAAAACTCCTGCTTCTTGGGTGTTTTAGTCACTAGACTAAATATATAAAAATTGGGCATGTCATTACTACTTCAACTGAAGACACTGAGTGGGCCAGTCCTCTGAATGCATATGAAAGCATACTATAGGTATACTATAGACTTCTTGGGGACGTAAGTGATGCTCTGCCTGGTTTCTGGACTGCAACAGGCTTAGATGAGAACTAGATGACCACTTATTTCAGCTGGAGCAGTTCTGGGCATGCTGAAAAGCACAACTACAGCCACCTAAGGAGTGTTCAGGTTAAAAAGGACGCACCCAGAAAGCTGGTACAGTTGCAGATCATGGTGTTCAGCTTAGGCAGCTAAGTCCATCTGTCACAGATGCCATGATTTCTCTTTGGATCAGCCTTTGAATTCTTTATTATATTTTTATCTCCTAAAAATAACTTTTGCTTTCCAGATAAAAAATGCTTGCTCTTTTTATTTCATGTGAGAGATGGCTGTTGTATTTCACAAAGAGGTGAACTGCATCTTGATTCTGCAACACTAACTGCAATTAGCAGTTGAATTCAATGTAATCAGTCCATGAACTGGAACCAATTATACCTTTTAAACCATTTCCTTTCTTTACATTCTGGTCATACAGTATATATGGACAAACATTCATATGGAAGAGTTATGTCAGAAAATATTGATACCTCTGAACTGCCAGAAATATTTTGCATTTCAAACCAAATCAGTTTAATATTATCATCTTCTTTCATTTCGTTAAGTTATTTCTTGTGCGCCTCTCTATAGTTTTCTTCCAATCAAATCTTTTTTCTGCTCCCTGTCGAACTCCTGGCCCTGGTGGCTGGCCATTGTGGACACAGCAGGGACAGACAGTTCTTGTTTTGCTGTTAGCTGTGACCTTAAGGGTGATTACATTTTCTTTCCCTTCTAATTTTAAATTATCCCTTATCAGAGGGTTTCTGTAATTTATATATCTAATCCCTTCTTAGAGATCTGTTTCTGACTGCTTAATATCATATAAGACATTTTAAACATATATTCTGTTAAATTAATGATCTCCTACTGGTTTTCTGCAAAGACCACACATTATGCGTTAGCAATACAGATGTAATTGTTACAAGATGCTTTGCTCAATTGCTTTCTCCCCAGCTACTGCCAGTAAAAGGGACCCCACTCTCCCTTACAGTAAATATTTTATCACCTGAGTCACCTGTTGTGTCACCTGTAAGGATGTGCCCTGGAAGATGTGGGGGTATGGCTCTCTCAAAGCTCCCTCTGCATAGCATTTCACTGGGATTCACTATCATGAGGGAGACAGGGTGAGATGGGCAATCCTAGCTCATCGTCAGTGACATGGCATTGGGATGACAAAAGGAAAAAAAAGGCTTTTTTTAGTTATAATGTTGTGGTGGTCATCATGGTCTAACTTGTGAAGAAAGAGAATATCTTTTATTAGATCATGTGAGATAGCTGGAAGAAACAGACGGGCTTTAGACCACACAATTTAGTAATTAGAAGTCTAACTGTGGGAACCATTTCACAACTTTGGGAGCCAAACATTAAAACAGTAAAACAAGCTAGAAAATTACATGAGAGCTTTCGTTTGGCAGCCATGTTCCTTTCCATGTGCTTAGCCTCTCTCCAAGAATTCCTGATGTGTGCTCCAGATTTTCTCCAAGTGAGGGGCTGTTCACAGCAACAGCACATTTTCAAGTTCTTAATTTCAGTACTTAATAACTTCTATTTCAGTTTCTGGATTCAGGCTTTGGAAAACAAATACAAATGACCTAGATGGCTGTACCTGGAGCCAGGCACCTGGACTGATTCCTGTCTCCAGATCTTTCTTACTCAGGCAGGAATACGTCAGCTATGCCAATGTCAAAGATGGTTCTCATCACTGTGAAGAAGAGCTGGAGCTGTGCAAAACAATTGCATGTGCAGGCAAATAGAATCATAGAATCATTTAGGTTGGAAAAGACCTTTAAGATCATTGAGTCCAACCATAAACCTAACACTGCCAAGTCCACCACTAAACCATGTCCCTAAGCACTACGTCTACACATCTTTTAAATACCTCCAGGGATGGTGACTCAACCACTTCCCTGGGCAGCCTGTTCCAATGCTTGACAACACTTCCAGTGAAGAAATTTTTCCTAATATCTGATCTAAACCTCCCCTGGCGCAACTTGAGGCCATTTCCTCTCATCCTGTCACTTGTTACTTGGGAGAAGAGACCAACACCCACCTCGCTACAACCTCTTTTCAGGTAGTTGTAGAGAATGATAAGGTCTCCCCTGAGCCTCCTCTTCTCCAGACTAAACAACCCCAGTTCCCTCAGCTGCTCCTCACAGGACTTGTTCTCTAGACCCTTCACCAGCTTCCTTGCTCTTCTTTGGACATGCTCCAGCACCTCAATGTTTTTCTACTAGTGAACAGAAATACTTAAGCAGACAAAGAGATTGTCCTGGTGTAAGTGGTCTGGTAGAAGGGGGAGGAGGGCTAGCTGCTGTCACAAGTTGCTAGTTTTTGTCTAGATCCGTTTTCTGATTTGGGTAATCATGAAGCTGCATAAACACTGCATCTAGGTGATGAGAAGAACTGACAGGAGGAATTGTTCTTTTTTAGCAAGAGTGGACTTTTACCAGGTTATAAAGCCTGTGTAATCATGGCCTGAGGAGTCTTGTGCAAGGTGAGCGTCAGTCAGAAATTAGTCTGTTCGGTCCTTAAATGCTTCCACTGAGACTGCCATAAAAAGCGAGCAATAAATGCTATCATTTTGGTAATCTTGGTAGTCTTTTTTACATTGTCACTATTTTTCCAGTAAGTAGGTAGATGTTAACAAGTCATTGAGTAGAAGCCCCCAAAACTTACCAGACGGAAGTTATTTTGGTACTTTCTAAAAAAATGCCTTTCCTCAACTAAAGGAAGCCCAGTATATATTCTACACTTCTTTTTTCCAACTTCATACACCATCTAAGTGGTTAGCAGGGACAGGAAGGTTGTTAGAATATCTGAATTCATTGTATGGTATGTGTCATCTGGCTTAGCCAGCGACTTGGTGTGACACACTATTTAGATGATTTGTCTTGAGCTGGTCCCACCCCAGCACAACACAGGCAGTAACTCTGGGCTGTTCTGAAGATCCTTTATACATTTTCTTCCTTGCCACTCTCATTACCTGACAGGTTCATCCTTTTTTTTTTTAAAGCTTGAAAAACACCAAAAGTCTTATAAAAGTCCTGTACAATCTGTCATTCATTTTCCTGTGTCTACGTTAAGACTGTGGCCAGATATTTAAAATGAAAGGGATACTGTGCATCTACAATTTCCAGGTGTCCCCAGAAGCTGCAGGTATTTAACATCTTAAAATCTGGGCCATGATTTCTGTATTTATGAGATTCAAAATTCTCTCTGAGTTTTTAACAAAACTAAATTGTGTTTTGCTGCCATCAGGATCCACTGTGATAAAGCGAGATCTGATAATGCACTAGGAAGTTTTGTCTTTGTGCATAAATATTTATGTATGTAAATGGGTGTATGGTTAATTATAACTGACAAGAAGAGACTGACACAAACTCAGGTCCTCTGTCCCCATGGAGAGCTATAACTTGCTTGTTGAAGTGCTGTGGCATATCTCATGGGCTGTGTACTGAATCTTTGATTAAATGCCGCAGCATCCGGATAGCTAAAATGCCAGTGACTATTGAAGAAGGAGGAAGGAATGTGCACTGAATAAGAACACAGAGAGATCATCTGGTCTATATTTCTTGATATTTCATAAATTGGTCAAGAGCTGAATTGTTTGGTTTCCCCTTATATTTTACTGAAGACTGGACTGAAATCTTCTTTACTGAAGACTGCACAGGCTGTCTAGCTCACACATGCACACAGAATAGAGTCCCTCACCCAGGAAAGAGTTAGAAAAGAATTTAATAAGATAGGACAGGCTGCACTTGACAGGTGCGGGGCAGTCTGAAAACAACCCCTACAATTAACGCGTTCAGCATAGGCAGACTCCCTGAATCTGCTTATATATTTGGAAAAGGTTTGCATATAGCTAACATTTTTTATGAGGTTTGAACATTTTTTGTTTTCTGGTTTTTTCATTCTTTCTGTTACTTTTGTGACTGTGCATTTTGTTTGCCGGTAAGCTATTGTCTCTTCTGCCAGGTACATCAAAAGGAGAATTCTATTTTACTTCTGCTTTTATCCTTTAGTAGTCTTATAATGCTACCTGAAGGGAAAAGTAATGTTTAGATTAAATTTACAGTGCTGCTTGGAATCATAGAGCTGTGTGTGTATTTAATTCAAAAAATATATCTATTTAATAACAATATGAGTAAACGTATAACAATGTGTAGCTGAAAAGGCAGAATACTTCTGCATGACATTTTGGGGACATGGAGGAGAGGAATTTCCTTTTAATACTTTGACTTGCTTTTCCAGTGTGGCATCACACACTGCTTGTGCATTCCCTGAAATAGTAACGTTTTTAAGTATGCTACATTCCGTTTTTCTTTATTTTTGTCATTTCACGATGAAAGGCTGCATGATTTCTAATGTGACAGTATGATAATAACATACCATCATCATTATACATGTTTTCTGCAAGACGTTCCTTTATTGGACTAAGGCTGTTACTGATGGCATTTTTGGAGTAACAGTGTGCCATGTGGTCTATTCCTGTTTCAGAGAGAAGTCTCAACAGTCTTTGAAACCCTGCTTCAAGGAAACATGGAGGAAAAAGATCATACCAAAACATATGCTAGCATGACGTTTATTCTGGAACTAAACCCATGAAACTGTTTTGAAATGCACTGTTCAACAAATTTACTGCGTGTGTATGTAAGGAACCTGGTAGGTGGTTTGCCTTAAGGCTGATCTGTGTAGAAGCAGAGATGGCTACCGACCAAGTTCATAGCACTTTCCCCTCCCTTTCCCCTCCCTTTCCCCATAGATTTTTCTGCTTATTATTTCTACATGTGGCAAGAGACAGACTCAGTAATGAGTTTTCTGAAACAAAATAGAACTAAAAGACCTCAAGCTACGAAGTCAGCTATTGCTCTTACAGATCCAACATTTTGCATATACTGGGTTAACGATCTACATAGTCTCAGGTACAAGGAAATTGGTACCTAACTGCTGACAAATGCAGGAGTGCCTGATGGGAAAGAGAAAAGCATTATGCTGCAGTTGTTGTTCATGCTTCGTGGCTGCCTTCTCCCATTTCTTTTTACTTTGAACCTTCCTTTCCTTTCTCAGCATTATAGTCATTAACGAGAAAGATGTCTTTTACAAATTTTCTCACGACACCTTTTCCTTTCTTTCTTTTCTTCCTCTGCAGCTTATTGGCAGATATATTCCCTTGTTGCAAAGGCAACATTAATAGGTTCTTTCTTACTCCAGTGGGGATGCCTATGCATACCAGCTTACACCTGCAGACTTTGCTGAAACCCTAATGGGCCTAGAGAGGCAGAGTAACTCTAGTATTATACTCCTGCAAAATTCACTCTTCATAAAGAAAAACAGGTACTTTATGCTAAAAATTATTTGCAAGGATGATGGAAGTGCAGCTGGCTTTGTGGCCTCTACTGCAAAGCCTTTCTTCTTGCAACCTATACGTCACACTGCACACTCCACGTAAGCTGGGATGTCAGTCTATCTTTTTTGTGTCCTTCCTGAAAGTCTTTGATGTGCTTGGTGCAGAAGTTACTAATACAAATTTCACCCTTGAATGACTCCTTCAGGAATGATGATTTTCAAGGCAATCTCCCATTTGTGTTATTGCTGTTAATGGGGGATTTGCTGCTGTCATGGTTTAACCCCAGCCAGCAACTAAGCACCACGCAGCTGCTCGCTCACTCCTCCCCCCCGCCCTGGTGGGATAGGGAGGAGAATTGGAAAAAAGTAAAACTCGTGGGTTGAAATAAGAACAGTTTAATAACTGAAATAAAATAAAATAATAACAATAGTAATGTAAAGGAATATAACAAAAAAAAAAAAAGAGAGCAATAAAACCCAAGAAAAGACAAGTGATGCACAATGCAATTGCTCACCACCTGATGACCGATGCCCGAGCAGCAATCCACACCTCCCGGCCAACTCCCCCCGTTTATATACTGGGCATGACGTTCCATGGTATGGAATACCCCTTTGGCTAGTTCAGGTCAGCTGCCCCAGCTCTGCTCCCTCCCAGCTTCTTGCACACCTGCTTGCTGGCAGAGCATGGGAAACTGAAAAGTCCTTGGCTTAAGATAAGCGCTACTTAGCAACAACTAAAACATCAGTGTGTTATCAACAGTATTCTCACACTAAATCCAAAACACACTGCACCAGCTACTAAGAAGAAAATTAACTCTATCCCAGCTGAAACCAGGACAGCTGCCATGCTTTTACTGCCACCTTCTCATGTTGACCTTTTATAGTCCTATCAGCCTTATTTCTTTTTACCCTCCTATGTCAAGCCAGTTGACGGCAAAAGCTCTTTATTTTCTTTCTAGTCCTTGCTTTCATATTCTTCTGCATATAACTTGTCTGCTTCTATTACACAGCTGTCTTCTAGCTCTTAGCCTCTTCTGCTATCTTTAATGTGCAGCTATTTCATATGACCTGCATTCCATTGCAACTTGGATATTACACTGTGTTATGGCTTTAATGAGTTAATCGAGTCATATTATCTTGCGTGTAGTTTATTTAAATTGGAATCTATGAGAGGAGACGCGCACAGGGCAGTTCATGTCTATTTTTCTGTTGACTTTGAAGCCTCCATTTGCAATCTACTTAATTGTTCTTTTTGTATACAGCAGTCTTCCAGAAACTTATGCACTGGGTATAGCCAAAAGGCCTTATGAATCTTATGCATTTTAGGAAGATGCATTAAAATATTGTTATGGAAATCCAGAAATAATTTTCTAGTGTAGAAGATAATGCAAAAATATTTCAAGACTTTTGTTGTGGGTCAGCCCCAACGTCTAAATTTCACAGAATTTGTTCTTCATTGCTGTGTATAAATCTTCACTGGTGTTTTTAGATCCAGCTGTGGAACGTATGTATGAGCGTTACTAACTAAATTTCCTAACAGATTTAGTTGCAAATTACTGCGTAAGGGAAAAAGAGATAAAGGCTCATGGAGTAAAGTCATTAAGATTGGGGCAACTGATGAACTTGACTTGTAGAAACCCAAATTCAATACTGTTTTGACTGCAGATTCAGGACTGTAAATACGTAACAGCTACAAAAGGAGAGGGGCTGCTTCAATTAGCAGCTAAAGCTTTGTGAGACCCCAAGTCTCGAATAATGGAGAATATTGCAAGTTAGGACTGAGGTTTAATATCAGAATATGGGCTATGACTGGAGTAGCTATCCTACAGTGAGAAAGGATAGATGGAACAGAGGAGCATTGGGAAACAAGTCTGGAGACACCAGAACTTGACAAGCAGAAGGCAAAAGATGAGAACTGAAGCACTGCAGCGGAAATGTGCAAAGAGGAGCACTGGGCAGCACAGCTGCGAGGAGCCTCAGGGCCCAGGACCAGAAGTTGCTGCAAGTTTGTTTAAGATGCATTAACAGAAAGTACAATTTTGTAATGCCTGCAAGTGAGAAGTAATGGCTGCTATAGCTTACATTTAAACTTTCCAGTTTAAGATTTTTAATCCATCCTTTGCAACAGAAGAGGAGGTGATCTCAGCCTCAAAATTGCTAAACCAGTTGTTGCTGCTCTTGTCTAGTAGGAACAATGGGATACAGAATCTTGTCAGATCTTACTTTTTTTTATACAGCTGCCTAAAAATAGAAGTAGAAGTCCTAACTTTAGCTTTCACTGTCCCTATTTGGAAAATTTGGTCAAAGGCCTACGGCAGAACTGTGTAATATCCTCTGAGCTAAAATAGCTGTCAGTCAGAATGCTTGAACGGTTCCTTTCTCTTACAGAAGGAATATCTGGTACCTGGTTTACATCTGCTCCAGTATCCACCAGTAGTAAAATCATCCATATATTTTATTTTAAAAACAAAATAAGTAGCCACTGAATTTAACCTGTTTTTAACAGTAAAGCAAGTGGCAAGATATTTTGACAGATGTGACACTGACTACATTTGATATAATAAGATGTAGGCTCTTTTTTGGCTTCACTCCAGAAGAAAACATACGGAAAAGATTTTTTTATTATTATTTTTAAAACATTTTAAAATTTTTATCACAAATCTGGAATTTTTTGTCATCCTAAGAAATTTATAGATGTCAGCTGAAGGACAACTGCTAATAACATTATTTTTCCATGTCTGTTGGTATCAGATTTGTGTGAATAAAAGATACGCTAAATATCTTTGGGAAATGTATCACTTTGCTTTTTTGGGTGGGTATATATTTATAAAATGTGTTGTAAATGATGCAGGAGTAATAGAGTGTGTCTAAATTCACCAGTATTGCTCCACAATCTTTTATTTTATGCTCTGAATATAGTAAGACAACTACAAAATAAGTCACTTTACAAGACCAAAAGGCTTCTGTAGTTTGTGTGTGTGGAGTCTGTACCTGGCTCTCTTGCTACCTGTCTCTTTTAGATTGGCCAACTATTAGATTTCACAAAGTAAAGGATCTTGTCTCAGCTATTTTGTGAAAGCTATTTCAGTTGCGGTAATAGTGTCTAAGCTCTTTTCAAAACAGAAGGAAACAGCCTCTTCCTCACTGACTATGCAGTTGTTCTCTCACTAGAATAGTATTTAGGACAGTAACATCCTTGGATATTAATGGATGCTAGTCAACTAAATAAAATGAGATAAGCTTATCTTTTATAATGACTTTTAGATCACCTGATGTTTCAGTTTAAATCAATTACATGACATGCTGATTCTTGTACTTAATCCCATGACACTTTCTGCAAGAATTGGATCACAACATAAAAAGCCATTTCTGATAGATAGGTTAGTCAGCACATTCTCTTCTTTCTTCTGCTCTCAAAATGCTCAGGAATTTCTCACATTAATTTACTGTATGTATTTGTGAATTTATTTGGAAAATGTGTTCACTACATGAATATCTTGTGAACAGTTTGTTGTGAACATTTATTGTCTAACTTCTACATTAATTCAGTGCTGGTTAGTCATTTGAGCAATACAGTTTCTGTACCGCATTACTTTTGCATCTTACAAATACATTTCACATTTAAAGTATCACATGAATAATCAAACCCAACATATATTTTGCTACTACTTAAACTTTTGCTTAAATTCACTATTGCAAGTGAAAGTAAACCTTGATTGTTTCTGAGCTCAGATGAGTATTAGCGGCATTTTTCCCATTGCTCAGGCAGGTCAAGTAATTGCATTCTCCTGACCTGGATTCTCCCTGCAGACTCAGGTCAATATAGCCTTCTTCACTTGTCCTTTACACTGTTGTGTAAAGTCCCTATGGGCTGCGAAGCAGTTGTCACAGTCCACTCCAGAAATGGCTTCATTGCAGTGAAACGCATTTATTAAATCCTTTGGGATCCTTCCGTGTAGGGCCCTCAGATGTAAAATTTCTTTCACGTGCTTTGTAATTAAAGAATACAATCAACCACTATTAAACCTAAGAAGGTATTGTTAAAGTCAGGCATTTACTTATGTATTTATTTAAATAGAATTATTGTATTTCTCAAACCTTCTGGTCATCTTCTAGTTTCTGTAAAAAGTCAGTGACAGACATACACTTAACTCTTACTAAAATAAATAGGGCTTCAAATTGCTGTATTTAGGCATTCATGCTTGATAATTTTGGCTCTAGCTTGTCAGCGCCTGTGTGTTTGCCTAATTGTAAACACTACATTTCTTTCATTACAAGGTGCTGTGAGGGTTATATAATTGTTTAGAAAGTGCTTTGAGATAATCAAACGAAAGACAATTACAGGAGTGCAAGGCATTTTAATGTGGTTTCTCTAAATACTGATCATGGACAGAGGCTGTGTTATAATAATAATTGTTCATGGACAATACCTTTAATAAACTTTAATTGAATCTACTTTGAACTTCAATTGAATTGTTAGTATCTGAAAAAAGGTTTGTTCCTAGGGATTGTAGATGGGAAATGCAGGATGGTGGTACTCGGATATCCGGGCAGGTTTTCCACTGAAGACATGGTGGAACAGACTCTCTAGTGACAAACCATCTTGCTTCCTAGGTGGCCGAAGTCCTTACTGCTAGCCAGCACTGCTGGTTTATCTCTGCACAGTTAAGAGACCTGTCTCTTGGGGTGGGAATCAGAAATCAGCAAAGTCTTGGAGTTGTTCTCCAGGCGTTGGAGGAACTAACAGGGAGGGCAGAGGAAGGAATGCGGCAGCAAAGGGGAGGGAGCAGAGTATTGAAAAAGGGGAAGAATCTGGTGTTTGCATTTTCAATGGAAGGCTTCCTCAAAAGAGTAACTGCAAGGGAGAAAGAGAGCTTGGGATTTGAAGTCTGAAGTATCTCAGGATACAGAAGGGTGCTCAGGCACTGAGAACAGATTTTCTCCCTGCATAATGTAATCTGGAGTTATTGATTACTTCACATCTGAAATTTTGTCAGCAAAAGCATCAGAGAATAAATATTATCAGCACTGTTGTAGAGTCACTAAATCTTTTGTCTTCGTGAATAAAGTCTTTTCTTCTGGTGTTCTCAGCTGACATTCACTGCCTTTTATTGTCATATAGGAAGATTATGCCATTTTGATGAAAAATCCATTTATGAATCAGCCTGCATCTCATACATCTACAAGAGATCAGAGCATCTTGCCAAGATTTCCCCCCCCCAAATGTGTGATTTCACTCCTTTTGGTTGTCTTACTATTTATTTCACAACTGCAGCAGCAATTTTTCTTTCTGACATACTTTTTATCTATAAACACTGGTTACTCTCCTCCTGGACATCACTGCGTCTGCCAGGTCTTTGCTGATGACACTCGCCTGCACTCATCCAGAGACAGAGCCAAGCTCACTGCAAGGGTGCCACAATGTCTGAAAAAGAATAGTCCTGGGAGGAATAGCAGCTAACTCCAGTTCCGCATGTGCAAAACTGAATTGTTACTAACCACTATCTGCGTTTTTTTCCTAGAAAATGTTTTTCCTTTCTCTTAGCCAAGGAACAGACTCTGGTAATCCACAAACTGATCATCTTCAGGCCACATTAGAAAAGCCTAACCTCTGAGGATTTTTGACATCATAGACAACTTGGCAGCAAAAAGCATGGGACAAAAGTGCTACACAGAGAAACACAATCCATTACCACTTGTATGACCAAACATCATCTCCCCTGCCAGAACATTCACGTTGAATGAATCACTGTTAGCCACAAGTCCACCATGTACACCAAAGCTGCTTAGTGTTCAGAAGAGGGACTGCAGAAGACACCAGCGCAAGTTATGTGCTCATGACAGAATTTTTCTGTGTGAGGACATCCATGGCCTTTCAAGAAGTTATTCAGGTGGCTCATTTTATTTGGTAGATAGAGAATAATATGGCAGAAATTTTTGAGTGTTAAGACTTTCACTGTGAGTCATTCTGTGAACCTGCAGTCTTTTACACACAGCTTCTCCCCAGATGTTTCTCCATGCCCTTGAGTCTGAATCTGGGTGCAATGTTGTGGGGAAGTTCATGGAACATCCCCACGAGGAACTGACATCCAGAAGCTGACTCTCCAGATACTGAACATTAGCACACAGTGTTCAATACATCTATAGCTCATTTATATAGCATTTGTATACCTCTTCTTATGGGTACTTTATGCAACATCACTCACATGTCACTACTTCCAGCGCTGCCTCAAATCCAGTTTTGAATGCCAGAGTCCTAGCCAATATACTGCTTTTAAGGACAAACACAAAAATGTGTGGTTCTCAGTGTTTGATGGCTTTTCCTTATACACACCTATGTTTCCATTTTGTTTTCCTTCATACAATTTAATTCCCTTATTATGAATATCAGCTTTTCCCAGCCTATTTGTTTCTCCATATACAGAAACTCAGACTAGAAGAACTGCAGCAGCCTCCTAGTTCATTTTGTCCTGGGGCAATCCCATCCAAATGCTTGATATTTCTGGGCAGTTTGGGGTTGTAATTTGAGAGAACAACCCTCACATTTCTTGAGTGGATGAGGAGATACCTCAGACATTCCCATCAGCCTCTGTAAGAGAGACAAACCCAGATCAGAACGAAAAAAGCTGGCAGCCAAATTAGCTTCTCTTGTCAAGTTACTCTATTGGAGCCGATCAATGTCAGCTGGTGCATAGACACAGAAGCCACTCAGCAAATTAAATTTACAAAAACAAAACAAGTAAAAAGCAAAGGGGCACAGTTAACCTCCTAACCCTACTGTTCCTCAATTTTGGTTCAGTCTATTTTGGACCAAGCTCCACATTGTTTTTCCATAACATTTCCATTGACTGAACAGATATGTAGTTTATTAAGTTAAAAAAAGTAATTGAGATTAAGATTAAAAGAAACAGTACAAGAGCTGCAAGTAGCGGAAACATTACAAACAGGGAAAAGCAGAAGAGAAAAACTAAAAAGAAAATAGAAGAAAATGGAAACAAGTTATACATGCCACTCATTTTCTGCTTCTGTACTGTATAGCTTTCCCTTGCTCCTTTATTTTTGTTTACGGAATAGAGGTCCATCTGGCAGAGAGGTGTATCTTCTCTTTCTGTGACTGATGTAGTATGAAAAAAAATCCTAAGCCAACATCAATATTTTACAAAGTTGAACTAAGACAGCACTTGCCCCCCCAGCTTACAGCACAAACTCTTGTCGTTTTTACCAGAATACGTGTGAGTTATTTTAGAATGTTTTATGGCCAGTGATTCTATTTAAATAACAGCCTGTACAGTTATTGATGCTTGGCCTGAGCTGTATAGGGTTCACGGGAACTGTGCATGTTCATCAAAGGGGAGAGCAGACTGGCAGCTATTGGCAACAAAATAGAAGCAAGGAATCCTTTTCAGGTTAACTCCACAGATTGCATCCATTCGGGTGCTCCATCTTAACTGTTGCCCCTGGACCCGCGGCAGCACATGTTCAGCAAAGGGCGAAAAAGACCCACATTTCACCCTCTGGAGGCTGTGCCCATTGTACAGCCGACTGCTCTGGGGATGGAGACAGAGCAGCTATATATAGGTGAGGCCTGGGGCATATGGGGGGACTGCATGCAGGTGTGGTGATGCTCCTCAGAAGCCAGATAAAGCTGCTGCCTGCGTGAATCAGCTGGTGAGTCAGCAAAGCCTTTGCCAGGAGAGCAGCAGGCACAGCTGTGGCTGAGGCACCATGGTTACAGCACAGCAAAAGGGACACTAAATGGGTTTCCTAAGTAATAGCTTTTTGTTGTGCAGAAACAGCTTTCTTTTTGGGTCGCAGAAAGTGAAGAAATGTGCATGGTTTGTTGTTTCACAGAGTGACTTCACATTTGGCCTGGCAAATTCTTCAAAAATTTGAGGAAGAAGTGAAAACTGAAAAATGTTGCAGTGCTATTAGGACTGTCTGAAGCGTTACTCCCGCAAAGGCATTTGAATGGTGTCAGGCATGCAAGGTTAGAAGGGTTGGATTTTTGAAATTTGGAAACTGCTGGCAAAGAGATGTGGGAAAATCAGCTGGGGTGCTCTGGAAGTATCTACATCCAAGGCAGATGAGAGAGACTGACAGCTAAGAGCAGATTTAGTTGAGAAAGTTTGCTTTTGGGAAAGGAATATTGTTCCCAAGACAGACTGTTGTGATGCTGGTTTTTATTAATGGACAGCTGGTCACAGCACAGGGCCAATAATGCTCACCATGTAGTTGTGCCTGGGTTTGACAGATGCAGGAGAAGCGGAGGAGCTTGCCTTGGCACACACGAGGTAGGAGGGAGGAAGCGAGGCCAGGTTTGCAGGACATGGCAGCTTCTGCAGCCATGGTGTGATGAACAGGAGGTGCACAGCTCGCTGGGGAGCACAGCCTCCTGGAGCCAGGTGAAGGGGAAGCAAGGAAGCCTAGAGGTCTGAAGCAGGATCAGTACCATAACTGGGAAAGAAACACTGGTGTGAATGAGTGGATTCCTGAATACATCTGTGAGAGCGGGAAACACTGGTTCACTCTTTCTCAGGCACAGGTCTCCCCAAAGCATCCCATGCACCTCTCTGCCATGGAATAAAAACATACCAAAAGACAAACCAGAAGAGCACTATGCATCTCCTTAACTGTGCTTGCTCAGACTTCTGACTTGATGGTACGTATGCAATTCCATTGCAATACGACTAAGGACCTTTGTTCCCTTGGGTCTAGCAATACTGAAAAAATTTCCCAGCTGTACCCTCCTGTCTTCTGCTTACTGGAGGCTTGCTCTACCTCAGCTGCTGACAGATAGAAGTGATATTGATAACCCGTATTCACTTCATCAGAGAAAAGTATAACAGCATAAAAGTAGAGCCATTCCCTCTGCAAACATCTGCTGTCCTAGCATAGCTCTCACCTATTTTGTCCTCACAGCTTTGGTTCTAACAGAAATCACGAAATAAAAAATGTAGAATTAATTTCCATGGTGACTCGCAAAGATAATAAGCAAATAAGAGCCGTTCTGTTGTACTTAGGTGTTTGACCACAAGAGCTGTCCTGCTCAGCCAAGGGAGCTCAGTCTAGATCCTATGGCTGTAAACAGTCAGCAGAACAATTCCCCTGGCTCTTGATCCCTTTTTTTCCTCTTTGCTGTTACTAGGGAACTGGCTAGAGAGCAGGTGATTGTGGCTAGTGGTGGCAGCCTGCTCCCAGCTATTATTTTGCCAGGATGCCCAGAAGCTTTCCCCAGCACACTGGACTCACTGCACGTGAGTGGTGCAGTACATGGGCACAGCTTGGACTCTGCCTTCCAGATCAGAGAGTAGCCGATAATTAGTCACAAAGGACAAAGATTCATGAAACCTCCTCTCACGCCTCTTTTCCCTGGTCTGGGCAGGGATTTGTTGAGCGCATACATAGTAATGGTGACATGTACAAAAAGCAGCAGACATAGTACCCATACGGCAAGCTCAGGCACATGGTAGAGGGGGGCAGCAAGCATGAGGTCCATGGCCCATCCTGCTGGATAAATAGAGGCAACGTAGGTTAACAGAAAGCTGATCATTTTGCTTTTCCTGTGGCTGTAGGAAGGTAGAATTGGCTTGCTTATGAGTCGTGTTATTAGCAAGTATCTGAGTGTTACCAGCCACGTACTGGGAACCTTCCCAAGCTCATTAAACTAAGCCTAGGACTTGCATAAACATTTGTATTTACTGGAAAGCATGAGTGCTTTAGTTGACTGGAAAGTGGTAAATTAATTCAGAGCTTGAACCACTTTTCAGCTGCAGACATTGTCATTTGCATTGGAAAATAATGTTGTAAATAACACTGTTACAATGTTCTTTATGAGCAAATGTGAGATACTATTTCAACTGAAAATTTGGGAGGCCTGCCTAACATGACGCAGCAAACCATTTCTGCCTGAAATAGCTTGTTCTTTAAAGCTCCAAAGATTGGAAAGAGACTTATTTTCTCTTGGACAGCTGCTACTAACTACATGGATGGCAAAAATATGACTTCTTTATTTTTAGAAGAAAATGATTACTAAATAGTCTGAAGGCTTGAAAAAATAAAACTGGGGTCCTGAAATGTTTCAATTCTCTGACCTGAGTTATATTATTTCTGTTAATTCTGGTACAAAGCTTTAATGGCATTGTTATTATTTAAACAAAACACTTAATATTTTGAGGTTCTCCTGCCCGCTGACTTGTAAAAGGGATGATGTATTATTTGGCTTAGTGATTTTAAAGAACACAATGAAAGCCTTCGGCAAATTCTGCAGAGCAACAGGGAGATACCTGAACTTGAAAAGGGCGTGAAAAGTGGATGACAGTTGAACAAACAGCTCTTAATTGTTAATTTATACAAGGAAGTAGAAAATAGCAGTTAAAGGTAGTGGGGGATTGCGGCGGAGAGTGGGAGGTAGGACAGGTCTGAGAAAATGGACACAGATACGGGAATACTGACAACAGATACTCAAGCTGTTCATCATCCCTGGACTAGAAGTTCAGTTGTCAGCTGTCCATGGACAGTTTACCTTTACTGCCCATTAAACTGT
This sequence comes from Gymnogyps californianus, assembly GCF_018139145.2. Lineage (NCBI taxonomy): Eukaryota > Metazoa > Chordata > Aves > Accipitriformes > Cathartidae > Gymnogyps > Gymnogyps californianus. Next base: position 34,792,229 of record NC_059475.1, read on the forward strand.
AGATTCAAAGGCAGCACAGCTGACTCCAGGCAGAGCCAGCCCAGGTCCCCAGGGTGGGCTAGCTCCCACCAGCACCATGTAAACACAACACAGCTGTGGCCCATGCTCCAGTGTTTGATGACTACCACTTAGTAACTCTATGACAGAGACTAAATCCATTTCTCCAGCATAACATACAACTGCCTAACTGTGGGGCTGTTATTTCTTCTGCTTATTTCCATCACCCTTTGCTTTCTCTTTCTCTAACAAGGCAGGCACACTGTCTGCCAGACAGTGCTTCCTCCGCTATATAACTGCATCATCTCCAGAGCAGAAGTGCCTGTGGAGGGAAAACTACACATAAATTAATTTTATGCAATTTATTTTGCAGATGTGTATCTGCATGTTTTATGTATAGCTGAAGTGAACTTTATCATGGATTTAATCTATTTGCCTATGGCTCAGTTCTTGGAAAAAGCTGAACTGACTGGCTGAAGCCTGGATTCAGGATCTGTGTTTACAACATTTGCAGTTTAAGGCTGGCCTCAGTTGTATCTGGAGAACAGCATGTGTTCCAGACACTGTCAAAGGCAGCAAACTGATGAAAAAATCCTGCCAAAGCAACAGCTGAAGCAATGAGAGCTTTCAGTTTCTTACAACTTCATTTAACTGTGTGCTTAGGAGCAACTCATTAAGTAGCAAGCAACCATGCAAGGGGATGCCAAGGATTAAAGGAATCCTGTCATGAGATAGCAGTGACATTCGCCTGCTCCCTTCCAAGTGACAGTGCTTGCCAAGCCCAGGGGAAGTCGGTGACAGCACCACAGTAGCAGCAGCAATTTAACCAGCAGGTTGGCAGGAACAGGGCCTGCTTTGAATACAAGAGTGCTCTGGCCATACTCGTGGCAAGTCCAATTTGTGAATCTTGTCAGGGGAAAGAATATTATGGAAATGAATTATCTTTTTACACACGTTTGTATGTGTGTGTACACATTCAGATGGTTTAGCTCATACATTTACAAGTCTCTTGAGCTGGTATGTCAGCCCCTGTAGTGCCAAGCACAAGTGACAGGGGTTGTTGTGCTGCTGATTCTCTCAGAAGTGAACACAGGCAGCAGCTCTCTCCCACTTCACAAGTTCCCGATGACTGTTGTGACCTGATGGAAACACAGAGCAGCTCTGAATTTCCCACCTGCCAGAGGTCAGAAGACATCCAGTGCTCCAGACACCAGCAGACTCATCAGCTCTCTAGCTGGCTTCCCCAAGCTCTCTAACCCCCAGGATTTCCAGGCTTCGCTGCCTCTTCATCTGTGTGGCTGTGCTGGAGCATACCGAGGTCTGTGGTGCCTGTTGGCCATTCTAATAATCCAGCGTGCATGGTAGTCACCTCTCATCCAGGATAAACGAAAGCAGTGAAATGGGACTTTATTACAACGACAAAAACTTTGCAAGAGGGGTTTTTTTGTGTTTGGTTTTTTCCTTAAGTACTATGTAGAAAAGCCTTGCTGAATTTATGAACTATATGCCTTACTACTGTTCCTTACAGTTAGACTCAGGAAAGCAAAGATTTTTTTATGTTCTTACTGAGATGTACTACTCCAAAGAGACAACTCTGAAAGGCTCTGAATGCTGGGCAACTGTTCATATCAAGGGGCAACACTTTGATTCATAAATCCCTATTGACATCTCTAATTCTAATAACTTTCCAACATTCATAGTCCTCCCAGCCTTTTGCTCCAGTCAATGTTCTTAGGTACTCTCAGTTATTTTTAGGGACTTCAAATGCTCAGTCCCAAGGTCCTAACGCTGTGGAAAAAGCCCTTGTTAACTAGGGGTTCTTGCTCTGTGTGGCAGAAGGCATTAATTTAGCTCAGAGCAAGAAAACTTGCAAAGAATTGTAGGCTGGAAAATAAAACTCAGCTGCACAGTTGCTCCAGAAAGGGTAACAAAATCTTCAGAGATGATACTACCACCTAGAGAGTGAAGGCAGCTACTCAAAACAAGGTGTACATAGCAGGACTGCAAACACCAGTGTTCCCTCATATTTCTTTCCTGGTACCTAGTTTTCTCTAACCTCCCCATCCTGTTTCTTACATCTTTGCCTTGGATTCTCAAGGTAAAGATGTGCCCGTTGATGTCATGGGATGGTGTGAGCTAGGGTAGTCACTAGAGAACTAGCAGGTGGAGCTAGTTCCCAAATTCCACAGCTCTTTCTATTCTGAGGTCTCTAGAGCCCTTTTTTTATTTTTTTCAGCTAGTTGAAACAGATGTTTTGAGCTTCAGTTAGATTTTTCTGTATATATAAAACAGAGATAAGAAGAACGAACACATTTTTCCTGTAAGAGCAAGAAAGAATTTTCTCTCCTTCTGTAGCAGCACTAGCATAGATAAGTACTTAGGTATTAAAGAAGCCCCTGAGTATTGCTTTGGTCGCTCAAATAAGAACAATTTATCCCCTCAGATAATGACAAAAATCAATATATAATGTTGGTCTAGAGAGCCCTATCTTCTGGAATTAGGAGACAATGCATCTTCTGGATGAGAGGTAAAACTAATACGGCTTCTAGACTAAGAATCACTAATAATTCCCTTTCATTTTACATAACAGACAAGGCAGTTTGTGATTTGTTTCTCCATTCACCATAAATTTAATTTGATTGAGAATGGTTCTTTGTCATTTGTCCTGAGCTAGCACTGAATTTGTATAGTTACTCACAACGGCATTCCCACTGACAAATGGAAGCTGTATTTCAGCTGCACTTCAGTAGTGGCTTTTATTCCCATTCAGGAATTAACCCCATCTGTCTTCATGCAGCACTTCAGTGAGGGCTGAGTACACAAGATGACTGCAGGATCAAGACAAATACCCTATACATCCAATCTCTTTTCAGACACTTCTGAGAGCAATTGCAACACATCCATCTTTGCTTGCAAATTCACTAGGCAGGTATCTAAACACACACAATGGGAAGCACATACATTTTTTCAATAATGTTGTGCTTACCTGTAACTAATGGAGACAAACTGGTCCAGCCTTGCTTTGGACTCAGGTAACTTTTTATGATGAAGGCACAGTAACATTGTTGGGCTTATTTCAATCACTTAAGAGCTCTACTGACCATATTTCCAGTAAATGGGGAAGGATTATGAGGTTTGTTATGGTTTGTTCAGCAGGTTCAAGATTGCAGTGCCTAGTGATTATATCACATAGATATAGAGCTGGAAATTACTCCTTAACATAAGGTTCTACAGTTTTTTAACTTCAAATATTCTCATAGCTAAAGTTTGCCACAGTCACAAGCTACTGTTTATAAAATCAGGCCGCTTTGAGAAGCAAAACACAGTTATGAAATAAAAAAAATTTGGAGGTTAGAATTGCTTTCTAATCCTGTCTTCAGTTCATGCAAAGAAAAATCTTTTTCTGCCTATCCTAAATAATTAAAGTACAGTAGATGGAGACTCTGTCAAAAATATCAAGAAGAGACAGAAAATGAACTGAAACTGAACTCTTCAAGTGAGAAGCAAAACAATCTGTTAGATGCCAAGGAGAAGTCTACACAGAGTCAGTAGTTCATTTGTCTTCTGTGCTTGTTGTTCACGATAGGAAAAATGGGATCTCAGCAACCAGCACTTTCACAGTATAAGAACAGATACAAAGCTAGAAATATTCTTAATTGCCACACAAGTGGAGGCTCTCCATCATTTATTGCGTCTTCGGACCTCAGACATAATGGGGTCATGTCTGAAACTCATACTCGCCCAAGCGTTTGACCTCATTATTTTTCATTTCTGTTATGAACGCCTAGAAAAACTCTGACAAGAAAGTTTTGCCAAGTTCTGTAATCCTGAGGTCTGAAGGATGTCATGACTCCTCGCCTAGCGTCTGTAACTCTGTGCTACATCTTATACTCCTGAATTGTGCTACTGAGTCTGTACCAGGTCCAGTGGCCTTTGTGCCTTTCCAGTATGCACAGTTGTTCGTCTCTTTCTAGTATCCTACAGGTTTACACCAAACTCCCCGACTTATTTACATGCAACTCCAACACCAAATACCCAATACCCTCCTTTTCCTCCAATTATCAAGTTCCCTCTGCCTTAACATGATCACAGTTGCAACTCTCCTGCCAATGTTTCCCATTGCTTTTGGTATAGGCAGTATGGATTGCGCCTAGCTCCATGCAGCACCAGTATCAACCCTTCTGTCAAGCTGGACCTAGATTAGCTCATGTAGCCTACAAATGTCCACCAAATACTATCTTAGTATGGTCTATTCCAGTCAACTTTTCTCCCTCCCTCAACCCAGATTCTTCTTTGTTATCTAATGTGCTTTCTTTAAAATATACACATAAGTACAAGTCCATAAGCACATACAAGACTAGCATTAAGCTGCAGAACAGTACAGTTACATGTTAATAATTTTGGTTTGGAGGTGTTTGGGCCTGCCTTTGGGGCCCGAGAAAGGGCAGTACACAGCAAAAAGCAATCATTATGGAATCGGACATGCCTGATGGGCAAGTTTCTGGAGAATATTTTGTTTCTGACAAGCTCAGCAATAAAGCATGGAAATGACATCAAGTTGAGCCCCTGCAGATGGCAGCAGTACTTCAAATTTCAGTGCCACAGCACTGCATGTGGCAGAAGCCGAGCCAGATTCCCATAGTGAAGGTACTGTTGACTGTCAGACTCTCTTCAAGTGACATGTGTTGCTACTCATCAGCAGGTTACTGATGCTTTTTTCAGTTGGAAGGGGAAAGTTTTAATATTTGCCAAGTAGCAGAAAGATGTTCCTGACCCTTGTGGAATCCCTCCTGGTTCCCAGCGTAATCAGCTCCTACCCTGCTTTATCTCAAGTACTGCAGGTGTTATTTTCAAAACAATTTACATTCTTCAGGCTTGCAACAGTGTTTGACTTTGTTGGCTTGGAGGAGCACAGCACAGTAATACTTCAATAGCAAATTCAGCTGTAGCAAGATGTTAATGTTTGCTTAAAAAAAAAAGAAATCCTTTCAGTGGCAGATAGCTAGTCCTAAAGACCGCACGAGAGGCAGAATGATCAGACCAAAATACCTCTTTATTCATAGCATACTAAAAAAGGTTTAAAGTGCTATAATTCAGCCATCTGGAATTTTCTGTGCTCTGCACACTTTGGCTCTGCATGGATCCTAAAGGGTCTGAATTTAGATGTAAACAAAACCCCCCAAAATTAATGTTAACATTAACAATTTTCAGCCTAAGCATCCAACTAATAATGGATTGGGGTTTGAGTAGAGCCATACTCTTCTCCCCTGCCAGCAGAAGCAAAGGGAGGACCAGCAGAGCATACTGGGATGTTCTTTTTGGCAAGGTCTGAACCAGGTATCCAGTCTCACGTCTGTTGAGTTGTTCAGAGACAAGGTCAAGTAAAGAACTGTACTCTCCCTACAAAGCTGGCAAGCAGTTGCCTAAAAATCCTCGATCTGTCTAAAATGCTACTAGATACTGCTCAGCTCCACCCCTGACAGCTTCCCAGTCCAAGCTTGAAAGCTCTGCTGAACATCTAAGCCTGAGAAAAAGTCTCAATCCCAACCTTGCAACTTCCCAGTGACATGTAGAGACTTCACCTGAACAACATGGTCCTCAGCCACGGGATTCTGTCAGAAAGAGACCCAACATCCTTGTCCATGTGTCCACCCTGACTGCCTATAAACAGAAAGATGCCAGCAAGGAGAGACAATTGCCAATTTCTGCAATGGTTCTGGAAAAGGACCGAGAACTCCTGTATGAATTACCTATAAGGCACGATGTGAAAAACAGTTCAGATTACCTGAAGTTAGTGGTAGTTATCCATATATACAAGCTTTCCAAGTCCCAGCAGCCTGTAACCCACCTCTTGGAAACAACCATTTCATTCTCCTAAACTGCCATGGGCAGCTTTCATGGCTGTCTGTTGCTACTAGGATAGAATAGACTATTTCAGTTGGAAGGGACCTACAATGATATTAGCTCTCATTCAGCTAGAGATAAAGGAGACCCTGTAGGGCAGTACAAACCAGAAGAAATTAGGGTTTCAACTCTGCATCCCTGACAAGCTATCCCTACTTATCTAGTTGAATATCAAGTAGTTTCCCTTCCTTTTTCCAGCTCTGTTGACCTAAGTTGACATCTTCAGCTTGTACGACTACATGGGCTCTTCCTTGCTCTTACGTTTCTCTCCTTTTTGTCCTTCTATCTCACTAGTAATAATTCATCTGTAGTTTTTATTTCCTACCTTTATCTCTTCATCATCTCTGCAGTTCCTAACACTAAATTTTACTAAGCTACAAACCATCCAGAAATATAATGAGCAACCAGCCTCATACAAGTAAACCTATTCAGGCAACCTTACAATTTCTTTCATGGTAGTTCCTCTACCTTTAAGGCAAGGATTAGGACCTAATTACATCGATTATTTTACATCTATTCAAGATCTTAGCAGTAAGCTTTGGTTTTCCTTCTCTACCTCTGCTACCAGTAGTAGCGAGCTACTGTTTTCACTAGCATTGCTTTATGTATCTGCTTATATTGTAGTGTATCTAGGGCAAGGCTAGTACCTTTTTATTTTAGGCACACAGTCTTTGTGCAGCAAGCACAATGGCATGGCTGATCCTTAGTAGATAGTTGTCTATTTCAACATTGTTGAAAACACCAAATACTGGCATTCATGCCATTTCCCAACTGAAATCAAAGAGACAACACAAACACAATAAATAGGAAATCATTTACTAGCAGGCTAAGTAAAACATGGACTGTGAAGTCTGATGTTTTGATTGATGTGTGGATTTCTTTAGGGCAATGTCAAAATTGGATAGGACGGATTTGTTGGGTTATTCAGAAGATTTGTGTCTGAGGCTGTAAACTTTTGCCCACTGATAAGATCTCTTCAATAAACAAAGAAGTATCTGCTAGCTTAGTTTGGACTCAACATTTTTGTGTTCCATCCCCTGCGCTGTACCATTTATAATGTTGCTGCATGCTTTTAAAGATTGTGCTTCAATAGCAGGGGAAACTATCCCTGTAAAGCCTTGGGATTCATCAAGATGAAAGGTGCTAGGTAAGTTGTTACCAGTTTTGCTGTTTAATATACTGTGAACTGATGAAAGACAGCAAGGGAGCGATGGTTACCTCTCAACATAATATAAAATTTGCCTTAGGTGGGAACACTGTTTACTGAACACTTCATTCACCCACAGTGGAAAACCAATGATGGCATTTGCTGTTTTCATAACAACCCAGGAGAACGCTGACTCTGACAGGCTGCTACCCCCTGATGGCTAAACAGCTAAGAAGTAATGTGAGAAACAACTCTGCTGAAAATAACTCCAGCCATCATCACTGAAGCACGTGGACTCATTCCTGCTGTAGGTTTGTTTCCTCTGCAGTAAAATCCCTCCAATTCCCCTCCCATAGCAGCAGGTTGCTGCTCAGGCTCTCTTTAGCATTACCACTTTGTTGGTTTTTTTTCTCCTTTTTTCAACTGTGTAAACCACAGGACAAAGAGGAAGGGAGGAGCTGTCAAAAGCAATGTGCCATTCTGCTGCTGAACTACCGAGCAAAGGGGATATTAATAAAGAAAACTGAAGCTCAGGTGCCTAGATGTTCTGGGAATCAGATTCAGAACACTGTTTCCAGTCTATTTCCATTCTGGAAGTCAGTGAGAGAGAGAGAACTGCACTGTAGCTACCAACTGTGATGGAAAGTCAGGCAGAAAAAATGAACAAATGCAAAACAGCAGTAACGTTGGAAATCTACATGGGACTAGTAGCACAGCCCAACAGAAGACCTCATCAACATCCATATGCAACAGCTAATTCCAGGCAAACCTATGTACTGTCCGCACTAGTCAGTCTGCAAGCGTAGAACTAGATGAACCACAAAATCCAGGACCTCCTGCAAAGGAAAACTGTGCTGTGATCAAGAAACCTAACGACAGCTGCCAGAGCTGAAAAGTCCCAGTAAAGGTAAAACCCTTTTCAGCCAACAAGCATTGAAAGGACAGACAAGGAGCTTATTTAGACTGGGTGGCTCTACATTGGTTATTACATTGTGGAAGTGGACTTGGGTATCAGAGTAATAAGAAATTCCTGATGCATCAAAACAAGAGTCATAAGAAGAAACCAAAATAGCTTCCACTGTCTCTGAACAAACAGTTTCTCTTAATTCTGAAAGAATGAAAAAAACCAGCAAGCATGCCCAGTAGCAATGCAAGGTCTGAAGGTATTCCTGTGAAACCACCTGTCAGTGTGGGCAAGAGTGATTAAACACAGCAAGATCCGAGACAGGCTTTTCAAAAACCTCAGCAGTCAAAATTTTGCAGACTGGTGTATATGTGGTTATTTGCAATTACATATGTATATTATCCTGACTGGTAGTCACCATAGGATTGCTGGGAGTAGCCCTAAAAGGCACTGCACTCAGATGAAGTCAAGAAATAAAGCAGAACAGGGTTATACTTCAGGGCATAGCTTTCTACCTGACATTTGCAGAGTTTTTAAAAGAGCCTCCTTATGTTCAAATTACAGTTGCTTCTCTAGATGAGCAGCATGAATTAATGTTTTTTGCCACAGATATTTTGAAAACTATTCATGGGAGGGAAGCAGCAATACAGGTGGATTGGTTGAGGTTTCTTTTTAAATTACTATTAAGAATTTATTTTTCTTGGTGCAGAGACTGTATGTAGAATTATATTTTGGCTGATGAGTTAGTCCAGGAACTGAACTTACAGCCAAAGGATAACCTGCTTTAGGAATAAGAAAGAAAAATCCCCTGATTAAGTTGTTTACAGTGTGCATTTCCAAGCCAAGAAACACAGATGAGCCTGATATAGGCCATCTGGTATGCTACAAGAATTGCAAACATCATTAAAGAAAACCGTGCATCTGGGGGACAGTTAAACCTTCTGAAGGGGCAACTGGCTTCCCACCAAGTAGAGAGTTAAAAAACCCATTGCTGGACTGTTGGCCTAATCCCCACTTGAATTTTCTCAAAGTTGATGGGCTTAAGGCTGCAGAATGAAGCCATGTTCATCAAAACAGAAGCAGCTTAAAATTTGAAACCAAGTGCTTCCCAGGTGTGATACTGGTCAAAGTTGGAAATCTGATGGAGACCCCACTTGTGTCTTTGAAACTGTTATCTGTCAAATCTGAAACAGCAGGGTTTGTCTGAACTACATAACCAAACGGCTACTCTCATCAAGTACTAAGTACTCATATTTTCCATACCTTCCTTACATCAGCACTTCTAAGATTCCTGAATACTTCATACTAAAAGAAACAATATACATGTTGTGCCATCTTCTCTGGAGAGCAAGAAATGAGGGCATGTAGAAGAGAGCGAACAGGTTGGGAAATAATTTGAGTGACTGAGCAGAAATTATTCCTGAGGAAAAGCACTCGGCATGCCAAAGTGACAGCTAATATCTAATTAGCCTGAAAGTTATTTAAGAGAAATCTGGTGGTGGTCAGGGGGAGGCTGCAGTGTGTCTGTCAGAAATGTGCTGTTGCTGGAGATTTCTCAGGGAGAAGCTATTACTACACAACTAGAGGCAGGGGGCTTGATTCACTTCTGTCTTGCACAAAGTATAATCAGTTAAACTTGTGCAGGCATGTACAAATGGGTTTTAAATACTGAAATGTTGTGTCTTACATCAACATGCCCCTAAGTAATGAAAACTGAGAAGGTGGCCTGGTGTAGTACAGGCATAAGTGTGCTGCTAGAGAGCCACTGAGAATGGAGCAGAGGACAGAGCCAGGAAAGTTGCTGCAAGACTGGGAGGGAAGGTCATGCTGAGAAAGCTCTGGCCAGACAGCACAGGAGGCAGGAGCTATAGGAGTCTGAGACCCCAGGAGCTCTGCTGCCCACAACTCTTAGCTGCTCAGCCATTCCTCAGTGTGTTGCTGTCCCAAGGCTCCTTGGGTGATACAGTAACATTTATTGCAGCTGAGGGCTCCTTCTGCTCTTTGCCTTTCCCAGTTTCTCATGTAATCTTCTCTTGTTTTCTCAGTCCTTTTCTATTTCCTTGCCTAGTCCAGAGATTTCCCCTTGGCTGCATTCTTTCCTTCACTCTTATCTCTACCTGCCAGCCATTGACCTAAACCTTTTTAGGAATAGAATCATAGAATAATTTCAGCTGGAAGGGATTTCCAGAGGTCATCAGGTTCAACCTCTTGCTCAAAGCAGGGCTACCTTTGGTCAAGTTGCCCAAGGACTTCTCCAGTCTCCAACAAGGGAGATTAGACCACATGCCCAAAGAGGCTGTGCAATATTCAATCACCCTTATTGCAAAGAGTATCAGAATTCCCCTTGCCCTTACCTCTCAGCCTTTCATTGTGCTTTCCACAGAAACTTTTCCTAGAAGGACCTGATGCAATGTGAGAGTGGAATACATGGAAGTAGAGGATGTATTTTTTTTTTTTTGAAGTTTGATGATCCATTTTATAGAGCCTCACATTGCTTTGGACAACTAAGTATACAGTATGCGAGGCCTGGAAAAACATGGCATATTGTTCTTAAAGCAACTATGGTAAACTTGCATAAACACTTGCAGAGGATTTAGATGTAAGGCCAGGCTCTATCTAATCCCTTTCCAGAGCCCTAAGAAGGGATTTCAGGGTAGCAACAAGTGAGGAACCATGTTTCCTTTGTATCATGCAGCAGCCACCTGGAAAACACGTTTTCTGATCTCAAAATGCATTCTCCAGTAGACTGTAGTGCCTTGGGCTGTGCCAGACCTTCTGTAAGTAACAGAGATGCAAGCTGTCTCCTGACCTCCTTCCTTGTCCACTAGTCAGCTACAAGAGTGCACAGTAGGGAAGATGGCCATGTCTAACTCCAGTACTTCTGGAGACTGACATGGTATGCTCACTGCAGCTTTCTCTGTGGGATGACTATGGATGCTGATGGGAATAGCAAGTGCTGATTTCAGCTGACATACTAGTCCTGGAGCTCCATGTAAGGGTCTCACACAAAGCAGAACTTGGAATTTGATTTTGTGAAAGCACAGATATTCCTGCCTGGTACTGAGAGGTGTTCGCATTTTGTCACCTCTGAAGCAGATAATTCTTAAGTGTTACAGTCCACTGTAATGGAACCTATGGTGAATCCTCAAAGATGGTCCTTTCCTTGCACTGGTATTTTTAACTTGCTGATATGTTCTTAGAGCTCAGATCAGCTATTTACATGCCTCTCATGCACATCTCATCCTTCTCTTCCCTTTTCAGGGGTCAGCTGTCCTGGGGAACCCACACATTTTTCCCCATTTGTTGAAGAAGGCTTTAGGACAATCACAGTAGGCAGTCTCAAGAAAAATTAGGTACACACAAGACAGTTTTAGTCAGTCAATGAAAGCCTCCAGTAAGGCTGAATTTTAAAGAGCTAACAGCTTTAGCTTACTACTGAATGGCCCCTCAAACTTGCCTACTAATCTTTCTTACTTAGCTTACAACTGAATGTGACCCTTTGACAAACTAGCATCCAGTATTGTTTCATGAATCTGCAGTAGAAGATTCTGCACGCACCTCCCCCCCAATAACCTTTACAGGTTTGCTTCAGCTTGTTTATATCCCATTAAAATGTATTTAACTACAAGTATTTCTTCCATTCTGGTACCTGAGGCTCAGTTACACCCAGTGAAATGGAAATTCATAGAATCACAGAATGGTTTGTGTCAGAAGGGACCTTTAAAGGTCATCTAGTCCAACCCCCCCTGTAATAAGCAGGGACATCTTCAACTAGATCAGGTTGCTCATAGCCCCATCCAACCTGCCTTGAATGTTTCCAGGGATGGGGCATCTACCACCTCTGGGCAACCTGTTTGTCATGGTTTAACCCCAGCCGGCAGCTAAGCACCACGCAACCGCTCGCTCACTCACTCCCCCCACACCCCTGGGATGGGGGAGAGAATCAGGAAAAAAAGCCTCGTGAGTTGAGATAAAGACAGTTTAATAGGACAGAAAGGAAGGAAAAACAATGATAATAATTGACAATAGTAATACTAAAAGAATTAAACTATACAAAGCAAGTGGTGCACAATGCAATTGCTCACCACTCATTGACAGATGCCCAGTTAGTTCCTGAGCCGCGATCCCCCCTCCCAGCCAACTGCCCCAGTTTATATACTGGGCATGATGTCATATGGTATGGAATAGCTCTTTGGCCAGTTTGGGTCAGCTGTCCTGGCAGTGTCCCCTCCCAGCTTCTTGTGCCCCTCCAGCCTTCTTGCTGGCTGGGCATGAGAAGCTGAAAAAACCTTGACTTAGTATAAACACTACTTAGCAACAACTAAAAACCTCAGTGTGTTATCAACATTATTTTCCTACTAAATCCAAAACACTGCACTATACCAGCTACTAGGAAGAAAATTAACTCTGTCCTAGACGAAATCAGGACCCTGTTCCAGTGTTTCACCACTCTCATTGTAAAAAATTTCTTCCTTATATCTAGTCTAAATCTACCCTTTTTTAGTTTAAAACCATTACCCCTTGTCCTATTGCAACAGGCCCTGCTAAGAAGTTTGTCACCATCTTTCTATAAGCCCCCTTTAGGTACTGAAAGGCTGCAACAAGGTCTCCCTGGAGCCTTCTCTTCTCCAGGCTGAAAAACCCCAACTCTCTCAGCCTTTCCTCATAGAAGAGATGTTCCATCCCTCTGATCATTTTTGTCACCCTCCTCTGGACCCGCTCCAACAGGTCCATGTCTTTCCTGTGTTGAGGACTCCAGAACTGGACACAGTACTCCAGGTGGGGTCTCAGAGTAGAGGGGCAGAATCACCTCCCTCGACCTGCTGGCCACACTTCTTTTGATGCAGCCCAGGATACAGTTGGCTTTCTGGGCTGCAAGCACACATTGCCAGCTCATGTCCAGCTTTTCATCCACCAGTACCCCCAAGTCCTTCTCTGCAGGCCTGCTCTCAGTCCCTTCATCCCCCAGCCTGTATTGATACTGGGAGTTGCCCTGACCCAGGTGCAGGACCTTGCACTTGGCCTTCTTGAACCTCATGAGGTTCACATGGGCCCACTTCTCAAGCTTGTCCAGGTCCCTCTGGATGGCATCCCATCCCTCAGGCATGTCAACCCCACCACTCAGCTTGGTGTTGTCTGCAAACTTGCTGAGGGGGCACTCGATCCCACTGTCTATGTCATTGATGAAGATATTAAACAGTACTGGTCCCAATGCAGACCCCTGAGGGACACCACTTGTCACCGCTCTCCATCTGGACATTGATCTGTTGACTGCTACCCTCTGGATGCGACCATCCAACCAATTCCTCATCCACCAAACAGTCCAACCATCACATCCATATCTCTCCAATTTAGAGAGAAGGACGTTGTGGGGGACCATGTCAAAGGCCTTACAGAAGTCCAGATAGATGACATCCGTAGCTCTTCCCTTGTCCGCTGATGTAGTCACTCCATCATAGAAGGCCACGAGGTTGGTCAGGCAAGACTTGCCCTTGGGTGAAGCCATGCTGGCTGTCTCAAATCACCTCCCTGTCCTCCATGTGCCTTAGCATAGCTTCTAGGAGGATCTGTTCCATGATCTTCCCAGGCACAGAAGCAAGGCTGACAGGTTGGTAGTTCCCAGAGTCCTCCTTTCTACCCTTTTTAAAAATGGGTGCAATGTTTCCCTTTTTCTAGTCACCAGGGACTTCACCTGACTGCCATGACTTTTCAAATATCATGGAGAGTGGCTTGGCAACTACGTCAGCCAGTTCCCTCGGGACTCTGGGATGCATCTACATATGTAGGTCCCATAGACTTAGGTATGTTCCAGTTCCTCAGGCAGTCACGAACCTGATCTTCTCTTACAGTGGGAGGGACTTTGCTCCCCCAGTCCCTGCCTTGAGGTCCATCCACTCGAGAGGTGTGGCAAGAGAGGTTGCCAGTGAAGACTGAGGCAAAAAAGTTGTTGAGTGCCACATCCTTCTCCTCATTGTGCCCAACTAGAATACAAATATAAATCACTTAAAATCCAGTTCAAATTTGTTGTCAATACAGTAATTATGTGAGAAAACAACTAACCCAGAGAAGGTGATTAGCCCTAGTTTTTTCAGGTGGAGCAGCACAACTGTAGCAGGGGTTAATGACAGAGCCCAGGCCTGAGATGAGTTACTGCTCCCAACATGCAGCACTAATTCCAATAGCTGCTCTTTCCACCAAAACCAGTCATATACACAATGAAATTTCCTATTAAAAATAAATTAACAATGAGATCCCACTCTCTTGATTTCTTATTTCTTTTTATAGATCTTTTAAATCAAACTTTAACCTTGCAATGACAAATTAAATCCTGTATAATGCTATATACACATTCCTGCTGCACAGCTTTCCAACTGATAGTTGTTTCCCCCACCACACCACTTGATTCAGTGCAGGCTAAGCTACTTGTATTTCCCGTCCTTCGGCACCTGTTAAGAAGGAAGACAAACTTTACAGTCCCCTGGCACTTGCCAGATGTACTAGACACATCCCTGACCTTGTTCTATTTCTTTCCAAGTCACTCTTTCTACAGGAAAGCTTCCTTCAAGTCCTTCCACTGAAGGAACACCTGAAAGAAACACCATTTTCAGGAATAGCTCTCCATGTTTATAGCTATTCCCCACCTCCTATGGGCCTCTTACATAATTACATACCCAATGTGTTCTATTGCACCCAGATGGTGAGCTGTTAATGCCAAAGAAAATAATCTGTGTAAATTAATAGGATAAGCCAAGTGGTTGTGAAATTTAAAGATCACATTTAAAACAGCTTTTCCTCAGGTTTTTTTTATTCTACTTTGAGCATTACCCTTCACAGGTTTTAACAGACAAGGTTAATACAGGCACAAAACTGCTGATAAAATAGTCAGTTCCTCACAGTCTAGCCCCAAGCACAGGGCTCTGGACTTTGCTGCCACCAAGACCTTTCTTCCCTCTAATTACCGATTTCTGGGGTATCTCATTTACAAAAGCTTCCTGGGTCCCTTCTGAGATCCTGATTGGGTCTATGGATTCAGTCCACCTTATTATTTCACTCATTCCTCTGAGATCTGAGCCACATGCTAATGGCCTGCCTGCTTGTGAACTAGTCAGAGCTTTGCATCCTACTGCAGTTGTGTTAGAGGAGTACACACAAATATACAGGCAATAAATACATAGCAGCTCCTAGTTATTTCAGCTTCTGTTCTCCTCAGTGGCAGGTTGTCAGTGCTCATCCTTCTAACAAAGTCTTCCTGAGTTGACTCCAAGCAACAAGAATGCTGCAGAGACCATCCACATCAAGAAGCATTTGCTGAAGTTCCCTCCCCATGCTAAGGGCTTATCTATGAGTGGAAATTTACTACACTTAGACATTCTGAAATGGCTCTTGGTGTGAATCTAGGCTTATACCAAAACAGTTATTCCCTAATGCCTGTTCTGATTATTTTAAGTACAGACAAACTGCAGCAGTAGCTCAGCCAGAAGCAGCAGTGAACATGCTGGAGTAAACAGGGTGCTGACAGCTGCTGGTATTTTACATAGGAGGTCACAGAGCCCTACTTTGAGCTGGATTGCTTTAAATGTTAGTTGCTGCCTGGAGCACTGTTTACAGTAATGCTCCATCCTCTGAGGCAAACTGCTGCTAGCAGCAATGGAAAATTCTAGTTGAAAAAATTAAATATCATTAGACACAGCTAAAGAAAAGCCATTTAAGGAAATTACAGAAGCACTTTCACTTCTAGAGAAACATCGTTACTTGGCAGTGAAATTTGTACAGATTAGTAAGTATTTAAATTCAGTTATGTAACCTCAACTATTGTTTCAAGGGCAAGGATAATCTTCCAAGTGTAGTTTATCTACATACATTTTCAAAATAATATATTTACCTGATGTAATGGCACCTCTAACAGCTTCTTACTAGTCTGTCCATTTTGCCCCCTTTTAGCTTGATGTCTCTCCAAGTCCAGATGCCTCCTCAGCAGGGCAGGGCTGCTAACCTGAAGGCAAGAGTGATGCCTCTGAAGTCGTGCCACTGAGCCTTCCCATCTCCCAGAGCTCTAGACTCAAGTGGTAGTAACGTGTCTGGGGCCCTCAAGCAGCCAGTGTTTCTGAAAAACATTTCAGAATTTGTTTTCTTGGGATACAGGCACTGAGAATCTCATAACCTTCTCCATGCACAGGTGGGCTTGCCCTGCAACTTAACTCCTTTTTGCCTTTTGATGCCAGGCTTAATTTTGGCCCTCACACTGAATTGCAGCTCTGCTGTCCCTCAATGATTACCACAGTACTTGCTCTGCCCCCATGCTGAACACTGCAGTGAATGGATACTTTTCAAGGTTTATTGCAACAAATCATTCTTGAAGAGGTGGAGTTTGAAAGTATTTAATTACAAAGCCTTCTTGTTTCAGCTGAACTTTAAGAAACACACCTCAGAGAATAGAAGCTGAAGAAGAAAGTTGTACTTCTACAGGAAGGAAAGGGCTGAAAGGTTATACCTGAAAGCTGGGAGTAGGAAACAAAGGACTTTGAGGTCCGTGAGGCAATTTGGAGGATTCATAAGAGTGTGTCCCATGATGGACAATATCACACTGCGTTTGGATATAGGTTGTGACATTACAACTGGCTTTCTTACTATGAGAGTTACCCAAGGCACAGATGTTTAAAGACTGCAACAGCTGGTTCACAAGAGTCCATAATACACAAGGAAATGGAGGTTTTGTTTCCTGCTTTACTAGCAGTAATTTGTAATAGAGAAATTCAAGTATATGCTTATGATTATTTACTTATAGGCATGCATATATATTATTTTGAGGTGTTACTGGTGCAACACAAACTACTTCCAGGAGCAGGCCTAACTGATGATAGTAAAGCCTCTCTTCATGGATGATCTGCATCAGGGTCAGCCAGATACCCTTGGTGAGGGTCTGGTCTGTCCAGGACATCTCACACAGAGAAGCTTGTGCAGAGAAGCCCATCTTGGGTAGATAGCAAGGGGTTTTTTTTTGTCTTTTGTGTAGATATGTAAGTGGGTGTAGGACACCAGTTCCTGGAGCACTTATTACTGGCTTCTGCTTTCCTGGAAGGTCAGTTTATTATCACAGTTTTTGTTCTGTGCTTATCAAAGACATCTCAGGCTCCCAGCTGAGTAGATATCCTTCTTTGTCAGTATGTTTCCATTGTGACTGGGTCACATTTATGGCTGCTCCATCACCAGTGAAAGCCACATGGGACAGAACGAACTGATCATGCTACTTTGTACATCTGTACATGCAACTTCCTAATGAAGCTTTGTTGCCTAAGCCCTTGTCTATGGGGCAGTAGCTGGAGTCTTATAAAACTCCTAGTTATGAAAGATTAGTCGCTGGTAGAAGTTTGGTGCCAATAATAACACTTATACCTTGTACTGTCATTGTTATCTAAGTGCATTGACTTAACGTGTCAAAAAATTTTAATGACAGAGTATGATTTAAAACCATGCAGGTCTCCTGAAGGGGAAAATCTGTCCACAATTAGTCAAAGTAAACACATTCCTGCACAACATGAACCTACATAGTCACTACCACTGAATGCTCTTTTCTTCCAGTGGTGGAGATTCAGATTCCTGTATATTGAGTCTCAGAAGAAGAGATTTATCTGCTTTCTTACTACCTTCAAGGATGCCTGGAAGACACAATCAATACAGACTGATTGCTGTCCTACAAATCCCTTGACAAGTTCATTGGGGTGGAAATGTGAGAAGCATCTTGGCAACTTGTGTTAATATTCTATCACTCAAAAATGTCCAAGGTATAATC
Organism: Gymnogyps californianus; assembly: GCF_018139145.2. Classification (NCBI taxonomy): domain Eukaryota; kingdom Metazoa; phylum Chordata; class Aves; order Accipitriformes; family Cathartidae; genus Gymnogyps; species Gymnogyps californianus. Next base: position 34,809,971 of record NC_059475.1, read on the forward strand.
CAAGAGTTACACAATACCTTATTCCTTCTGATTTCATGGGAGAGACTTCCAATTTGAAATAATCCAACATCACACAGATTTGCTCTGACTTTTCAGGGCTCTAGCCCATTTACTCTTCCCCTTATTCATCAGCCACTATTTTTGCCACTTTCTGCTAGAACTCCTACAGGGCAGAGTAGGAAGTTACCTTGCAATAGTAATAGTACTGGAGAAAGTGGAGAGTGTCCACCATGTTGTTCTTCATTCAGCAGCTGATATGGGTTCACTGAAACGGATGTTGTCCTGGTACAGCCTGGCTTCCTATCTTACAGTTCAGAGGGGTCAGGAGACAGGAGACTAAGGCTAAGAACAGGAGAACAAGCTGGGAAAGAACATCACCTTCCCCACCCTACACTCAAGTCTCAGGGTAAATATGAAACAGCCTAGTTTATACCAAAGGAAACCTGACTGAGAAAAGCCACCCTAACTATAGGGATGCCTTGAAGAAAAGAGGCAAAGTCTCTAGAATTAGTATCCTGCAGAGTGTTTGTCTTCCTCTGGACAACATCCTCAGATGGATCTTTGTGGAGCTCTTCTGTGCCCAGAATTTCCTCCCAGTACAAAGTGTGATCTTTATCACAGAAACCCAAGAAAGGCAAGACATATTTATCCAGTTTTGCACCCAAATCAGTGAAGGATTATTCCCTACCATCTTTTTTACAATTTTTTGTCTAGCTTTATATTTTGGGTGACTCAAACTCCCCTTTCCCTGAGGGAATATTCCATTTTCACTAATTAAACCATTAAGACATTTACCTATAGAAGAAACCCAAGTTGTCCTGCTATTTTTAACACCTTTCACTATTCAGAAATATTGAACAAATTCCAGAACAAGACCTTCTAATAAATGCAGGATTTTGTTTTAACTTCTCACATTTCTGAAGACAGCTTAAGCAAATTCAAGCCCAGACCTGCATACTTACACAAGCCAATAAAAAATCCAAAATTCCTCAATTTGGATATTAAATGCTATAGACCTTGTGTTTCTTATTTTTGCACTGTGCTGCAAAGTCTCTAGAAAGTAACAGATCAATCCTACAGAACTATCCTAAACATGTAAAACTCAATTTTCCACATTTGAACAGGGAGCTTTTCTAGAGTCAGATAAGGAATGTGTAGAACTGCAAGTAGCATATAGTTTGCTCAAGCTTAAAGTACCCCCTGAGGAAGGGCTTTGGCATCTCTTTTGCCCTTTACAGAAGGGTGGAAACAGCATTTCTGTGGCACTATAAAGACTTTAGTTGTTTGTTAATGCCTGACCTGTTCTCAGCTGCTCGCCTTATCTGGCAGTATAAATTTGACCCCAATAGGTCAAACTATGCTTGTGCCAGCTCTACACTGTTTGATGGCTTTGATATTCTTAGAGTGCTACATCACCTGATCTGGCATGCACTTGCTGGAATAAGTCAAATCTAAACCAGAAGGACAAGTTGGAGAGGCTTAGCTGCAGTGAACCAAGACTGCAGTTATAACTTACTCTGGTTGCAGCTGAAGCTGCCTCAGCCTGCCTTTAACTGCTTGCAGCTTCACTTCCCAAGTTGCAAGAGACCACCATCCCTTCTGATGTGCCAAAGCCACACATGTATTTTCTTCCTAGCCCAGCCCAACTGGAGTGATCCAATGTTAAACATATTTATGCTAGTCCAGATCATTTTGGCTGAAGTGGGTTAGGGAAGCAGTAACATGAGTAGATATCAAAGGAAGGTAAAGATAGAAAAATAAAAGTACAGTACTTACATTTAACTGAAATCTAATGTGCTTAGAAAAGAGGCTGCTGAAACAGTAAGAAAAAAATTGCTGAGTGATTTTGCAGGGCCTAAGTTGTGTTGCACAGTGAAAGAGCAAGACTTAATATGACTATTAATTTACATCTACTTTTATTTTTAAGATTGATAGGTTACTTGCATCTTAGCTATGGAGCTTAAAGGAGAAAATAAAATCACTGTTATAAAAGGTTACAGAAGACAAAGTTGTGACATAGCAAATTATAAGGACAGGGAAATTCTACAGTTTTCTGGATCTCCCAGTAAATTGTATCCTCTTATACTCAAAATTGAACACAGTTATACAGGAGACAGTAAGCCTTCAACCCAAAAAGGCAGGACATACTACTAGAATGGGAACAGCTATTTTGGAAAACTTACTCTGAATGAACTCAGGGCTGTATGGCACAGCCTGAAGGAGACCAAAAGCAACCATGAACCACCCAACATAATTATGATGTTGTTACTACCACAAAACAGGCAGAAGAAAATAAAAAAATAAAGACAGTTATCAGTTAGGGTAAGAGGTCTCTTCCATCTATCAGATAAAGCTGTAACAAAGGCAGAAATTAGATCCAACACAGCAGATTCCTCTCCATCTGAATTCTTTAAATCAAGGCAAGATCTTTTTGTGGAAGGTATGCTAAGTTCTGGTAGAAGTTGTAGGTTTTTCCAGAGGAATTGATTAATAAGATTCAGCAGACTACGTTAGACAAAGTACAACAAGATTATTGCAAGTCTCCCATCTAAAAAGCTACATCAGGGTTTGGGATTTTTTTGTTTGAGGTAAGAGAGGCTTTAACTGCAGAGCCACAGACCATCTCTATTTGTATAAAAAACACTAGATGTCACAGCCCTGTGGACTTGCTTTGTGATGCATGCATATCAGATAAACCAGTTACAGATACTTGTCTCTGAAACAGAACCAAGTATATTGATTAAACTAGCATTTACACTACCCTTAAAGAAATTAGAGAATACCTGCCTTCATTGCAGTTTGTTATCCAATACAGGCCACTGAGGCAAGGCATGCAAGACAATTTTATCGTTGCAGTGCATTTTCTCAGAATCCACAGAGAAAGAGTTTTCACTTATTCTAGCAAGTAGATAGTAAATAGTATTGAGTCACTGTGCTCTCTGCAATACAGCTTCCTTCCCTTCTTTGGCCTATTATCTAAGCTTAAATACCCATTTTCACACTTAGTCCAGTTTCTCTCCATTTGCAATCACCACAGGAATCAGCACAAACCAGGCCCTTCTTCAGCAAGGGATTGAAGAACCAAATTGATACAAAACTGATATTTCACTTTCATAGCAGCAGCCAAAGTCTATTTGGATATGAGACTCATATTCCCTGCCAAGAAACAGCAGCAGGCTGGGTGGCAACAAGGCAAGGACACCCCACTACCACCCACAAACAGGGGTACAGTCACACAGTACCTGAGCAAGAAGAGCCAGAGGAACCACAGCCAGCAATCATATCTGCAGAAATAAGGCAGGTCCGAGGCTAGACAGCATCAGGAACACCTAATCCTCACACACAGCACATAGACACCACAGCTCCAGCAGGACTTGAGCCCCAGGCCCGGGTTTAAATGCAGCTCCAGGGCCAATGGGTGGACGGTGCATGGGTGGGGGCCCCATGTGAGGCTGATCAGGGTAATTAATGCCTGCTGACCTGCTCAGGCCCCTGACAAAGCCACGCACCAGTCCTCCTCTGGTTTCTGTGGGGAGGAAAGAGTGCATATAGGTCTGAAGGGAGCTGATGCAGCATGTTCATGCTTAGTGCAGCTTAGGCACAGTTAACATTTTTGAGGTATCCTTATATAAATATACTCTTGGATGTTATTGGTGTGCTGAACCTTCCAAGTGAGGAAAAATAGGAAATTAATGCCGCATTTGAAAGCTGAAAATATTTAAACATGCCTTTTCTTCTACCAACTGTGGTCTTCACATACCCGTCTCCTTGATCCAGGTTATAATCTGCCACAGACACAGAAAATACTAGGCACAGGGGAAAAAAAAGTCATCGGAAGATAGGCAGCTAGCCCTGAGATGTGAAGGGCGAGTTGCTAGCTGCCTGTATATTATCAGATTCTCCAGACCTTTCTTTCAGAAGCCATCCAGCTCTAAAGAGCATGTGTTGGTGCTTGTACAGCATCCAGTACACAACTGCTGGATGATAAAAAGTTTGATGGGGTTTGAAAAAAAGCAGAGATTTTTCTACGTTTTACCGGTTTAGTCTTAACTTACTTGGAAAAGGAATTACAGTCCTGTGTGACATACTGTGTTGACTTTTCTGGTTGAGACTTTATTGACCAAGTGCTCTTCTGGGCTGAAATACTGCTGCTCTGACAAGCTGACTTAAAACATACCCCATCTGCCTTGGTAAGCTCAAGGGAATTTGCTGTAGCTTGTAGCTAGTCTTTGTTCACTGCTTTGAATAGCATTGTGAACACCAGCTGACCCTCGTTTTCTGCCTTAGAGACAGTTGCTGATTAGCAGTGCTATATGGGATTTGCTGTAGTGTATTACATAATATCTCTGATAAAAATGTACAGCCCTTAAAATAAGTATAACAAATAATTATGCAAGCAATAACAGATAATAGATAAATTATAATAAAACAGAGATAAATCATATAACTATATAATAATGTATATTTATTCAGATATCTCTGATAATATATAGATATATACGGATAATAACAATACAGATAAATAACACTATTCTGTATAATAATATGTAGGTATAATACTGATAATCTCTGTAGAGATCTATTTTATATTTAGATATATAGAGAGCTAAAGATCTCTATAGCAAGAGAGAAAGTCTTGTAAAGGCTGATAGGAAATTTGACGCTCTCACTGGCTTGTTTCTTTTACCAAGTCAGATGAGTAAAGCTAGATTTGAACCCCTTTGTGCTTGCAAGGCATTATGTCTAATAATCTAGCTGGGGGCATATATTAACTACGAGACAACTTTGAGACAGTTATGAAACATCATAAAGGATGTTGAAAGACTTCATGTAAGGACTGACACATCATCTCTGGCTTATCAGAAACCTTTTGAAATTTGAGTGTATAAAGGCTTATGGCTATGACTCCATCTTTGGAGGAAACTAGAACATCTGAACCTCTCTCCTCCAGCATTTTGCTTGCAAAGGAGGTAACAAGATTGCAAGAAACTGTTGCACTAAGTCTTAATAAGACTGTCAAGAGAGACTGGCAAGCAAGGCGAACTTCAGCGTCTCTGGCACAGCAAGAAATGTCTTACACTGCTAAGTCACTGACCTGATTTCGGGTGTTGATTGCTAGAAAGTGAATTGGCTTTTGACAGCTTCCCTTCATCTGAGCAAGTGATGGCTTGGGTTGCACTGAGGTGAAGGCTGCTCGCTAATTGCCCTCGCACAACACTGGCAAATCTGCCCTGTCTATGTGTCAGCAATGAAAGCATCAACTGGAATAGCAGCTTCTTGGCTCTATCTTTGAAGGGAGTTATATACAGGTGACAGAATCTCGAAATGTTGTTTTTCCGACTTAGTAGGCAGGTGAGAATTCATGGTAAGATTTTTCCTAATAAAAGAAGCACAATACAAGGAAGGATGTAGGACAGGCTCGGACAGACAGTAAGTTCCTGTTTGTTATTAAATGTTTTTATAGCGGTAGCTCAAAGAAACCTCAGTCAAGAGAAGAAAACCCTCCTTTTAGACGTGCAGGTGTGCTCCTAGAATTAATGATCTGAATTAGAGATGTCAAGTGATTGAAAGGGTTATAGGCTGGATATTGTTTATTCAGGATGTTTAAATAGCCCACATAGCGTATTCAGAATTTCATTTAAAAGAAAACTTTTCTTTTCGGTCACTGAAAGGATAATCTTTCAGATATAGACTCACTGCGAAGTGCCACAGCGTTCCCTTCCCAAAGCTGCAAACTGGATCAAATAGGGACTGAAAACTGCGAATCTCTTATCCCTTATTTAGATAACTGGGTTATAGCTGTACATATCTATATCCATCTACCTACATGTATGACTCTCCAATATAGATTAAAAAACCCACATCAAAATAACTTCATGGTTTCAAAGTTCAGATCTCAGATCTTAGCATATTTGAGAATTCAAGCTACATATACAAGTCTGATTTAGCATTGGTGCATATGCATTATGATATAGATGTGACAATGTAGTTACCTGACCTCGTGGGTTTTTCTCAGAACACTTGCCTCATTCGACCCTAAAAGGAACTTGTTTTTCTATTGAATGATGCTGAGTAACATCATGATTAAGTAAAAATACTGTTAAAAAATGTTATTAGTGTGGGTAAAGTAGGTCTGTTCTTGTTTCTCCCTGATTTTGAGTGCAATGGGAGAACACAGCAATTTGCTACTGCAAATTGCATCATCCCTAACAAATATCAGGTAAAACAACCATTAGCCTCTGGTTTAAATACCTGCTCTGAGAGAGAAATTCAGAAAAGATCCCTAACAAGGACCAATTAACTAAGTACCTCTGATGAGCTTCAGTAACATCCTAAGAGTTATAAAGGCCTACTATCCCATGGGAAAGGAGACAGAGAAGAATCCTTTGGCCATGCATAAATCTCATTTTCAATGAGATTATAAACATGCTGACTAGCTGACCCTATTTTACGTCTGCATATAATACCGTATGCTGTTCCTTGCTTACAAAATTGTAATTCCTATTGACGTCAGCAATAGCAGTAGTTACTTTATTTCTAAAGCAACAAAAGCCATTTTCTCTGCCACTGTTGCAACACAACTCCAGAGGATAATATGATCATAATTAAAATAATTATAGATTTTCCAACAATTTAATTCAAGCAACTCGCCCTTGCCAAAAAGGAGAGGAAGGTAATAAGCGTAGGGAATAAACGCTTCAGGGGTAGGCAAAATGTTCCACAATTTAATCAGTCAGGTCTGCACATCTGCATGGAAAACACAGCTTCTAACTCGTGCTCTGTGGGAACTGGGAGGGGAGGCCAGAGTGCAGAAGTTTTAAAATATGCAGATGTAGCTGACACCTGGATGCATCTCTTCAGCTCTGTTGTTGTGGCCTCTGGTAAGCTGAAATTATGTATGATACTTAGGGAAAATCAACATTGCATTCATTCATTTACTTTTTTCATGTTTCATCCTCAAACTATGGCTTTTTTTTTTTACTTCTAAAAAGCTTAGAAATTTCCATTTTTGTGATAATATAATTTATACTTTTTCAGATTAGAATTTTACCTGTTATACTTTTTTCCTGCTTTTTCCATGCTTTCATCTTATTTATTCCACAAATATTTTCTGTCCTCCTTAACTGTTTGCCTCTCATCCCATGCTTCCTTTTCTAAGTGAAAACAGACTCAATATATCTTAGCTTGGTGATAATCTCTAATTTCCACCCTTCATTTTCTTCTCTTTGAGCTAGCAATTATTGAATAAATAAGAACCTGCCTGTAGAATTATGTAACTTAATTAACAAAGAAGGCTACAAAATTCCCAATGTGATTGGAAAAGACAGGGAAAGAGAAAAAGTAGAAATAAAAGTCTTGTATGAAGCAGTATAGCATTAGTGAGACATTATCATCACAACTGGTAACATGCCCTCTCGTGGTCATACTGCTACAAGAGCAATCCCTTAATTTAATTAAGGGCATTACTGTTCAGCTACTACTTAGGCATTTTAGTTTGGTAGGGCTGGTTTTAAAGCACGTGTCAGAGCCCTCAAGTGTGAGTTTGCTGGGCAGAACCGTGCTACAAGGAGAGAAACATCAGTTAGGAAAAAGTGAAATCACGTGTTGAACTGTCCCCACAGTTTTGGGGTATAGTTTTTGCGGCAGTATCCTGGAAATACAGATCAACATTCCCTATTCAGAAATAAAAAGGACTTCATCAGATGGTTTGTGTATATTGTGTACTTTCTACAGACTCCGGATGTTATGTATTGAATCCTAAAGCTAAATAAGCAGACTTGGAAGACCTAAGATGTAATGACAAGCCTTAATTTCCTTCCAAATGTCAGATGCCATTTCTGATCTGCAGTTGAATATAGATCAGAAATACAGATTTAGTCTGCAGGTAAATACTGTTGATTAGTTCCACAATTGATTCTTATTGAAAATAACAAGGCACACTTGTTTTCTAGGATAAAGTACTCTGATTTAATTAGGAATATCAATTATGTTCTTCTTTGGGTTTGAATGGATAGTACACTAATTTTAGAGACTGAATCCAAAATTATCCGTACGAGATGAATCAGCCATCTTCATTTATATTCAATTTGAGCTAGGCATCACATCTTTAAGTCATTGTAGTTTCTGCCAGAATTGAAAACCCTGATTGCTCTTGCCACAAATGTGCTGAATGATGCAGAAAGCAGCATTACATCTGCTGTTACACCACTAGTTAAGAAGTATTTTAATCCCCTAAAACCACCGTAACACCATTTTCATTCTCTATACTTACACATACCAATAGACACACACATAACAGAAGAAAGTTTTATTTGCAACTTAAAATCTCTGAAAGTGATGACTACACTGTACACAGTTTCACACAACACCTTTGGTGCCCATTATTCAGGAACTTGGCCTTCGTGGCAGGTGCAGTCATATGGCATCGATAAAGAAAGTTGCATCAGTTGAAATTTAATGGCCTTTACACTAGAAAGTGTGCTAAAAGTTATTAAATAACCAATACCAAGATGTTTCACAAAACATGAAGTCAGCAACTCTATGGCTTCATTTTTGTCCCTCCCTTGTGGATTATTCCAGGAGATCCATGGATTTCTTGTAAAGGGTGCCCCAGTCTGGACACAAGAACAGTACTCGCACTGAAATCTTCATCTTAGTATTAGGGCAATATAGCAGCAAGACTTCCATTCAGTGTAAAATCCACAACAGCACAATGCCATTTTCTGCCTATTATTACCCCAGGTGTATTTGTATGTTTTATTATTCCTCCTTGAGGTTTTTAACCAGTGTTTGTCTATCAGATTTCTCTCTTTTTTTTCCCAGAGCTTATCTCCAATCTGCAAAAAGATCTTGATTTCTGGTTCTGTCATCCAGCGTGTGTTTTTTCCCAGCTGGGTTTAAGCTGGTTCATTGTATCAACCCATGTACTATCTCCACACAAATTTATCTTAAATTATTCAAAATTTTTGCAGGCTGGAGAACTCCTAGCCACTGTTGGAGGTGATGACCTCGCTGTCTCAATGAAGTAGGACTCCTTGAGTTAGAATCTAACTGCAGCCTTTTTTGTTCTCTTAAAAATGTATTTTCTTCAGGCTGGTTTATTCCTCCTAGCTTATTGCTGTCCCTATGCTCACCATATGTGCACCAGTGGTACCAGCTTGCTCTAACAGTAGCCCGGTGACACTGGAGCTTAGGGAGTCCTGTCTACATGTGCTGGGTCCCAATTGCCTTCCCTGCCAGCAGTGTGAAGGGCAGGGGAGAAGGGTCTAATGCATCTGTTTTTCCATTTCAGTGCTCCTGGAAAATGCCCCCAAAGCAATCCTATGGCTAGTTATACCAGCTGTGGAGCTTCTTTGTCTTTACAGGACAAGACAGCAAAGCAACAATTTCAGGATAAGTTCAAGTTTGAAGTTAGAAAAATCATCGTAATGCAAATTGTCTATTGAATCAAGCTTCCATGTTTTTCATACATCCATCAGTAGAGCAGCCTGGTATCAGTGGCTGGATAACCACAATTACTGAATATTTCTAAAGAAAAATGTCCTTCTATAGTTTTATTACTATGGATACTTTCTCAGATAAAATATAACAGCTTAGCCTTTCAAATCAACCCGAAAGATTTCAATAGATAGACTTAAAATAAGACTGGAAGATAGGTGCATAAAACTGCTCAGAAAAATCTGGACCATAGTTCATATAGCTTTGATGATTATGCACTTCTAAAGAAGGGAAGTGCTCATTGAAGTTAATGAATATTTTGGTTCTTTATCAACTTGTGGATCAGAGCGTTGAGATAAACACAGCTGGTGTGGGTTCAACCACATCTTCTACTGCTCCGCAAGCTATAGGATGTCATTTAATCAGGAGGTCTTGTGAGGATGTTTATCAAGTTAGCTTGAGTTTGGCAGAAGTACATGACGTAAGCACTTTACAATAGAAACATACACAAAATATGCCTAAAGCTTTTAAATTCTCCTCCCCCAAAAAACCGATTTAAACAAGAAGTTGTAGATTACATATTGCATAAAATATTGTCATACTTATAAATTGCATGTGAAATTTGTGGGAAATAGTTAATCTGGTGAAAAAGAAATAACTAAAATTTGTATTTACTTTCACATCATAGTACATCTGTTTTATTTGATTTTTAAATTCTGTTACTGCAGATTAACGTTTGATGTCTATCTGAGCTTTCCATGTCTAAATTCTATGGGAACAGTGGCCCTGCCTAAGATATTGCCATGCTGTACCATGTGCTGCAGTGAACTGGATGTCTTATCCATAAATAGTTCAGTGCTGTTTCAAAAGAAAATGAATTAGCACTCCTGTTTATGGAATTTCTCCCAAAAATCTGGAATTTGATTGATATCAAGGTTAGGCAATATAAGAAGAAATACAAAAAAGATCTTGGATTTGGGTTCAGGTGGGTGCAGTTCTGGTTTCTCAGTTGTCACCACTGGGTAAATACCAGTTTCCTTCTTGTCTACAATTCCATTTTTCTTTCAAAGAAAACCCAGACATCTGGGCCAATGACATACTGTTTGGTTTCTCTCTCCGTGTTTAACACAGAATTGCTGCAAAACAAAAGCAGTCAGAGACCGTGACCATGGGACACACGAAGCATCTCCATACCTTGCAGCCACAAGCCCTTGAAAGATGCAATGACTATTTTGTCAGAATTTTGTTGTTGTTTAGCAACACTTAACCTTGCGTTGGACACCCAGGCTGTGATGCAATTAAAGAGAATTCACTAAAGGAACAAACAAACAGCAGAAAGTTGTCTAGCCAGCCTAATAAGAAACAGTGAAGAAAGACATGAAGTTTGGACTCTGTTCTCATCCCTCAAGAGTAACTGGGGGTGACCATCTCACTCTATATTCTGGATACTAATTTCTCTACAGTTTAATCAAATCAGATCATCCCTTTTCTCTTGAAGAGCTCCGCAGACAGCGCATGTGTTTCCATTATAATGCCATCCTGGTTGCCAGGAGCCAGGCTGCTTTTTAGTTTAATCAGTGGAATTTAATACAAGTTGGTAGAGTAACTCCTGATTTTATTTACATTCCCAACCCTGAGACTGAAGCTCAGAGCTCCCTTATGGATGAGAGTTTCCTCTATGTTGGATCAAAGACTGTAAATCATTCCTATTAACTTTAAAAATGACAATGCTGAGATAGAAATAGAGACTGTCTAAAATGAGCAGTATATTATGAAAGAAGATTTAAGTTGAACTACATTTTATATGGTGGTTTTGTTGTACATCCTGAGTTTGTATGCTTATTATACCAATATCAGATTGTGGCTGAGACAAAACCTCTGTCATTATCTCATTTCACAAATTATGCAAACGAAACATCCATATAACTGATAGGCATTGTCTATGGAAATTGACAGTCTATGGGAAGTCTTACCATAGTAAATGTGCTCTTTGATTTAGCTCCCTCTACTACAGTATTATAATTTATTACAATCTATGTAAATGAAGCTACATTTTATTGTACATTCAAAATGAGAAAAATGCACCCCAAACAGCTTAAAATCTCATGTCGTGTTAAATGTGTTAACACATATGTATACATACATATACACACAGATATATCCCATAAGTGTGTTTATTCACAATCTATACACAAATGTTTCTGCCTATCTTTTGTCAATGACAATCATCAGTTGTATAGTGGAATATTGCTATTTGCAAGCAACATAAAATGTAGAAAAGGAAAACGAGGATAACTTTTTTAGGAATCCAAGTTTGACAGTTTAATTAGTGAGCATTTAGTGACATTTATTAGTGAGTTAAGCCTTTGATACACTGTCTTGCACTGTTTGGAAAAGCTTTGTTGGGAGGCTGGAATACTAAGTCGTAGATGCTGGATGAGTGGTGCCTGATACTGTGATCCTTGCTGTTGGGTTTTTTTCCCAGTGCATACGTTTGAATCCAGTGGGCTGCCTGACTTATGATATAGTGTTCATAAGGATCCTAAAATAACTTCTGTCCCCCATTTGATATTTATTTTGGGAGCACACAAAACAAAGGATAGGGAAATACTGCCACTGGTAGTATCAGCAGAAGTTAGAAGTTTCCTGTCCCTAGGGGTTCATGGCATCTCGTATAAACCTGCTACCTGTCACCTTGATGCTTCCTCACACAAGGCTTGTCTACTTAGTTATAGTTAGTAAAGTTAAGGTGAAGGAACTAATGCGTCGAAGGTGATGAACATTAAATAAAACCTCTCTGGATGCTCTGACTCGGTGCTTCAGGGGAAAAAAGGAAAGCTTAGGGATAACTGATATGTAAAGTGAAGAACTAAGGCCACTTTACTTCTGATGGGAGCACGAATTTTATTCTCTGTTTAATTCTGAGCCTAATATGCTGATCTTGATGTACTTCATGTGTCTAGGTGAATTGACTAAACTCCCTGTTCAGTCCCACAGCCCTTGTAACACAAATAAGGAGAACTTCAGTTGAAATCTGTGGCATTGACTGAACACAAAAACTGGCATTAGAAGAGAATAGCTATTTTTGTTATGGCGAAGAGACAGTAGCGAATTATCTTTAATATTTCCAGTGGCATTTAGTGTTGGTTCTGATCATCCGAACAGAGCTTTGACTTTCAGGGAAACAGAGTAAGGTTGTGCTGAGTGTGTTTGAGAATCCCACTGAAGATGTGCCTGTTCAGAATGAGGAATGATTTGTATTTATACTGTATCTCTGCTTCTGCATTACTCTCTTCTCTGGAAATGCAGCTCCAGTTACATTGCCAAGTTCCTACGAATCTGGACCGGAAGTGATGCTTATAAGTAAAATTAACACATCACAGTTCATAATTAAGTCTCCTTTAAGAAAACATTGCATGGCCTCAGTATGGTAAAAACACACTGTAGCTGTTCTTTCTGTTTTTTCCTGTCCACTGCAATCTTCTGAGAAAACGCTAGTGAACGACTCAGAAAAGAAAAACAAGTTTTATAATGTGAGAGGTAAAATATACGAAACATTTAAATAAAGCAGTATTCCCTTAGCAACTTCTAAGCTTTTCTGTCTAACGCAGAAAACCGAAGTGATAGTTACAGCACGTGCACGGGAAGGTATATGGGGTGAAACAGGAAACAGATACACCCTCATTTTAACATTTCCTTTTGATCGTTCTTATGAAGCAATAATTCCCATATTCTCAGAGCCGAATCCCTGACTAAAGTTTGCTCATTCGCTTCCGTAGTGACGAATTTTACTTTCTCTTCGAAGGAAACCCTTGCTGAGGTTGAAGCCAACGGGGCTGTGAAGTTTCCCCTCTGGCCACTAGATGCTAGCACAGCACAGCGCAGCACAGCACAGCACGGCACAGCACAGCACGGCACGGCACGGCACAGCACAGCACGGCACGGCACAGCACCGCACCGCACCGCGCCGCACCGCACCGCGCCGCACAGCGCAGCTGCGGCCGCCCCGAGCCGCCGGGCTGAGGGAGCCATCCCGGGCACCACCGTACCGCGAAGGCTCCCGGTGCCACAGAAACCGGAGCGCTTCTAACCCGTTAACAGGCTGGCAGCTGCCTCCGTGGCTGCAAAAATGCAGCTCCCTGGCACGTTGTACTTCTTCAAAAAGACCATGACAGCAATAGCGATACCTGGGGCTCGAGGGAAGAATGAAAACGTGTAGGACGGTTCGAGCAGCACTACGGAGTTTTAGCTGATCGACTCAGTTATATATACAATTATTTTGGTCCAGGTAGAGGGGCTTGTTGTATTATGAAATAACATGCCTTATGAAATGAATAAAAACCCAATCATGCTAATTGCAAAACAATACTTTGAGGATTTTAGAAGATCAGATTCAGCAACCAAAATGAAGCAAATGCCAGGGAAAAGAAGCTTAAAAAGATTTTTCTGGGCTGAAGAGAGATGTGAAGCATTATATATATATAAGGCACATATCAGTCAAGTTTGATTCATTTAGAAATTCTGCCTTTCAGAAAGTATTTGGTACTGGTATTGGTATTTCTTTAGCATTATTGGTATTTCTTTAACAGTTGTGATTTCAGGTGTTTTTGAGAATAAATAATAAGTAAACAATAAATAAAATGTATTCTTTATAAGTGTAGGGCTTTTTTACATTAAAGACAAAAAAACCCCTAAGCTAGAAGAATATCAGAAAACTTACAAATTCAAAAACTTGAAAGTCAGGAATTGCCAGAATCGAGGTGTGTATGCTATCTTGATTTGGTCCATGTGTGCACACATGATGACAGTCATTAAATTAATAACCATACTGTGCTTTTTCTAAAGACTGGAGACCTCATTTAGTGTACATGAAATGGTAGTTATTTATTAGTTACTTTTCTCCACTTCATCACATATATACCCCTCCGCATTATTTACTGTACAAACCATACAAGCTTTGCTTTCAATGGAGAATTATTGTTTATCTCTTCATAGCATCCTCTGTGTTCATAGGATCCTGATTTTCTACCCACGGTTAATGAACTTTGAACTTTCTGTATGCCACCTAGAAGGCCAGATGATCATATTCTTATCTTGTGGATAAGAGGCTGAGCCAAAGAGGGTAAACCCAGCATTTCTCAATAAAATTAATTAATCTTATGCCCTGTACGAGAAACCAGTTCCACAAACTTCAGTGGCTCTTAAGCATCTTGTAATGCATTTTATGTTCAAAGCCCAAACTGGCTTCAGTTACAGTACGTGCTCAGTACCTTTGCAGGATGCATCCCAGATTTGGGAGCCAGAAGAAACACGAACGTTTGTCCCTGCGTGATGCTGAATAGATGGGGTGGAATCCGTGTCTCCAAAGCAGCCCTCAGCTGCCTTGGGCAGTCCCTTCTTGCCTTTCTTGATACCCCTGGCCTATCCTGTCTGTTTGGGCCCTTCTGCAGCAAATAAAGTATACGGCACATTCCTGACACAAAGGCTGCCCTCCTTACCTAATTTTGAGTTCTTGCTCCAAACAGGTGGCATACCAAATGTAGGAAACCGAGTACGGATTCAGCCCTATGCTACACCACGATCACATCACCGAGGGGCACTGTTGTCTTTGGTTAAAGTACCAGCCCTGGAAAATGATGGTTCGGTGGGTAAAGGATCTCTGTACCCAGCTCTGGCGCTACCCAAACAAGGTGCCCTGCTCCATCAAGATTGCCCTACCCTGACATGCAGGAATATTTCAGAATTAGAGAGGAAAAAGTGACCCCGTTACCTAGTACTTGGGCTTTTTGTTGAGATTACCTCTTACTACCAGCTGTGAAATTGCCTTGGAGATTTATCCACTGGGAACTAAGAGAGACCGAGTCATTTTGCATTCAGTGACTACTCAGTGTGATTCAACTGATCTGAATTAAGGTAGAGACAACAAGCAGCATCTCATTTCCTGGCTCTGATTCATTCATTTCGCAAAGAGACCCCGAACTTTAAATTTAACAAAACTGATTTATCTGTTTCATTTCAAACTCCTTCCACGAATGCTGCAGACAACCTAAGGCATCAGATCCTGATCTCAGTTGCTGTGAATGTGGAGTGAAAAAACACCAGTAGCTTCAACAGATTTATATTAGATTAGTTCCATTTGTGCTGAACCACCACAAAACTGTTTTAGCCTTGGAACTGGCAGCTTAGTTACATTACTGTGAAGGTCCTGGTCACTGCACCAAAGATAAGATTACAGAAGGCTTTTCCTTTTAATGGCATTTCTGCCAGCTTGTACTTCTGTCATGAATATTCTTTTAAAATAGCCCTCCGAAGGCAATTAAGAAAAACAAAAAAATAAGGAGAACAAAGAGACTGTCATTAGTAATCCAAGTAGGGTTTCATTTCTGAGAAAGGATTAACAATGAAGACAAAGAGTAGAATGAGAAGGCAATTGATGTTGTCATTATCAGCAATTTCTTCAAATTAAGTTGGCAAGTCTTGTATTCAGCGTGCAATATTCATTGTGGATTGGCATTTGAAAAGATTTGTAAGAATTAAAAATAAGTCTTTAGAGCAGGGTGGCAGAAATATGGTCTGGATTGGGACCTTGGGTAAATTCCATCAGGACTCCACTACAGCTCGAGCCATGCAATATGTCACTTGGTCCTGGGGAGATCCTGTATTTTTTCTCTGTTCTCCTGATCTCTCAGGGAAAAGTTAAGCACATGAAGTTTTTGGCAGACCAGCCAAAACTGGAGCATATGCATTGCTTTCTGCTTTGCAGATCTGTGTAGAAACTACATAGCAGACCTCAGCAAAACTAAATGAGTAGCCTGGTTTACAGCGAAGGAAACATGAATAATATTACTGTTAAAGAAACTGAGTTGGGAATTTCCTTCTTTGCAATAGTGAAGAGCTTCACCATGTAACTAATGGTGAGTTTTAATAGAATATGTGGTAGAGACAGCTGAAGAACCTCAGCTAATTTATGTCATAATAGGATTTGCTTGGTGGGGAGCTCACTCCAGTGAGAGGAATGAAATGTCACTGAACATGTGGAATTTCAGAACAAAAAATAGTTAGTAGCCAATGAACTATGGTGCAATATTAACACCGGCAGTCTCCTTCAGCTCATATCATCAAGCAAATATCATCAAGAAGATGGGAAATGTCAGGGTGTTGCCTGTGCCTATCCTTCATGTTCCAAGGTACTGCCCCGAAACCCTGGGCTGGTGGCTTCTCAAGCCTGCCTGTCCCTGGCTTTGTCAAGGAATGCATTGAAACGCCTTGATTTCATCCTGATGCAGAATGAGAAAACTGCATAAAGTGTCCTAGAATGAGAGAGTTGTTCAAATAATGTCATCACCAAATTTGATGTCTTTGCCTCTGTCCTTTAATATCTTCTCACTTTGCTTAGCCAAGGCCACCGAGTTCACAAAACTGAAATGAGACCTTGCTATTGTCATTCATCTCTGCACACTTGCTCCTTGCAGTGCTTCTCTTAGTATTTCCCACCATTCTTTCCTGTCCTGTGTCTCTGCTACTCCTGCCTCTTTTCCCCTCTGCTTTCCCTGCTTTCTCTCCTGCTTTTGTCTGCTGCTCCCCACTGCGCCTCTGTTACTCCTTTTGTTGCGTCCCTCATGCCGGTGCGTGCACCACTCCTCCTTCAGCCTCCCCTGCTCCTCCTGCTTCTTCTCGCTGTGCATCCAGCCACTTCCCCTCGTATATCTGCCGCTCCGCCAGGCACAGCTGCTGCTCTTCTCCCCACCTCCACCACTCCCGCTGCTGCTGCTCCAAAAACAGTTTTGACCAGCTCTACTTCCAAACAATGAGGCTTTGACCTCTTTCCCCTGGGAGAAGATTTCACAGCCAAACACGTCTCACTGGCAGGAGCTTTTCCTGATATTCAGCCTGTTTCCTTCTCCCATTGCTCCTACTTAAATCTCTTTATATTGAACTAACAGCTCGCGCCCCGGGCTAGGTGTTTTACCCCTCCTTTTCTGCCTATTGCAAAGAAGGTCTGGATACAGATAGTGAGGCCAATATGAACAGGGACACCCTCATAATACGCAGCACTGTGCATCCAAGTCAGCAAGCTCCTGTTGTACCCAGAAGGAGCAGAACAAACACACTTACCATAATGAAAAATAGGCCACATGCCTTAAAAAAATTCACCAAGGGCCAAAACTTGATCAGTTTTTATCCATCGGAAGGAAAGATATTCATACGGACAGCTGTGTCAACAGCCAGTGAGCAAGGGGCTGAGTGAATCTGAGCTCCTGGAGGGGGGACAGTGATCTGAAATAGGTGAATAAGACCCAAACTGAACAAGTTTGGATGCAGAGGGAGAGGTTTGAACCCAGGAGGTAGAGGAGAAAAACATTAAGCTCACAGAGAGTGCAAAAGCAGGAGAGACTGAGTTTAGGTAGCGCAAAAGAAAGGGAAGAAATACGACAGACCGTATGGAAGGGAGAGGGGCGGGAGGGGGGTTCGAGCAGCTGGACGTGGGCTGAGGTGCATTAGGTGACCTGCAGTGGGACGACATGGGTTGAGTGAGGCCAAAGGCGAGTGCACCCCACACACACAGTCAGGTCAACAAACTGTGGAAGTGACTGAAGCCAACCGTGAAGAGATTCATGTTTCAAGGGCAAAGACTGCCTTTTGACTAAGTATCAGAACACTGTTCAGCAGAAGAGGGGATTAAGACTGATACTAAAGCTTCATTTCCAATTTACAGTTTCTGAGGCAGGCAGCTGAAGTCTGTATACATGTCTCGATGGCTGGTGTGAAACGGAAGTGGTCATCTACCCACACAATCATCTAAACTCCTCCTTGCTAGGCTCAGCACAGATGCCAAGGATAGAGACTGTAGTTTTACCAGGTAGAGTGAGCCAACTTAACTGCTGAAGAAAGGTGGAGGTTTTCTGTTCCTTTCCATCCTGTCTCCCAGCCGCATGTTCTTGCCACTTACTTGGCTCTGGCGCTTGTTTGCACCCTTCCATCAGCTGATCCAACTCACTAAAACACCACAAACATATCCTTTTCTTTTTTGTGATCAATTTTCTGCTGGCTTAGTGGTTCATAGAAAGGGTCCAAGGAGCATCAGTGTTAAAGCAGGGAGCAGGACTGTACAGCTGAGCACAGGACAGTGGAGATGAAGGGAAGATGGAGCATGGTTTCTCCTCGTCAGAGGCAAGACTTTAACCTAGCTCAGTGTACAAGGCACTACACCCTGAGTGAGCATCTTCTTCCTTTTCTCCGGTGTTTTAAAATGTGCTGACCAATACGTACCCATTAGCACATTGTAAGGGCTGCTCATTTTCCTAGTCTAGACAGGCCTTTCAAGCAGACATGCAGATCTGCCTTCAGGCATTTTGTCAGGGCAGTCCTTAAAAGTACCTTTCAGAGGCTCAAAAGACAACTTCAGATGGCAATTTGGAATCTTATTCTTAGTGATTAAAATAGCTTATTTTGGCCAGTCCAAAAGCTAAATTATTAATACCAGCTGAATTAATAGCAGTGAAAAATGCTCATTAGAAATTATAATAGCACTGAACACCATAACAGATCCCCTATAGTGTAAATCAACCTGGCCCCATTTATTTAATGAAGCTACAGCTGCTTACAGCAGCCAAGGACCTGCCCTAACATTTTCTTGCTTTTGCATGTACCTAACATAACATTGCAACCTTTTTGCTCAATTTTTCTGCCGTTCTTATAATTTTTCCCTTAGAGGGCTTCTTTAGACATAGCAAAGACTGCTTGGTAATTTTTATGTCTAGCCTCCTATTTCCCTTGCTACTCCCCCATGCAGTAATTTGTGTGGGGAAAAGGTAAATCAGAGCCACATGTTCCCTTTATAAGCCTGAGATAAAGGGCAGCAGCAATATCGTTTGCTGTGAATTCTCCAGGATTAGTCAAAATGCTGTTAACTATGGAGAAGATCACAGTATCAGCATGCTTCCTCTGTTTTGCATATTACTTTGTTGGGGTGAGCTTACTTTCTTCTGTCAGTATAAGAGGCAGCTGAGGGTGGTGTAACACATCCCGATGTTCCTAGGCAGAGGCCTCCCCCCTGTGACAAGCTGGCACAATTAGATATGCTATACGCAGCCAACCAAATATGCTGTACCTGATGGAGTGTAGGCACTAGCTGAAGGTATGAAGAACATACATAAAAACATTTTAAAATTCTTAGTTACTGCCATAACAGAGCTAGTCAAAATCAGGTTTTAGTTCGTTGATGGAAAAATAGGAGAGGGGGATAACACAGAGATTTTTTTCCAAGGAAACTATAATATTAATGTAAATCTGAACACACAACATTTTTATTTTGAAGTGCCACCATTGTAGACTCTGTGTGTGTGTGTGTTTCTAATCTGTCTGGTTTATCTCCTGTATTGGAGAGGGAAATGTGTATCACTTGCACCATTGGTTACATCCCACCATGGGAGATACGGTCCAATCAGTTTCTGCAGCTCTAGAACAAAGATTAGCATTATTACTGGATCAAAGAAAAACCTCCTTTATTAATATCATGCCTAGGGACTGACAGTCCACCAAGTCACAGCATTGTGAACCGTGATCTATTTCAATGAAGTCAAGAGCATCACTGTGGAATTACACTTACATGAGTGCAGACTAAATGTGCAGAATGCAGACTCTTGGTCTTATTCTGGCTCTTATATCTGTTCCCAGTTACACTAATTAGCGTTTCCCTGAAGACTGACCATTAACCCACCTATCGCCAGCTGAAGAGTGCAAAGCTGACTATTTGAACAGGTGTTTAATTCTTCCCACCAGATATTTTTAGGAACTATTTGTTTCATCCCACATTTCCTTAGTTTCGTATCTCTGTTTGAGGTGACACATGCACAAAAACATATGTGTGTCCTGCGCTCACATCTATGCTGGAAATAAGTTAAATCCACAGATCATTTTAGCACTCCAGGTAACGTTCTTGCGCTACAGCTGCTGGCCAGTGCTTGTTTGTAACACATTTGCTTAAAATCAGCGTTTTCCAGAGTGTTTCAAAAAACAGTTATCAATAACTTTTAATGAACACTTGCTCGATATGCATTCAGCAGTTCTGGACTACTCAATCGTACCACCTGTAGCCAAGTGGCTTCAAAGATGAGTTTTTTCTTCTGCCAAACTAAGAGTGTTGGAGGGACTTAGACTATGTTGACACCGGTACTGGAACATTTTTTCCCAAATCAATGCTGTTATTCATCTCAGGCTGAAAGACTCAGGGCATGTTTTCTCCCACTTCATTTTGGGCTCTAAGATGTGCAGTTCTTTCCTGAAGCTACTAGCACTGATTCTCAGTGAATGATACCTGGATGTCTTTGCTTTAAAGACAGAAGAAGCTCTTACAATCACACAGTGGGACCTCCTAATACTTCTCTAGGACATTTCCATCACCTGGTCTAAATTCTGCTCAGAGCCACTATGCTTTGCTGTAGCCCTTGTTTGACAGGAGATACTGCACCTGAGGTACAGAATAAAGCTCATCAACTTAACTATCCCCCTTTTAGCAGAAAAGTAACCATGACTGCAGTGTAAAATCCCAGCCAGTACTTCCCCCAGCTTGCTGGTGTAAGTGAGGGTAGGGACACATCAGCTTACAACATGATGAACCTGGCTATGAACCGAAAGGCACCAGCACCAGCTGCATGGTGCTTACCTGACAAGCAGTCACCCAGCACAGCCCAACATAAACGTGAGGTGGCTGCCTTTCCTCCTCGCAGGGCTAAACAGTCTCAGGTTACTCCATGCTCACTATGGGCAGGAGTGTGTCTCTGCACTGGAAGTTTCACAGCCTTTGATGATTTAATGTGTCTGTACCCTGAGGACAGGACTAGGTATTCCTGGTTTTCAGTCATAACCTCTGATCTTTTTAAAACTCACTTAACTCTTCTTTACTCATTTCCTTTCCACCTTGCTGGCTTAGTCCAGGCTTTGGTCAGGTGAGATGGCTCTGGGAAGCTTTCCCACTGTGGACATAGCTACTCCGTTACCTCTGTTACTGTACGTTTGTTTAATTAATTGCTCATTTTGTTCCTGAGCTGTTGCACTGGCCCAGTGCACTTACGGTATGCATGAGTGCCTAAAAGGTGACGAGGCTCCTAGGGATGACTCTGTCCCTTTCATTTATTTATAGAAGTTGAGCACATGATCCCTTATTAATTGCAGGCACCGTTCGCTCAGCCTGACTGGACAGAAAGTGGCACAGGCTCCAGCCCCTCTCACCTGGCACTGACGGCAAGCGAGGCAGTAAGGGCCACGCTGCAGAGAGCAGGACTGATCAGCCTAGATCAGGAAAGCAATTAAACTTTATGTGGCATTTGAACTGTGGACCTGGAGGTGCACAAAATAGCCTTTGGCCACTCTAAGATCTTTTTTTTAAGTGCTGTGACTACTTAACAGAGGTAATTGTAAGAGCATAAATCAAGGGTTCTGTTATTCCTCAGGAGGCCAACATTTATCACAGCAGACCTTAAAATGAATTTGAAGCACAGAAATTATGAGAATTTACGTAGCAATGACTTACTGTCAACAGGCCACGTAGCAGAAGCTTCAGCAACAGCAGCTGAGACAAGAAGCCTCATCAGTATATGGGCTTATATTTAAGCACTGAACTATGGCAAAAGTTGACAAATGTTTGTTCTGGTAGGACTGCTGGCTTAAACAGCCCAAACCGCCTGTTCTTATCCCTGAGCTGCTCTTTCAGATGTGCCTTGGAGTGAACCAGGGCCACTTGGTCAGCCTGGGTCACCATCCAACCCCACAAACAGCTACAATGGCAAACCAAGGAGGGGGTGGCACAGGGTGGGAAGGGGAGAGGGTGTGAGGGCTGCTTGAGCCAGCACCACTGCTAAAAGCCATCCTTGTCAGACCAGGTCCTAGCAGTCCAAAGCCTGGGGATCTTTGCTCCTTTTCTGCCTACAGACAGCTTTGAAGCTTGCTCAAGCGTCAAGCTGGGGATTTCCAGGTGCACTTCATCCACCTTCCCAGTCCCTGGGGTGTGAGCAGGGAGTGGGTACAGTGGAGTATTGTGGGGTGGGTATGTGCTGCACCCAGGTAAAACATAGTCAATAGAGGGTTTGCTAATGTATGCCTAGAGGGCAGGGGATGAGAGGAGGTGACAAGCAGTTGTCCTCCATAGTAGATCTGTGGGTTGAGGGAGTCCACTGAGGCATAAAACCTTCCTTGCCAGGCTACCTCAGGGCCAGCACAGAGAATTTATTGTCCTGGATCCAGGCCCAAGGACTGCAGCTCTGGCTCTGCTGCTATCTGAGTAGTCTGGGACCAACATTTTACCTGTGGTTCACTTTTCACCATCTGTTAAACATCTTAAGACATTTGTGCCGAACGTCGAACATGCCAAGTTCTGTATCAGCTGGGTTATAATTAATGAGTGGTTATGATGTGGCTGTTGGAAGACTTCCACAGAAAGTGGAGCTTCTTTTATTCACAACAGCTCTGCTCCCCCTATTCATCCTCTGCACATTCCCCATGGGTCCGTGTAGCTGAACCACACAGTACTGATCTGGATTTCCTTGTTCGTAAGCACTGCTTTTTTCCAATACAAAAAGGAGATGCCAAAGAAGGTTGTTGACTTCGTGTAATTTCTCCGAGGTGCTCCGACACCGAGCTGCTGAGCATACTCTTGATAGATGAGATTAGATAAAGAAGGAGTGAGATCAAATAGCAGTTTTCTGTTACTACCTTCCAGACAGTTGAGATGGAGCTCAGATACTAATGTGATGGGCATCCCAGAAACACCTCAGATAGATAGGTCATTGAGAAGCAACTAAATAAACCATTCTCTCCCCCTACAATTGTAGCTATACAGATGCTTTCCCCCATCCCATTAAACTCTTCTCTGTTCCCAAGAGGCAGCAGTCTGGGTCTCTATAGGTATAATATTTCTGGCTCTTTTTGTCTGCCTGCAGTGACTGTTGGAAAACTGGGTTTAAAGAGGAGTATGTAGCAAAATGTGAATTTGTACATATGAAACTTTAAGAATTCACTAACAAAAATGTTATCCCTTTTTAAAATTAGCAAGAATGATGATTCTAATTCCCATGATGTTTGATTAGAGAGCTAGGAAGTTTGCAAAGTATACTTCTGCTAACAGATTGAACTTGACAATGTTTTGTGAACTAATCCTATGCCTTGGAAAGGCTTTAATATATATTTTGTCTCAATGAATGGATTCCACACAACACAAGTAGTCAGTAGCCTGTTAGCATTAAATAAGTTCGGAAGAGTGCTGCTATATTGGGATTTCAATCTTTATCTCAGTGGTAACACTTGCCATCTAATTTTGATCAATAGTTAGAAAAGCATAACTAGCTTCCAGGAAAACTTTCACAGAAGCTGTCATGGGAATTATTTTTTGCTGAAATGCTTGGAAGCATTTTTGGGAGAGATGTGGGGAAAAGATGGAGAATCAAATCTTCCCACATGAAGACACAATATTAGAGAAGAATTCCAAGCACTTTCATCCAGCGACATCCCAGGTCATCCTCCTCCTCTGTCCTGTTCCACTTGTATTCTTACAGACCATTTGCACTCCGTCTAGCAAAACACATAGAGGATTTGGGACCATGGGATCCATGTAAATACAGTTTCCATGGCCTTCCTGGGACTACTTTTCTCCTGGTCTTCTACCCCCGCTAGATCAGAGACTCCCCATGATGAGAAATGTGCAAAGAGTTTTGTGCTTTGGTTCTGAGATCAGTACATTTCAACCACGGGGCCTGAAAGTTAGCAACCAGGGTTGTGCTCTGGGTGTGAGAGGCAAACTGCCCCGTGTTCAGCTCAGAATCTAGGCTACTGAGCATGCCAGGAGAAGGACAGCATTTCCAAAGAGGGTGCTTACAAAGGCTTCCACTGTTTTCTTGAACAAGAAGGACACCTTGTGTACCACAAACTTCTCTTGGAGTTCCTTCTTGAGACGAGTCTCTCTGCCTTGGAGATTAGCACACTATAGAGGCAATGCCCACAGTAGAGCGAAGAAACACACCCCTACACTGAGCCAGCACAGTAGCAATGTCATTAGTTACTTGAAGAAATTGTCAGCCAGTGTAGCCGTATGTCTCTAGTCTGTCACACTGGTGAGGCTGTATTGCTGTCCGTACTGTTTAGAGCTGCAGTGCCAAAGAATGAAAGTATTTCTAATATCACGTCAGCCAGCTCTGCTCAGGGATGTTCAACACTGAAGTGAGTAAGAGGAGATTTCTAGAGTCTCTCGTCTCCTGCAGCATCACTGTTTCAGAAATCCTAGCATCCTTTCCTCAGGAGGAAGCTTCTGGCTGGCCTTGGCATCACTGAATGATCTCTTTGCGAGCTTGTGTTTAGGCCCTGGACCGGTGCCCGGTTTTCAAATCCCATATACTTTGTGCTACGAGGGGTGCCCCTTCTGACCCTGGCGTCTCTGTTCCACCTCGGGCTGAGACTACAGAGGTTTGGGCCAGCAACTTCTCCATTACCTCTCCGGTAAGAGTCAGTTCTTCCGACGAGACGTGGTC
The DNA here is from genome assembly GCF_018139145.2 of Gymnogyps californianus. Classification (NCBI taxonomy): domain Eukaryota; kingdom Metazoa; phylum Chordata; class Aves; order Accipitriformes; family Cathartidae; genus Gymnogyps; species Gymnogyps californianus. The sequence goes on from NC_059475.1 coordinate 34,834,927, forward strand.
TCCAGAAGTCCCCGGCGCGGCGGTGTGCATTCCAGATTCCACTTCAATTATTCACACGGGGCTGCAGCACGCTACCTGCCACTCAGACAGCCTCTCTCTCTCACTTTTCTTTTAAATAAGACATGCTCTTCTCTAACCACAGAGAAAGGCCTCAGGAGCTGACATGTATTTACTCTAAGTGGGGTTCTTGATCCTACCCTTTTGAAAAGGAAATCTCCTGTAAGGTACCAGCAGCAACCCCAAAGACAGTTTTGATGAAGAACATTAGGAGAGATTTGCACCATTTGAATTGATTTGGCAATTAAACAAGAGCAAGTCTCCAAGTCTCTGTCCCTCAGGCTTTGGGGACCTTGGGGCCCACACCTGAGCTTTGAGGCACTGATGTTCTGTAGGTTTAAAATACAGTGTTTTCTGTTTTAAAAACACAAGAACCCTGTACCTGTAAAGCTGCTTTTTGTGCTGAAGAATTCGCTCTCCTTGACCCTGAGAATCCAAACTGAACTGTTCAGAGCCTGGTCTTAGGGATGCTGTTGGTTGCTTGTGATCTGTTAGAAGTGCTTTGCTCTTGCGCTCACATACCTCAGAGGCGATCGATGACTGGCATCACTCTATTGGAACCCAGCGAGCAGCAGCCAGCTCTGTGCAGCACAGCTGGCAGGGCACATCTAGGGTTTCTAAACATACAAATGGTCAGAGAGTCTTTCTGGACTACTAAGAATTATGTGATAGACTAATTAGAGATGACATTTAGAAAGGGATTTTCCATTGTAGTCCCAGAAAGTCTCGGATTTCACCTATAAAAGGGGTGCTCTGACTGGCAGCCCAAGGGCCATGCTTTGCCCACAGAAAATTCCTTTGCTTTGCTGGAAATGGGGAACAGCTGCTAGGACTACGCACAAGGCCCAGCAGATGAACGACCCCTATGGTGCCTGTACATAATCTATTATTAAGAGTCAGGACCTGCCACTGTTGCATCCACATGACCTGCAAGACAGGTTGTGGGGAGAGGGTTGCAGAGGGATTTAGCCAGAATCACCTGGAAAGGCTGCATTGTCCTGCTTACAGCTAGCATGGGTGGGGGAGCGTGCAGTTTGTTTTACACTAGACTGCTAGGTCAGACAGGGTCAGCAAGACAGTAGATCATACAGCTTTTAACTGTGTTCAAATCCTACAGAGCTTTGTAGCATAAAAAAGGGTGGACTGGCATCAGCTATGCCAGTGCTAATAGCATTGGCCGGCTTTTTTCTGTGAAGTAAGGTATTGTTTGTACTGTCTAAGAGCAGGTACTATACATTAGTTGAAAAAAGGTGCATTTTTACATACCAAGGCCAAGACACAGTAAGGCTTGGTTTTGCCAAACATCTCCACAGCTGCTTTATAGGCACTTGCTTTTGAGCTCGTGAGCCCCAATTAGATGACCAACACTCTGGAGCAGCTGGTATTGGGAATGAGATTTACAGCAGCCAGGGTGCTGAGCAGGGGAATACGGAAGGAAATCAGGAAGGCTGGGGCACGTGTGGAGCCTCACCCTTCCCTGGGACTTAGGTATTTACCTGTGGCCTCGAGTTAGGTACCTGTGTACAACCAGGATTCACGGCCTCTGGGTTATTTCCTAAGAGTAGTCATCCCTTTGGATACATGTAACTGGCTCATCAGGCATGTGCTTGTCATTGTAACCAACCTAACTATTAGAGCAAGGCACAAAACACAGCAGCTGTAACCACTTTCATTCAAAAGCAAGGCTGGAAGAGGAGACAGCCGCATGCCTCGTGCGTCATGGCTGGCGGTTAGCTCCCACACCAAGGAAACGTCAAGAAACAAAGCGGCGTCCTTGAATCCTGGTACTGCACATCTGCTTCACAGCTCCTGCAAAGTCTGTATGTTAACCATGGTGTAGCAAGAGCCTGGCAGTAATGCAGAGTGTGTGAAAGCCATCATGCCTTGTAGTCAGTCAGGCTGTGCAAAGCCCATATTCACGTCCCTTCCAGGACACCTGTAAGTAGGTTGCACTTTGAACAAAGGCACGTATAAGAAAAATGGAACTCTTAGAGCAACTTTTCCTAAATTTCCAGCCCTTCAAAGCCTGTGTGTCCAGTCAGCCTTGTTTAGGTTATACACAAATAGTACAGACTCATTTGTAACACTTTGTATTCATGTACTGCACACCTATCTGATCACATAACCTCACTGCCTTCTCGCACCTCCTCTCTGGCCATCTCCTGGTGTGCCAGTTGAATCACAGCACCAGCTTTGCTAACAGTATGTTTTCGCTGTGGTTGTATGAGGGAATTATCAGTACTAGCAACCCCAAATACCTGGCAATCATGAATCAAGCCACAAAAAGGCAAGAGATTGCTTTAAAACCACGTTTTTAAGAAGTGTGTAGGTTTCATTCTACCAGACTTCTTGCATTTCAGTACTGAGACTCTTGCTTTCAAGCTTTTCTCCTCCATCACCTTGGTTAGAAATAATATTTTGGTCCACGAGCTGGGTGTGCCAGAAACCACCAGATATCTTGAGGCTCACAATGAATTGTTTGAATTGACAATGTTGTTCAGCTGTTTATAAGACTACTTGGCATTTAAACCCGGTGCACAAAACAATCTGAAGTGGATAGAAAATGTTGTCGGACTGGAATGGTAGCTGACTTACTTTGCAAAGGTGTAAAGAGCAGTGAAGGATGAGTGGTGCCAGCTGCCTGCACAGTCCCTCACCTGCCATGGACTTACCATGTGGCCTTGGGCAAGTCACTCAGCTTCCTTGGGCCTCAGCTTCTTGCCATTGTAAAAGGTGGGGCATTTCCTCACTGCACAGAGGTGCTGGGGAGATAGGTATGTTACAAGGGAGAGGGGATAGGGCAGTAAGGTTTCTAAGATTTGTTCTACAAGGTCAAAGTAATAGAGAATAAGGGTTATCCTGGATTCAGAAATGGAAATTGTTTATTATGTTAAAACTCTTCCAGGAAACTAAGATATTAAGTAAAATATTTCCCCTCCCCCCTAAAAAAAACCTACAACTTGATTCTGCTACAACAGCTTGTAAAAAAATCTCACTTGTCTTCTTCAGCTGTTCTGAAATATGAGTGGTTTTTCTCATTTTATTCTGGAATTAAATTAGCATCTTCATCTAGGTATAAAACAAAGCTGCTTGGTTAACATTAATTGGTAGGCCTTCAGTTTAGTTCTCAGTCATCTCTCTCAGGGACAGCAATGAAAAAGATTAAAAAGGTATTGCCAAGAAGGATACAAAGAGGAGCTTGGCTTCAGAATTCATCAAATTGAATGAATTAGTGGGAAGATCCCTTCAGGTCTTTGCACTTTAATGCAAATAGTTCTGCATGTCTGCGGTTTGCGGTGCCACCTAAGTTCAGATGAGATGTTTTAGTGATGCCTTCAAGCAGTCTGTCTGGTCTCCTTGCAGAAAAGAGTGGCCAGGCTCCGCCAGCAAGACTCTGCCTTGCAAACCTCAACTCAGGTGGCTCTGTCTGAACCCAGCCAGGGACCCCGTGCCTCATACAGCAACTCTGGGTTCGGCTGCCTCAGAGCTCACCATAGCTTCCTTCAGCCTCTTTCACTTTTCCCCATGGGTCTGTAACGAAGCTGTGTTATGAACACAATGAAGATGGACCTAAAGGAGAACTAGACCATGTTTTGTAATCAATCCTCCAAAGCTTTTGTGGGTTAGCAACATGGTTCCACTTTTGACTCATCTCTAGAAATGAGCTTCCTTTCTTTCTGCCAAAAAAGGTGACCTGCCAGCCAGTCTGACGCAAGGTAATTTGTCCTGTTTATCTGATGACTTTGATAAGGCCTAGAGATTACTGCTCTTCCTTCATACTAAAGTATCGGTTTGTTTATATGCTGTAATCCTGAGTGACTTTTTTTACGGTGAGAGCTTGAATGTGACAATAATTTGGAGAGAAATCTTGGTTGTAAAACTCAAAAAAGCACTTTAAATATGCTCTTGGTGTCTTTTCTTCCAGCTTGCACATTATCCCTAGTCTTGGCCCCTCTCAGCAGTCACGAGATAAGCTTCGAAGAAACAAGGCCGTTGATTGACGGCTCATTAGAAGTTGCAAGAGCAGCAAAAGGGAGCCTGCCGGCAGCCGGGGCTCGCTGCCTGCCTGGCCGGGAGGCTGCTGGTCAGCACTGGCCTGAGAGGAACAAAGACTGCAGGAGACACTGGAGGAAAACAACATGAAATTTTCATGGTGTGTGAGAAAGGCCAGGTGTAATGGATCAGGGCCAAAGCCTCCCCTGCCCCCACTGCCCCGCCGCGTAGATTTACTTTCTATATATAGGCACAAACGGAGAGTATAGGTTGTGCCACACGGCACGTACACGCGCGCATGAATTCAGGGGAACCTGACTTCTCTATGCCAGACTGAATTTATCTGTCGATCCATTTATAAATGAAAGGCTCCAGGTACGTACAGTGTTAATATCCGTACATATTAGATGTCACGGCTCCAGCCTTAGATAAGGTCACACACTGAGCCAAACTCACCCCTGCAGCGTAAGCCAGGCAAGGTTTACTAGGAATGAATTTGGCTTAATATGCCTGCCTGTAGTTATGTTTGTTTTTACAAATCCTGTTTATCCCTCGGGTAAGCATATTCCTCATAGTTAGAAGACTTCTACCGGGCACATGCCAATCCACCTTCAACCCACGAACGGGGATGTCTGTTTCTTTAGCTTCCCTCAGGGGTCTTTCAAGCCCCCTGATTCATGCTGGAGGGTGCTTGCTTGTCAGACATCAAAACCCCTTCTCACCATGCAGGGCTGGTGACAGCCCTCCCTCAATCCTGTGAGAGCCAAACGGCAGAGAGCCATTCATAACAAATTAATGCAAGGAAAATTAGCCTTTACCCTTTGTATACAATGTCATCTGACAACAGCTACAAGTGATTTTTAGTTGAAATTTTCCAATTCCAATTTTTCAATTTTTAGTTGAAGTGATTTTTAGTTGAAATTTTCCAATGGCTTTTTTTCCCTCAAATTCCCTCTTTTCCATGCTGAGGAGTATTCTGTTTAATGTGTAGGTAGGTGTGCTTGATGTCAAAGATCATATTATTTTTATTCCTGTAGGTCACCTAGTCAGACGACTTCTGTAAGTACTCAGAAAAACACAGTTATCATCTGTCTTATCTAGTAGTTATCTAACTTCTAGTAGTTATCTAACTTCTAGTTATCTTCTAGTTATCTACTTTTCATGAATAGTCAAATACAAGGGCTTCAAATTTATCTTTTGTAAGCTTTCAAACTAGTAGAAATTCACTATGCAAGTGCATCAGCATGGCTGGATTATGTTTGTTTTGGCATTTTAATACATTAAATACATGCAGAATCGTTTGTAGGATACTCCTAAATCTGGGACACCCTGGAGAAAACACTAGACTTCATGAGAAAATTATTTTAAAAAGATAGAAGTGGGCTGCAACAGCTGCTGTTAGTCTAAGCTTAGAAACTCTCGCATCCTGCTGGAATTTAGGCAATGCTTCTATTAGCATAAAGACTTTACAGGTTGAGGAGAGACAGTATTTTGTGAAATGGATAAACTGAGACCACAAACATTATTATGGCATGGAATTTATTGACAAAACCTAAGCCCATGACCTCCGTTCTTCAGTAAGCATAGCTTAATATTAAATTCCCGTAAGCTAGTAGTGTTACGTGGGCATAAAACTGGGGTAAAAGCACATATAATCTAGAGCTTGATTTCAAGTTAAGAAGTTACCTTTCCTATAACACATAATGACCTTTTTCACTTCTTTAATATGCTTTCTCTTCAGATCTCAAAGAGTTATAAAGGTGATGCTTAAAATTGTATCTTTATTTTAGCAATAGAAACTCTGAGTCCTGAGCCAGGCAAGGTGATTTGCCTAAGATCCCCTACAGATTCATTTCGAGCTGTCTTTCGCTCCTTTGTTCTGCCTTCTGCTCATGCCAGATCTAATTTTACTTTCATTTAACCATTGAATTTACTTGTAATTCTTCAGAAAAACTTCCAAAGTGCTATCTGCTGTAAAGCACGATAAATTAATAAGGATTGGAGCTTGCATACAGAAATCTGCTGATTTCAGTAGAAGTTTGGGGATAGGGATCAGGAGCTCTGAGAGAATCACCTAGCACACAGCTATAGCAGAAAGCCTGTCTGTGCATGTGGAGACAAATACCCTTCAAAAATTGCTATCGCAGCACAGCGATACACAAAAAGGCACAAGATGTAACCTTTCTCCTATATTGTAATCCACCCCTTCCCTAAGTGGCTGCAGTGAATTGAAAGGAAATATTGAAGCAAGCTGCTCATTCTTCTGGCGTGGGGCTGTGTGGGCTTCCTCGAGCCCCGCGCCACACAAAGGCGAGCACCGCTCTGCAGGGACCCAGCGGTCCCGGGGGGCCCCGCGCGGGAGCTGCCATATCCCTCCATTGTGATTTCCCTTCGAAAATAGTCTAGTGCTTTACAAAAAGCCCAAAACACAATAGTGTGACTCAGCAGTTTGGATCTGCAGGCTACGAAGCCAGCTCTGTAAAGGTGCCGTTGCTTGTGACTGAAAGAGGGGCGATGCCAGTGCCGCCCGCTTTTGAACCTCGCTTCACAGTCAGCCTTCGGTAAAGGAGCCTCATGTCAGTGCTGCCGCTGGGCTGCTGGATGTCCTTGGGCAGACGTATCAGCTCGTGTGAGATGCTGAAATAATAGGCATTGAAGGAAAACACACATAGAAATAACATAATTGTCAAACCCGCCCCGTGATTTTGGGAGGCCAGCCAGCATCTCGGACTGGATACCAAAAATCATTAGGCAGGCAGATGAGGCAGCTATCTCAGCTTCCCTGTCAATGAAGTAGGTCGGACTCTGGCTTGCCTGCCTCTCTCAGTTACCATAACGATACTATTTGTAAAGCACTTTGACAACAGAAAGCACCAACTACAGCTAGTAACTACAGCTAGTAACACTCCGCAGCAGTGCTGGGGGCCGGAGTCGCAGGTACCTTTCCTTGGCAGGAGAGAGTAAGAGAAAGACAACTGAAAAATGAGACCAGGTGGTAGAAAGCAAAGGGACTGGCACAGCAGCAAAGGAGACCAGAGGAAGAAAAGACAAGAGGGGAGACAGCATTAGCAAACAGAAGCAGAGATCTGAGAAAGAAAAAGTAGTAGAAAACTGTAAAGAACGAGAAGGAAAGGGGAAAAAGAATATGAAAGTTGATTTAATCAGAAATAGTCCGTCTGGTTAGTCCCCTGGGAAGGGGAGCGATGAGTCAGGTCAGGCATGAGGCTGTATGGCACCAGTGGGGAAGGCACGGTGCTTTCCCAAGGGGGAACAAACCAACCCTGAGTCATAAACACAGAGAGGGAGGGTGCTGCCTGTCCGTCGCCTATAGCTCCCCCGTGCCCCACGCGTTACAGCCACCAAGAGGTGGGACCCACAGCTCTCAGCCGGCTGCCTGGCTCTGCTCGCCCTGGCTTCTCCCGGCTTCTCCATCCTCTCCTCCTGCCATTCCTCTGAAACCAGCAGTTAGCCTGCTATCTATGTGAAACCCTCGCGAAAGCTTTAATTGCCGTAAGTTCGTGGGTACCCGATCGGCTTTCAACCTTCCCGTTTTGGTTTCCCCACTTTGTTTTCCCCTAAGTTTCCCTCTAACCAGACATTCTGGGCAAGATTTTAAAATCTGTGGCAATGCTTAGGCGGGACTTCTGTACCCAAGGTACACATGGACATTTGAAAAGATGGCCATTTGGGGTTTGATACTTTCCAATAAAGCGGTTCTTTGAAACAAAGTGTGCTATTTATTCAATTGCAGATTGCTTTTTCCATGGAATTTTTTGAAGCCATTATGTTTATATGTCCCTTTAAAGAGGAGACAACTCTTGCGCTTCACTGGGTTTTTTGTTCCAGACTGCTCCATTTTCAGTGAGCAACCTCCCAATTTTTCTTTTCTTTTCACAAAAATAGATCATTTAAATAATTGGAAGCAAATAATGAAAATTGGTCCAGAGAGTTTCATGTTCTGTTATGACTTTTCCACATGTGTCAATCTGCTCTGCCTCTGCACGCCCTTAGCACCGGGCAGGGAGGGAGGACGGGAGTTTGAAGGAAGACAACCTCCCTTTAACAGAACAGACAAAAATAGTACTTGCCACTTGCTGGCACCTTTTGAAGGAGCCCAGTATGTTTTCCACCACAGTATTGTCCATACCGTACACCTGTAGAACCTGAAGCACAAACCACGTGAGTGGATCCCACTGTAGTATTGCGCCTTTGGCAGAGCTGGGGTGCAGGCGTCACCTCCTGATTTCCCTGCCCTCTGCAGCTCTTCCTGCCCTGTCAGTCCTGGCAGTGGGTGACCTGCTGGATTTTCATGAGGGGGCCATAAAAATGGAAGAAATATTGTAAGAAAGAAACAGCAAACACCTCTCCAGATTTAAGGAGAGACTTTACTGTAGTTTTGTAAGAGGATCTCATCTGTCTCTTTAATAAGTAAAGAATTTGGGTGACACAGGACCTTCTTGTCTCCAGTGGAGGACATTTTTTCTCCGGGGAACCTGAAGCTCAGTTATTAAAAATGAAAATCTGTCTCAGCCTTTCAATTCAGTTCTTGGAAACACCAGCTGTTAAAAAGAGGAGAGTTAAAAAGGAGCCAAACCGAGGGACCCTTTCCAGATAAAGCTTTCCTGTGATCTTGGTACCAGAACGGCTGCATCCGGCTGCACGGAGGAGAAGAGGTGAGCTATGATGCTTGTTACATATCACACAGAAAAAGCTGCATTTCCTCGTAGGTGCTGCCTTCCTGGAGTGCTGAGCTGCACAGTCACAATTCAAACCCAAAGAAAACCCTCTTCCCAAAACTGCCTGGTGCAACTCCCCAGGCTGGTGAGAGAAATGGGTTTTCATGAGCATTAGAGGTACTGTGATGAACTGGTGAATCGTTGTTAGTTGCAAATATTCCTTCAGGAAAATTGTAAGGCATCCTGTTCTGCCAAATTGTTTTCAGACTTGTTTTCCAGGTTTTGAGATTTGTCAGAAAGTTGTTTGTTTTTCCCTATCCAAACTGTGAAAGTCTATCCATTCTAGTTTTACTGGAATTTGGAGATGATTTGCCACTGGATTCACTGGGAGAAGAATAAGGTCCTCAGTTTTATTTTAGTCCTCATAAGTATACATAAAAAAATACTACATTTACAATGAATACAGTGAAAACAAAAAGTCAAGGAAGCAAAAGGAGATCTTTCTACAAAAAGTGGATTTTTTTTGCCTTCATAGCAATCTTTAAATTTGTGTTTTATAAAAAAACTTCTAACACAAGGAGAGTTTATTAATATCATTAGCTGAAGACAATAAAGGCAAAGATCAAAAAGTACTTTAAGAATGTTCTATGGGTGGTAAAACAGAGGACTTAGATTTACATATGAAAATGGAGGGCCTGAATTTACAAACAACGGTGTACCCAGCCAGAGACTCTGCTCAAAGGTATTCTGAGCTGATTGAATATTCAACATCCTGTAAGCCCTTTATGAAACTGATAGGAAAACTTGCAACTGCAGCAAAAAAATTAAGTTCTTTTTATATTTTTCTATTCTATATTTTTAACATTTATCTTTCTTTTTATATATTTTTAATAAATAGATATCAATGTGAAGCACTCAGCAGCTTCTAGCACTAGATGCTCCTTTTGAACTATTGGCAGAATTAGGCAATTCTAGTTTTATTCCCACTTTTACTTTCTAGCTTCAGTTTAAATTTTATTGCACCTAGGACTTAATGCTCCACCGTGCTGAACACCCTGAGCGGCCCTGTATTGCAACAGAAACAAACACTCAGCGCTCGGGGTCAAGTTTCTCTGCTTTATCTTCACATTCAGGATAGTTGAGCTCTATTTTTCCACCATTTTCCATCCAAATATGAATGTTTTTGAGGTCAAACCTCAACAAGTAACGCTGAGCATTTACCAAAATAAATGCAATACTCTCTGCTGGTTCCAGCCAAAGGTCCATGTAGCTCAATGTGCAGTCTTTGGCAGTCCTTTGCCAAAACACGACACACGAATGTGATGTTCATCTTCTGTAAGATGGGAACAGTAATACATCTGTATTCTACTGGGAGCACATGCAACGTACTTTGTTAGGACCTGATTCTGCAAGGACTTCTCTATTTTATGTCCTGTGAGTAGTGTTGAGAATAATGAAAAATCGGGGAATTTAGAATCTGTGTATGTGCCCCAAGATAGGGTTGATTATTGTCATTAGTTTAAAAAACAATGACAGGGAAAATAGACTGGGGAATTTTTAAAAAATGTAATAAAAATATATATCACACTGGTATTTTCAACTTGTTATTTCAAAAGAATTTTCCACTCAAGCTGATTCGCACTGGCACAGGTTGCCCAGGGAGGCTGTGGAGTCTCCATCCTTGGAGATATTCAAAAGCCATCTGGACATGGTCCTGAGCAACCAGCTGTAGGTGGCCCTGCCTGAGCCTGGGGGTTGGACCAGATGACCTCCAGAGGTCCCTTCCAGCCTCAGCCGTTCTGTGGTTCTTTGATAAAAGAGTTCCAGAATCAAATAGGCTCATCCAGGCAAGGAGCCCTTGCAGGCAGTGAAGAGCGTGGTGTCAAGCCCCGAGGTTACACATCAGCCAGCTGTGACATTTAACAGCACCATAACTTTTCATGCAGTGCTATAGAGGAAAGACCTAATTCTACCCAGCACTGAGCATATCTGGTGAGTCCTGAGTATCTTCAGTGTCCAATACCAATCACGCTCAAAAAAGTTCTTGGTATTTTAGAGTCGGCTCTTACCCCTCTGAAGTCAGTTTTCCTTTGCCTTTGGCAAGGAGTGGATCAGGCCTGTACAGAATGAGGCTGCAGCTCTGTAAACATTATACACAGATTTTACTCTAATATCTAGCACAGTCCCCTTACGAAATCCCAGTAGCAGAGTCAGACATCTGAGGGAGTTTATGCTGCAGGAGTTGGTCCAGAATACAAGAAGGAAAGATGACAAAGGAAGGAGAAGCAAACTCATAAGAATGAGATAGGAAAAAGCCGAAGAGAGAGGACAGGAGTACAGAATCAGGAGGAAAAGACGGGCAATGGAAGAAACCCAGAGATGTGAACAAATGCTTTTTTTGGTCTCTTTTTTCAATAAAAGGGAAGAGAAATCTTCATGGGAACTTTCCCCTAAATCATTAGCACGCTGTAGAAATTCTGTTCTGTGCAAAGTCTCCGTAGAATTGGACGATTCCTTAGAGAAAATGAAATTGTATAGCAAGTCTTTGTGAGAGGAGAGGAAAGAAAGAAAGAAAGAAAGAAAGAAAGAAACAAACAAACAAACAAACAAACAAACAAACAAACAAACGAAGAAAAGGCAGGGAGGAAAAATTCAGGATGACCCCAGCATACAAGAGCATGTTCAGTGATATGCAGAAATGCGCATACCTTGAGCCCGGTTGTCAGTGTTTCCCTCAGCCCATTGCCTCTAAGGCCACGAGTGAAATTGCAGGGCTGACAGTAGAAACGCTGAATGGAAAATGCAAACTCCTGCCTTCAGCATTTGCAGTAGGAGTCAAGCGCAGCACCCCGAGAGAGGATGAAGCATTTTCCCAAAGCAGTGCCATTATCTGGGGAGAAAAAGAGTGTTTCAGTTTTGGTTTTGGAAAAGTGAAAAGGAGCAACCCTGGCAAGCTGCCTTAAAATTTGCTCCCTTCAGAAGAAAACCCCAACAGCAATATCCTCTCACTATTATTTATAGTCAGCAAGGGATCCTGCTCCCAAATACACCTTTTAAAATGTGCAACACTTTCTCCTACCAGCACTGGGTGCTGAACCCCGTGAACCGTTCCGTCAGGACGCCTGCCAGCCTTCTCCAAGAGGCTGGCTCGCATGAGGAATGCACAAGGACGGTCAAAACTTGAAATTCAAGCTGGGCTTTTTCTGCCTCACACAACAGCAAAATGTGGCAGAACACAGTTAATAAGCCTGTTGATATGTGTCAGGGCAGAAGACAGTGTTTTCCACTCCTCGGCACTCAGATTGAGCCCCCTGAAAAATCATCCCATTGACCAAATGTTCTTAAGATAATAAAATAAATAGAATCAACCCCAAACATTTTTCTTGTTCATCCTTTGCTTTATGATCCATGAGGCTACCCTTAATTTCCCTATTCCAACCATGAGAGCTAGAAAAACAGAAAAATAGAAATGAAAACTGAGCTCATGAGACAAGACTACCCCCACCAAAGTCAAGTTGGCCCTGTGTGGGTTTCGGAGCCCACCCAGGCAGAGCAGCTCGCAAGACCCGTGCCTAAGATCACAATGTACTCTGCAATTACAGCACAATGCTGACAATAGCGTTTTGTCAGTAAAATAAGAAGAAATAGTTCTGAAGACACATAGGGGATATGTAGGGGGGGCTAACTAAATAAAAGAAGCACTTTTGTTCACTAGTCTTTTGAGCAGTAGAGCAGGCTGACAGAAGGGTTATAGGATGGCACGGTATTTCCCTCCACAGATCTCACAGGGACACTACTGCACGTGATTTAAGATGAATCTCTTGAATCAAAATGCCACCATGTACACTAATGAGCAAAAACTCTCTGGCAGAGTATCCGTCCCTGGGGTTCCCGCTCCCAGGTAAGAAGCTTGTCTCCATGCTATTGTAGAAACTCTCTCGGCAGAGTGCGGTGAGGTTGGTGGTACAACTTGCCCCCAGTTCACAATTTTCCATTTCAGACTCGCTGTCTCTGTCTTGGTTTCGGTCTATTTACTCGGAGCCATTTCTTAACAATGTCTAATTTCCTCAAGGAATCCCTCTGAGTCCCCTCTCTTAGAAATGCTGCCATATCTTTTTTTTTAATCACTGAAAGGCACAAATATCCTTCCTGAGCTCTCTTACCATCCAGCCTGATTATATACATAGATTTCAGTTTCCATACATTTTCTACACAGTAGGAGTTCCCAAAACGCAGCCTCTGGGGACATAACGTGTGGCCCCAACTGCAGCTCAATGAGATGAAAACAAAGCTGATCAGGTACTGTTTTTACTGTTAATGAGCCTAACCAGCAGGCAGTTATTACTCAGTCTGGAAGACATAAGTGGTTGGAATCATAGCACATTCATTTTTTATTTATAGCGATGCACGTTCAAATTAGAAGTAGCCCTCCAGCAGCTGGCATTTTGCCAGGGCCTGACCATCAGTGTGATAAAATTTGAACATCTTGAAGATATAGAATGTCTTTTGTTGTGGGTTTTTTTTTTTTAATAGCATTCTTCTCCCCTCCCACTCGCTACTCCCTTGACTATCAAAAGTGACAATGAGGCTTAATTAATTTAGGATCTTGGCCGTTACTGAAAACAAAAGAAATGAGTCCTTTTTCTTTCTCACTTGGTGGTAAGGTACAAGTCGAACATGAGCTGATCTTCTCGTAATACAGCAAAGGCTCAAGCCTTCTGGCAAATAAAGGAGTAGAAATGAACCCTTGGACAGGAACCATAAAGAAATGGGTTCTTGGAGAGGATGCACATTATCAGCCTGTTGATCTATTAATGGCAACTGTAAATACCTCACCCAAAATCACAGTGACTCTGAAACATTTAACTGGAGAGGCTCACAGAGCCTGGCCAGGAGAATGTGATACAAGGAACCCACAGTAATTTGCCTCACCTTGCTAGTCATCGATTTCCAATCTAACCCCTCCCCTGAGTTTAAGTTACAAACCTCAATAACCGTGTGGCAGACTTGACAGCAATTAACATTACTCAGCTGCCAGCTGGGTTTTAAAATCTCCCTTCCAAGTGATCTTGTTACGTAGGTTTTACAAACAGCCTGACAGGGTGCTGCTCTGTGCTGAGGAGCTAGGTCCTGCCTCTCTGAATTTGGTGAGATTTTGCTATTGATTTCAGGGCGTGCTGATAAATCAATGGTAGAGTAAGGGTAAACAGCACTGAGCTGTTGTTTGGAGCGTGAGGCTTGGTTGCTTTTTTTTTCCTCTCTCAATCTTCTCAGTGAGGGGGCTTCACAGAAAGCACTCTTGAGAATTTATCCTTATTAGTTTAGTTCTTTAGTCCTGTGCGTTATTCATATACAGGAAGAAGTATGACATGCTGCAAAGCACTTCTTGACCCTCCTACCTCAATGTTCAGACTTTAAAAGTCAAGGAGAGCTTTCTAAGTCTTTTAAAGCCAAGAAATAAGAGTTTTGTTGGAAAATAACTAGCTGGAGTCGAACTCCCATCAGTTTTAAACCTAGCCCAGCCGTGTCGGTAGCTCTGCCCTTGGCTTGGGACGATTGCTGTGGCTGCAGGATCGGGCTGAGCGCGGCTCCAGGGGGCCCTGGTCCCAGCAGCGAGTCCCGCTGAAGGCTGACAGACAAAGACACTTATCTCCTCCCTGCTCCCACCTGAAACAGGACAGAGCAATTTCTTTTCCTGCACAGACCAGGGATGCCAAAGCAGTTCTTAAGCGAAGGCTGCTCTCCTTGTTACGCATCCCTGTCTCTGGGCCGCGGGCTGGGCCCTCTCCTCCGCCTCCTTCCCACACCCGGCACCGATGAGGAGGGCGGCGAGGCGAGTACCCGGGCTTCCCCCACAGCACTCGCCCGGCCGGCGTCTGCGAGCGGGGGAGTCGGTGGGGTGACACACGGCGGCGCCGGCCGCGCCCCCGAGGGGGCCGGGCCGCCCTCAGCCTGCGCCCGGCCGGGGAGGCGACTGCCTCGCCTCCCTCCCTCCCTCCCTCCCTCCGCGCCCTCAGCCGGGCCGGACGCACCTCCCGTGCGGCGGCGGCGGCGGCGGCGGCGGTTGCCCCTCGCGGCGCGCCCCGCCCCTCTCCGCCCATTGGCCGGCGGGCGGGGGCGGGGCGCGGCGGGGGCGGGGCCGCCGTCAGCTGTTCGCGGTCCGCCCGGCGGCGGCGGCGGCAGTTTGGTGGTGGGGAGGCGCGGCGGCGGCTCCCGGGACGCCCCGGCCCCGCGGGACGCCCGTCCCGCTTCTCGGTGAGTGCCCGGGAAGCCCCTTCGCCACTAGGGGCTGGCCACTCTGAGCCAGGTCTCCGGTCAGCGCGGTGCCGAGGCCGGGCGCGATCGTGACAGGGATGGGGGTTCGCCCCGGGGCAGCCCCGGCCCGGCCGGGCGGTGCGAAGCGGCTCCTGCCCGGAGTCCGGCGGCGTCCGGGGGAGCGGGAGAAGGGGGGGAGCGGGCGGGCTGGGAACGAGCCCGGTGGGCACCGAGAAGGCAGCGATTTGCTGATGTAGGCAACGGCTAATTACCGGTAGCCAGCGCCGCCCCTCCCGGGCCGCCCCGCGGGGCGCGGGTGTCTCGTCCCCCGGCGCTGCCCGGAGGAGCCGCGTTTAAACCTCTCGGCCGGGGGTGAATCTGCGGGGTTGGAGCCCGGAAGGGGAAGAGTTAAAAGCAGTTGGCGGTGCCGAAGCGAGGCCGGCCAGCTTTGTTTTGGGAAGCTGGCACGCACGTGTGTGCTGAGCCCTCCCTCCGGCTCCCGGCCCTCCGCCTGTCAGAGCGGGCGTGCGGCTGCGGCGCGGCCGGGTGTCGCGGCGGCTGCCTCGGCTCGGAGGCTTTGGTGGCTTTCTTGTGGAAGCGCCGGGGGTCGGACACGGCGCTGAAGACGGGCGGGCTCCTGCGTCCGTGCGCCCGCCGTCTGGCAGAGCCCCCGGAGCCCGAGCTGTTCAGCGTCTCTCCCAGACGAGACGCGGCGGCTCTCGGAGTCCGCGGCTCCCAGCGTGAGTTGCGTTTTAAGGTTGTGGAAGGAACTGAAGTGAGCTGTAGGGTGAGTTATCCTTTACGCTGCTTCGGCATTCTCTCTTCAGCGTTTCCGAAGAGCTCTGCAAAAAAGTCGAACCGTATTGCAGGAGGTCGAGTAAAACTTCTTGCTCTCTAAACCCTCTTTTGTTCAGGCTTTGGTCTGCCGGCTAGCTTTGTGCCTTTGTTGCGCTTTCTTGCGCTGAATGCCCGTGTCCCGGTGGGGCTCTGACGGATGAGATCTGGCAAATCTTGCTGCAAAGACAAAATACGTTGTCGCCCTGCCTTTCTGTCAGGTGATTGGCGATCCAGCAGCAGGGCTGGCAGGAGATCTTCTCTGCCGGCATCTCAGGACCTGTAACTCCTTTCGGTGTGCTACTTTAAGCCATGGATGAGGATGTTATGAGTGCTGTGCCAAGGTAGCACTGCTGTCATCCAGCAGAGCTGGACCAGCTGTGGGGCTGGTACCTGTTCTACTCTGCACACTCTTCTTTGGGAGTTGTGGCTGGGCTGAGTGAACCGCTGAGATGCAACAGCTTAAATAACCGTAGTGCCCTCGAGTTAGAGCACTAATAGTTCTTGCACTGCTCCATCCCTTTGTCTCCTCAAGCATGTTGGTGTTGTGAGTGCTGCTCACATGGGGGGAGATGGGAGCACCAAGGGGACCGCTGAACACATCCTTATAAAATTATTATTAATGTCTCCTTCAGGCCTGAAATTCCTCTTGCTAGTCTTCCGTTCTGTTAAATGCTTCACAAACCAGAGCAAAGGAAGAGACCTGAAGAGTTGAATTTCACTGCCTTGTTTGGAACTGGGTGGAAATCCTGGAGATGGATCTCTTAGGAGACTGTCTTCCAATTGGGTTAGATGCACAGGTAACAGTAAAGGGACTTGTGTCTTTTTTGGTAAATCTGCTTCTAATTACTATATGTTTGCAAAGAGCTCTGAAATAGTGATTTAGGGTTTATTGGGGTTTTTTTCGCACCATCTTTGTCCAACTTCGTGCTGCAACAAAGCTCAGGAGTGTTTACTATGGCAGCTACGGAAGTCCTGCTTTAAGCACTGACACCAGCAATGTTTTTTATTTAGTCGTAGGGTGAACTAATGCACTGACAGTGCATGTAGGCTTGAGGGTAAGAGGGGTAATGATGTGACTGCGTTGCCAAGTTTGGGACATGTCTTAAGTTCAGCTGAGGGAAGAAATGAGAAATTGAATGGAAAGTTGGCCCTTATTGGGAGAAGTTATGGAGAGCTTCACAGAAATGGCTTTGCCAGCTTTTGAGTTTTGCAACCAGTGGGGTTTCTTAAAAGTCTGGCCTTGCAGCCTTGTGATTACAAGAGCTTTTCTTCATCAATAAGTAATAGATGGTAAAAAGTGAATGGGGCATACCATAAAGTTCAAATACAGCAGGCCAAAGCAAAGCAGACCCCAAAGAAGCTGACTGGCCATGGGGTGATTTGAAGGATTGGGGTTGCTTTTTAAAACAATGTCTTTTCAGTTTCTGCGTGCTGACGTTGGGGGTTGGCTCCCTCCTTGTGACCAGTTGTGGAATTGGAGCCACGGGTGGACTCTTAGACATGTGTGAACTTTGTCTCTCTCTAGCCCAGCACTAGAGGACTTTCCACAAAGCCCTGACCTTCACCAGTGAGTCACTCACCTCTCCGGCCCATGCAGATGGGCAGCATTGGGAGGGAGGGAGGCAGGCAGGCGTGGAAAAAAGAGCTGTGTTTTATTGTTGGAGCAGAAGGCATTCTCTCCTGGACAACGTTCTTGTTGTGTCTTAGCTGTTTCCTCAAATGTCCCTTTATTGCAGGAGCAATGGATCGCCCCAGCTACCTGGAAGAGGACTATTCTAGCCTGGATGGGCTGGACGATGACGTGTTTCACTCTGATGACTTTGGACTTGCAGGTCAGCCTGGTGAGATGACTGCAACTGGCATTTTCACACAGAACCAGTCCTACAGCTGCCTTCTGGGGAGGTTTCAACTATTCCCCCTCACACACTGCTGTGGTCCCGGTATCAGGCATCCTGAGCAGCAGGACAAGGCAACTCAAACACTCAGCCCGTCCTCTTCCAGTCAGGATGTTATGTTGCCTTGTGGAGTCACTGAAGAGCCCCGGAGACTCTTCTATGGTAAGAGCACTCCAGTGTCACCAGCTTTGCAGCAAGGAAAATGTCCCTTTAGCACTTCCCCAATGAAGCAAGGTTTCTTTCAGTAGGATGTTTTATTAAAGGACTGAAATTATTTTGCTTTGGTCCTACTCCCTCAGGAAAGACAGCTTGTATTTTCTTACCCTTGCTTGTCCACTGCAGGAACCAAGCACTTGCTCACTGCTTCCGCTGTCTTTGATATTCCCACTCTTTTTCTTTTTGGCTTTATTCTCTCACATTTTATTTTACTGCTAGATGTTTAGGTGCTCACCATACCTCATATCCTACAATTTGCCTACATTTTTTAACTTCTAGTGGTCTCATCCACATAGGAAGACTCGTAGAAGTTTTCAGTAGAGAGAGGGAAATGCAAAAATTTACACTTAGTGGGACAGCTTTTAGGCTCTTCACTGGAGTTAAAGTTATTGAATAAGTAGCCTGTCCATCCAGTATTTTACTAGTAACTGATGGGACACCACTCAGCTTTGTGCATCTGATTCAGCTTTAATTCAAATCAGTCCCACTAAATGCCAGAGAACTGAGAAAAGTCTGACAGAAAAGATACAGCAACCTTTAATGGGAGACAATTTGAGGCAGAGATCTTGTAAAATTGCAAAATTGTCATTAAAAAAAAAAAAAATCAGCACTTGGCTGAACTATAAACCAGCAAAAGGAACCAAATGTAAGATCCTGCCAGTCATTTGATTATGGGAAGCAACACAATGCTCTGCTTAATCGATATAAATCTGCTTAAAAGCTGAACAAATGTTTTACTGCATGCTTACAGTACGCAGTCGTTGTTTGGGCTTCAGGAACTGGACTTAACGTGAGTCAAAAATTTAGGAGTATGTGCAGCTCTTTCCTCCATAAAGTGTACTGAGTAGAAGAGCTATTCTTTGTGCTGGAAGAATGACTCTTCTGATCTCTGTTTTGTAGGCAATGCTGGTTACCGTTTACACGTCCCTCCAGTTGGCTTTGCGTTGGATCCGCACCTCCAAGAGGAGCCTCAGGAAGGTCAGCGGGAAGCACGTGCCGAGGTGCAGATCGCACGGAAGTTGCAGTGCATTGCCGACCAGTTCCACCGGCTCCACATACAGAGGGTAGGGTGTCTCTGGAGGGGAAGGTCGGGGTTTAGCTATCCAAGAGTGGTGTTCTAGAAGACTGGCTCCAGGCATGAGCTAAGCGGGCTGTTGTCTAAGGCAGCAGACTGCCAGCAGCGATAAAATGGTAGGAGTATCCTGATGGATTTTGGTTATGCTAGATTGCTGGCTATTCCTAAAGATTGGCAGGTGGAGGAAAGAGAACGTGTGGGATTGCATTTACTGCCTGGGAAGGTAGCTGTTCTGCGTTAGCTGCTGCTATTCCAGCTCTTCCAGTTCATCAGCAACGGGGTCACTGAGGCTTTCCCCAGGGATCTCCCCTTTGCTTTTTATTACAGCTTTTACTCTTCTCCACTCTGCTCACCACCAGCATCTTCTCTTCTGTGGCCCAAGTGGCCATCTGTGGCTTGTATCAGCTCCTCATCTTGGAGATGACAACAAGCCTGGAGTCTGTTCTGACACTCCTTGTTGTCTAGGAGTAGTTCTCTGAAATGTTGTGGAGTATATTTAGATCATGCTAGACTTGCTAGCAACTCCTCTTATCAGACAGTCCTAGCTGGTGTCTCAGACTTGTGACTAACTTCCTCACAACAAAACACAGCTGTAAGATGCCATTGGGTCTGAAAACCACACTCCAGAATCTTGATTTTGTTTTCTTTAAAAAAAAAAAAAAAAGAAAGAAAGAAGAAACCCTGCTCTTCAAAGAAACAAAATAAAACCAGCACCCCTAAAACCCCTGATTCTTTCTTCCTTGCCCTCCTTCCCCTGTTGAGTAGAGAGGAAATGGAAATCCCAGCCCATGCAGAGTTTGTCAGAGGTGGCAGAGGTTTGGCAGTAGGCAGCACTTTGCCACTTTTATGCAAGCCCAAGAAGGAGAGTGTGTATCCGCTTGCATGTGAAGAGCTGACACTTGCTGACTTCAGAGAGGGACAGAAAGCTTATCTCGCTCCAAGTGAGCTGATGCTCTGTTAACTGTGGCATCTGTTGCAATTCTTCTCAAAGGTAAGTGAGGATCTCTGTTCTGGTCAGAGAATGTGGCTTGTGGCTGGGCAAAGGCTTGGTCCTCTCTGTGTCATCAGAGAGATGAGAGGATTCTGGGACTCTTCGTCTCTGAATAGCAGTAACAGGAAGATTAGCCTGTAGAAATGTAGATGGGGCTATGAATGTCATTTAGCAAATTGCAGGAATAACGAGCTACCACGAGATTTTTAACATGTGTTGTGTGTGGTTGAATGGAGTTTTCCCCAGTGCTACCTTTTCGCCAGCGATAGCTGAAGACCCCGCTCTCTCTAGCCAGATTCTCACAGGAAGGGGAAGGTTAACCATCTCGGTGGAGGAGCCCTGGAGTGAAGTGGTGGAACTGGTTGTAACTTGACCCCGTTCATCTCGGGCGGGGGGGGGGGGGAGCGTACCTATCTGATGTCTGTGCCTTGGATACGGCATCCAGGAATGCCCACCCAAACCGGCCCCGCTCCAGCTGCCCTGGGTCGGGCTCTGTGCTGCCCCGTGGCCCGGGGCGAGCTGCCAGCCGCGGGTGCTGCGGGGGCTCCCAGTGCCACGCACAGGACCGCAGCCCGGGCTGCCGGCCCAGGCGAGCTGCCTGTCAGCCAAGCGTGTGGGAGAGTTAGTAAACAAAAGCGTCCGCCTGCACTACCCGACGGCGCAGCCAGCAGAGGAGGAGCTCTGCTGTCTTTGTTTGAACTGGAAGAGCAACAAGTTGTAAAGGGGGAGGGGAGGGGGGGGGGATATGTGTGCCGTTCAGCCATTTAAATTTGAAAACAAAACAGAAAAAAAAAAAACCCAACCCGAAAACTTAACCCGAGGACGGAATAGTTCAGCCAGTGGTTCTCCACAGCCTGACCCTGGGATAGGCCTTGGCATTTGGATCTGTTAAGGGATTCTTTCTTGTTTGTCAGGAAAACTGAGTACTGAGCCACATATTAGTGTCCAAGACACCGTTCCCCGTGGAGTGTTTTGTTGTCATGCCCAACCCCTTCCCTCCCAGCCCTGCATGGAGGATTTCCTTTGGCCTTTGGCACAGATCTATGCAGAAGCCCCTCTGTCCTGTGTGCAATGACTCTTCCCAGCCTGTTGCTGAAGAAGCAAGCAGTCTGCCCCTGGAGACACGTGAACTGGTTCACAATGTGTTGTGGTTTGGAAGGGGCAGTCTCTGAGACGTGGAAAACTGGGCTGTCATTTATCTTGCTGTGAAACTAATCCGTGATTTGGATGCCCCATTCCAGCTTGTCTCAAACAGTTGGTCAAAACCAACTTTCCAGAGTGGTGTCTTGAATCAGATTTAGAATACCACAAAGTTAGTCACACCAGTGTGGCCTTGTGAAGTCCTGAGAGAGAGCAAGCCTGGTTTTCAACAAACTGTGCCTCTTTTCGAAGCCTACAAAACATCTTAGCTGTGAACCTGTGAAAAGAAAATGTATGTGCCCTTTAGTGCGAGTTAGGAAGGGCTTTCAGCATTGGAGTAGTGAATCCAGCTAGCTCAAGAGTTGCCCTCTCGTGGCTCCTGAGTTCTGCAAGACTCTCCAGCAGTTCAGGCTCCCATTCTGCTGCTGCAGCAGCAAGGCTGTGTTGACACAAAAGCCACTGGTTAACATACATCCCTGGCTGAGAGAGGAACTGAGCAGGGAATAGCTGCTGAGGTTGACGTCACCAAGTTGTCATTGGACTCAGCTGCACGCACGGTCTAACCCCATCCCACACTGGGAACCCTGGAGAGTCACTGTTATCTCTTCCCTGGGCTCCCGGAGCTATGTGGTATTTATTCTGTGGTTCTTGGCTATACAAAAGATTTTTGGGTATGCATCTTGTAAGAATAAGAAAGTTGGCCACACCTATGCTTGCTTTTGGCATGTACACCATTTTCAGGGTTTCATTTCCTATTAATATATTAAACAGAATACAGTAGTTTAAAACCCAGGTTTTTCATCCTTAGAACAGTGCTAGAGCAATAACGCAACATTCCCTAGCACTCTGTGGCTTTCATCTCCTTAAGATGCTGAATTTATTATAGGAAGGACTTGAGCAACGCTCTGCGTTCCTAAGTAGCAGAGCCTGCTACATGTTGATCCAGTTTGCAGAGGGCTCTGCAGAATGACATGTGAGACCCATCTATGTTTTCTCGAGCTCTGTAGTACCTCTTACCTGTCTGAGGCTGTGTAGCTTCTGACAATGTTCCCTCTGTTGTGCTTTTCTCACCCTGCCCCCGGAAAACAAAGGTAGAGCCAAGCCATGCTTTCTGCAGCAGAACCCAGTACCTGCCACCTCCTTCTTGGTGTGGAGCAAGTGTGCCTTTGCCATGGGATCTATGAACTGCTTGCTGTAGCCCAGCCTGTGGCTGAGCTTAGAGTGCACTCTGAGGTTATAGAGAACAGAGCTGAACTTAGGGGATCTGCTGGTCGGTCAGCTGGGATGCGCTGCCTGCGCCCCGCATGTCCAGGCCATGGCAACAAGTGCTTGGGCTCTGCTTCAGGTCCTGAGTGCACTTGAGTTTCCTCTCCTTGAGAAGGGGCTTCAACCTGTGCTGAACCGACAGTGTATTTCATGACATGACGCGCTGCTAGATGGGATGAGTAGACAACCACAGGGATGGTGGCAGCAGCAGCGTAAAGCCGCCCCATAGGAGCACGGGGTTATACAAGAGTGGGGTGGATGACACTGTATATCAGTATCACACCTCTTCGGTTTGACTTGCTCCATTGAGACACTGGAATGCTACGGCTTTTTCCAAATAGAATAACTATTTCTAAGCAGGCTGCAGCTTTGAGGGGACTGCTTTTATCGCATCTCTTCTTCATGGTGATAAGATCACTTCACAGGGGATAAAATTGTCTCTTTAAGGGCCAAGGAGTGGTAGCCTTGAACAGTTCTGGGCTTGGGTCCAAGCAGAGCCACTGACTTGCTGTATGACCTCAGACAAGTCTCTTGACCTCCTTGTGCTTCAGTCAACCCATCTGGAAAGCTTGGTTTAAAAAAAGCTGAGCCTCAATGAGAACCAGATGCTGAATCAGAGCTGAGCTTTCTTGAGTAAATAAGTGCATTACAAACAACAACAAAGCCCCTTTCCAACACATCAGGAATCCTGCAGTTGATTTAGATATGCTGACCATGCTCAAAAAGCCTCTGTGGATCTAGCTATAGAGAACTTTGTTTCTCTAAATTCCCCAGTTGGTTCAGCAAGTAGCTCTCTCGCCGTCACTGCAACGGGCTCGAGCAGCCTGTGGAGCACGAATGCCTGCATCCGCGCTGGCTGTGGACAAATAGCTAGGCATGTACCTGTTTACCTTGAGTTAATGACACTGAAAATGTCCAGGAGGAAATGTTTTTTTCCTTTGAAAGTGTAACTTGTTACGTTTTGCATATTTTTTCCCCTCTGTCTCTCATGAGAGTTATTGAGGCCTCCTCTGAGACACTTCTGCTTATGCAACAGGGAGCCCGTGTCTCTTGTCAGAAACTTATCAGCGTAAGAGAGTGGGCACGCAGCGCTACATGTGCATCATTTATCCCAAACTCCATCAGGCTTTTCTCCATTGTTTATTGAGGACACTCAGGGAATTTTTTAACAGTTGCTTTTTTAAACTGGAATTGTTTGCAGGAAACTGTCCTTTATGATGACTTTACATTTTAGGAAAAATGTTCAGAAAAGCTTCTTAATAATGTAACGCAGAGATTCTCAAACTGTCCTGCAGCTGAGCCTGTAGCACCGGCAGCTCCATACTTTACTTGTACCTGCAGTCTCTTTGAGACTTGGGGTAAGTGCTTTCATTCATTTGTTTCCTGAGTAGGTCAGTACATTTCAGGATCTTCTCTGCTGGCTAGTGCTTGCTGGTCCCTGCTGCTGCTGTGCAAAGCAGTGGGTCTCCTCTTCAGCTCTGCTGTCTGTGGGCTGCCCATCGATGCAGGACTTGAATTTCCAGCTGAGGATGGAGGAGCATGGTGAGAGAGAGTACCAGATGGAGAACTCCCGAAGTGAGTGAGCCCAGTTTAGAGGGCAGGGGGTAGGGTGGGTGTGAGGTTGGGAAGATTGAGATGTAAAGCAAAGTTCTGGCAGGGCTATGGAATTGGGATCCTAGGCTTGAGGAAAGGAGGGTGCCATAGGGGGGAGAGGAATTCTCACAGTCAGTGGAGTCAGAAACTTGATATGAGGAAGTGGAGACAGATTTTTTTGCTTAATGTTGTTAGATTTTTTTTTTTCCCTCCACGTTTTGACAAATGACAATGAAGGAAGAGGTGGGCTTGGAAGTGCACCTTCCCCTATGCATACAAATGACACAGCAACCTGTTGGCCCTTGCCTAGCACCTGTTCTGAAATCCTGCTGCCTGTAGAGCTGATTACTTGACATTTAGCTTAACAGAAACTCGCTGGACCCTTTCACATCTGATCTGAAATGATATTGTTTGGTATGTTAAGAAAAGAAACTGAGAACAAGAACATAGCTATGCCACTGTATAAATCCATGTTTCTCCCATATCTTGAATGTTACATACAGTTCTGGTTTCCTTCTTCCAAAAATGATGCAACAGAACTGGAAAAGGTTCAGAGAAAGGCAAGAAGGATGATGAAACTTCCGTATGAAAAAATGGGCTAGGACTGCTAAGCCTAAAAAAGACACAAAGCAGGGGGGTAGCAATATTAAACAGAAATCAAAAGTGACATGAAGAAGATGGAGAGACTAATTTCTCCCTGTACAAGAACTAGGCAAAATCAAGTCAAGCTAGTAGGAGCCAGCTCAAAGTAAATGAGGTAGTTTTTCATGCAATAGGTAGTTCTGTGGAACTCCTCGTCAAGGCATATTGTGCATCCCAGTGCTTTATCTGGGTTCAAGGGGAATCGGGACAAGTTTATGGCCATTGAAGGACACATTAAATAAACAGAAACCAGATCTGACTCGGGAAGTCCTAAGCTCAAACTAGTTAGATGCTGAAAGAGTATTAGGGGGAGCTATTGCATGTACTTGCCCTCTGCTTTTCCTCAGGCAGCCACATAAGGCTGCTGTTCGCATAGCCCAGCCTCCAACTCTTGATGCAACAGTCACATACAACCATTGTGTATCGGTTTAATAAAAAACACAAAACTTTTGCATCAGCCTGATCTATCCTTCTTCTCTATGCTTTCAGCTGACAAAAGATTTAAATATGTTATGGTTTTGTTCCTGCTTAAAATAGGGGATAATGTTAAAAAGCAAAACTTCCTGCCTAGCTCGGGTAGAGGAAGTGGGCAGAGGATAAGGGAGTCTGGTGGCAGGAGAGCGGCGCAAGCTCTGTGCAACGGCACGCCGTGAATCCTTCACCCCACCGGACACGGGACTGCAGTGTCTTAAGGCAGTGGGGCCACAGCCTCAAAATACCAAGATTGCCCACATTAAAGAGCATGAAATAATTCTTTGGGATAGTACAAGTTGTTTTGCAGTATTTGTAACATTACCTGCAGTATTGCTGTGTGATTTAAATAGCATTCAGTGCTGCTGCTTCTCCTGTACAACCCCAGTAGTCTCCGCAGGCTCTTCTGCATTTTCTCGGCTCTTGCAGCACCGTGCCGGCTGTGACAGTGGTAACGTGCTTTCTGCTTGTAGCAGTGTGACAGCTGAGAAATTATTTTTCAATTAAGAAATAACTGCGGTAATATCCCACTTCTTTTTTAGTGTGGGAGACTAGGAAATGCAGGTTATAACTTGTCTGAGATCATGCAGGGATTGCTGATTGGAACCCAGTTGTTCTGCCTCCAGTCCTCCACTTAGGTTGGTTGATCTTATTAAGATACTGCCATCTCTGAGGGGGATGATGAGATGTTTGGACTGATTATTTATGGTGAGGAGTGTGCATGTTTGTATTTTACTCAATTAAATTTTATGGTGGAAAGGCAGGAAAGCAAGTGCCCAACTGCAGAGTCCTCCTTTGTTTCAAGCCATTGAGGAGGAATGTCCCGCTAGCCTTTTATAGTCTCTGTTTGGGGTTTTTTTTTTTTTGTTTCTCCTTGGTAGCTACCCTCGCCAATGGCAAAGGAATCCTTCTGAGGACCATACCACAGCAGAAAGAATAGTGATCTAAAAATAAAAGCAGTGAGGCAACTTCTATTAACCCCAATTAGGTTTTTCCTGATGTATCGCCTGGCAAGACGCTGGCGATGGGGGACTGCAGTCACCCACCGAGAAGAGCCCCCGAAGGGCACGCAGACCCCGGCCGGCGAGGAGGAGCGGGCTGAGAGGGCCGTGCGTGAGAGCGGCTCTGCCGGGCAGTGTTTGCACTGTGGCTGCTGTGTTTATATCGCTCTCTAAATTTAGCCTCTGAGTCATCAGAACTGCTGACGAAAGGCTGCTCTGCCCGCAGGCTCCAGCGCTGCACCTGCCCGCCCGCCCGCCCGCCTGCAGGCTCCCCTCGCAGCGGGGCAGCGCTGCGCCCAGGCCAGGGCCCTGCGCCCCCCCACCCCACCCCTCCACCAGGATATTTTCCTGCAAAAACTGGCAAAGTGTTATTTTAACCAAAACCCCGAGGTATGCTTTAATCACTAGGGGGTGTCTCCCGTGCACCGAGCAGTTTCTGGAGCACCTCCCCTTCTTCTGGTGGTGAGGGAATTGATGCGAGATAAAGGTCAATCCATCCCACGGCCTGTGCCGGTTAGGTGATAAACAGGGTAAGCTGTGAAACACCTATGTCCGTTCACACTCGGGGTCTGGGTGAATAAACCTGACTGCGCTTGCTGCCTGCAGCTGGGGCTGGGGGGGTGGGGGGGTGTCTTCTCTTGGGCGTGGAGGTGAGGTCTGGGCATCTCTTCCTGCACCCTCATTCCCCCCCCCAGCATGGGGGTGAATCCCCCCAGGACCCCGTGCCGCAGGTAGAGAGTGGTATCGGGTGCGGCTCTGTGGAAATGCAAGACCCTTATTTACTGTATTTATGGAAAATAAGCTGGCGTGCCCCCCGGGGGTGCAAGAGGGGAAGGCTGGGGGCCTGGGAACGCGGTGGCCGGTGGTTGCCCTTCCCAGGTTGCCGTCAGCTGGCTGTTGCCATGGCTTCTGTCTGCTTCCCCTTCCTGCCCGCTCGGGAGAGGAAGGCGTGAGTGGCTGCATGTTTGTTTTTGAACTACAAGAAAGTTGAGAAAGGGCTCACCTGCGCAGCTGTGCCTGCAGCAGGTTTGGGGCAATGAACGTCGCCGTTTGCTGCTCGG
Source organism: Gymnogyps californianus (assembly GCF_018139145.2). Classification (NCBI taxonomy): domain Eukaryota; kingdom Metazoa; phylum Chordata; class Aves; order Accipitriformes; family Cathartidae; genus Gymnogyps; species Gymnogyps californianus. Next base: position 34,862,096 of record NC_059475.1, read on the forward strand.
ACCAGCACCTCGGCAGGGGTCGGTGCCATCCCCCTTGCTTGGGGCTGGGCAGCCCATAAATGGCTTTTGGGAGTCTCCTGCACCCTGCATCCCTCCTGCTGTGCCCGCTCCTGTATATCCTCTCTCCGTAAACACGCGTGTTGCTTATCTTGCTTCACAAAGCCTGACGGAGGCTTTGAGAAAGGAAGCAGTACTTGAGATGACGCCTCCCTCTACTACAAGTTTAGTCCCACTTAAGAGAGCCGCGGGGTTTGCAAGTCAGAAGGATGCAGATCCCTGAGGAAGATCCTCATCCTCCTCTCTGTGTCACCACGACAAATCATGCCACTAAGCTCCTTTTTCAGTTTTTCTCTGTTACTGTCTCCTTTTTTTCCCCTGCTGCTTTTACACATGCATTAGTCTTTGGTCATTAGGAATCACAGCTGGAAAGATTTGTATTTGACTTCCATTGGCCTGCATTTCTCTCTCCAGCGGGGGACACCTTCTGTAACCTCTGTTGCCTTGGGGACTGTGACTTTCTAGTCTTTCTAAGCTAAAGCATATTTTGTGGTAGCACAATATGCCTCCAGCCACCTGGCAGCCAAAACAGCCTTCAGCGATGAGTCAGCAACTGCTCCCGGTGCGCAAGTATTTTTGTTTTCAGTGAATAAATAAAATCCCAACAACTTATTGCTAATACTTGTATTAGTCATTAAAGGAAGAATGATGTTTTTATGTACACATATGCCATTATTCTTCTTTTGCTCTAATAGTGCCATTTATGGCCATATTTTAATCCTTCTAGTTAAGATGGGATCAGAATTTGACCCTTAACCATCTGGAAGCCATGAAGCAAAGTCAGAAGTTGTCCATGAGATCAAGAGGGTAGACAGGTGTAACCTTCTGTATATGTGATAGGAATGTACCAGACCCACATATGACGTGTATATGATGAACATAGTCTTTATTTTTTTAAGGAGGGATATTAATGGCACTTATGTATCAGATGGAAAAGTGAATCCTATTCATCTGTTCAACATTTATGCTCAAGGATTCAAGGAGCTGTGTCAGAGGGGCAACATTTTCTTCAAGGTGTATTACCTGTCTGATCTTCCCTTGATCGCCCCGTGCAAGGGCTTGGTAGGAGTAAAAAGCTTTTGCCATCTGGGGTGCTATCTGACATATATCTGTATGCTCGCAGTGTGAAACACGTATTAGGAATTAATTATGGGGAGGACATAAGTGTCGGGTCAATCATGTCCCTCTTTCATTTGCTTCCAGTAAAAGTCTTGCTGTTTTTTTGTGTCTGTTTACCAGTATTCTGGCTTTTAGTTCAGCACAGTTCATGGAATAGGCTTCACTAACGTACTGTTGCTGCAGAGGACACTTTTCCTGTAAAATGGCCTTTCCTTGTGACTCATTGAAGCATGCATGCTAACGCCTCAGACAGACAGTCTCTTAAGGATATCCCTTTTAAAAAGCAGCAGCTGCAATAGGAAATGGTTTTATGTGTTTCCAGCTTTGTGTTGACTTACTGTATTCACAAGTCTAGTCTTCTTTAGTTACAGTTAGTACAGAGGGTAAAAGGGGCTTCTTTCCATCTTGGGAAGGGAGCTTCAAAATGTTCATTGTGTTGCTACTGCATGGAGGTGGCAAAGTGTTCATACCTGATACTTTTGCGCAGTAGTGACTCTGAGGATTGAATTGTTTTGATGAGGGACAAATCAGCATAGTGAAGCTTAGGAAAATTATAAACCTGTGCCATAATAGTTATGAGTCTTAGAAAACTGTAAGAATTGATTGAGATGTATCACATCTGAAAAAATTAGATGCCAAATGATGGAGTCACTCTCCTGGGTTTTCTGTCCTTCCTGGCAGCTAAATTATACCACACCAAAAAAACCTCAGTCTTGAAATATTTGAGTATTTTGGCCTTGGCAGAGGCGTATCTAGGGAAAAGCTACTGAAACTTGTGAAAAGGACATTTTTTAGGCTGGGACAGTTCTTTCCATAAATTGTTTACTCTATCTTTACTGCAAAGAATATCTGCCATTTCCATTCTGTGGCTCTTGTCCGACGCTGAATTGGTACCACAGAAAGCAGATCAGCCCAGAAGTGAAGCCATAACTCTGTAAACCCCGTTAGCTAGGCTTGCTGCTGAAGCAAGCAGTCCCAGCTTGCTCCTCTTCTCAGGTCACCTTTCTGTTGTGCTGCCACAAGCATCAGCTTGACTACATGATGCCATGGATCAGATGGATTAGGATGACCTGATCAATAGTAAAGGCAACTGCTTTATCAGATCAGTTCTGGCCTTGATCGTTGTCCTGCTGTAGTTCACTTTCCTGCACTAGTGTGAGGAGAGGACAGTGCGAGCGGGCTGCTTCAGTACGCAAGCCAGTGAAAGTGTGTGTGGGACTACACTACAGTGGAAGGAAATGCTGACTGAATATGGACCCAGGGAAATACAAGCCCTAGGTCTGGGAATAAAACCTGGAAAGCTGCCCTTGGCCTAATGCTCTATTTTTTCACTTCAGAACAAAATTAATGGTGTCAACGTCCTTCATAAAGTGATTTGAGATCTTATGCTTCTTATAAGCAGGGGGAAACAAGGGTAGAATAAGTCCTATTCTGCTCTTGCATGGAAATCTCCTTGAGTGTCTTAGGTAAATAGTGGGAAACATTTTTAACTGAAGAAGGACAAAAATGCTGTACCAAAAATGTGGCTTCAAGAGGCAGTGAAATAAACACAATAGAATATAAACTAAAAAAACATACTAGAGTTTTTCTCAGTATTTGTGATACCACATCCCACTGGTTCTCTTGCTGGTCTGTAACCCTTCTTAAAGTAGAACTCTAAAACTCTTATTTACCAAATAAAAACAAAACTCAATACCTTCCTCAAAAAGCTCCCCCCTTCAAAAAAAAGGGAGGAGGATGATCTCAATCCTTCCACTGTTTTTCCCTGAACGTGGCCTCCTTTACCTATCACTGCAAAGAACAAGTAATCCTTTTCTTCTGAAGTGACATGTAAAACTTAAGGAGGAGACAGAATATTTAGAAAGCTGTTATGGTGTGCGAGAAGCGCAAAGTGGCCTCCTACATGAAGCGGGACATTAATACGGGGATTCTTACATGTGTTTGTCCTTCTGACAGTGTGGAATAGTTCAAATTGCACGTGCCAGATCAGCACACCTCCTCTCATCTGGCCCCAAATTAACACGCTTTATAAAATTCCATGAGTGTTTCCATTAAAGAGGGTCCACCAGTGAAGTTGAGATATATTTCAAGTTTAGGATTTCAATACCAATTTTTAAACATCCTTTTGCATTTCCCATACTAAGTCCCTATAAGACAATTCTTTACCCTCTTGGCTGCCAATAGAATAAAATAATCTGCCAAAGCAGATTGTCTTCAGAGCATCTATAGTATGTTTGTCCACCATGCTCTCCTAGCATTTTTCCCTACTTGTGGAAACTGCAGAAGAAGGCATTGTGCTTGCATGCCACTTCATTGACATGCTACCCGAAGAACTCTGTTTAAGGAGCAGTCTGCTTAAGCTGTAAGAGCTTGATAAAAACATGGTATCTAGATGTCATCGGGACATTGTGGTTCCATGTGCACATTTGAGCAGGTTTGGGAGTGTGGCTCCATGGAGGCGGGTGAGAAGAATCTCTGGAGTTTGATGAGGAAGGACAAGCCTGGTCAAACCAAGAGGCGAGTAACAAAACAAAAAGCATCTTGCTTTTTGAGACCAAATTAGGTTTTTGTAACCCAGCCCTAGGGGATAGTTTATAAAAGATTGTTTTCACCTGTAAACCTAGCAATGCCTGGACAATTAGTATGGACTGAACCCAGGGCTAGTTACTTTGAAATAAATGATACCAGGCTCTAGAGTCGCTGTCTGTGGGTTATGCTACAAATACAGTGGTGTTGAAATGTGTGATGGGATTTGTGTGAACTCTTCTAAATCCAGGAGACAACTGTTAAGTCTTGAAGGTAAGAAGAATGACCTGCTAAGATGCAAGATGAACACAGGTTTTCTGATGCCTGTTTTGTGTGTACTTGTCATTCAAATGGGACAGACCTGCTCACGCTGAAATACGAACATAATTTAATGACTATCTGGGAGGGCTTTGAAGAGCTGTCTATTGACACATCTCCAATACACCAGCTCCGGTTGCAACTCTCTCTTATTTGTGATTACGTAAAGAATGCCTTGCAACCGTGTTGTTCTGCCCTGTTGGGCTAATCTGAGTTGAAACATCTTGTTCATATAATGTGCTTCAGTGCTCTTTTATGAACTCCTGTGTACTGAGGCAAAGTTGTTGGAAGCCAGTCTTCTGTTTCCTCGTCTGCTGGGGATTGGGGGTGGGGGTGGGGGAGATTGGGGCTGGTTTGTTTTGTTTTCCAGAAATGATCAGTCCTGCTTAGCAAATATGGAATTCTGGATGAGAAAACAAAGACTGACTTCTAATAGAGGGTCGGTTATTGAGGTGAAATAGTATCCCAGGCTGGGCAATGTAAAGAGAAACCCACCTGTTTGTATGAGATGCCATTGAAGTGCGGGAAGGTGGGGGTATAATCGGAGCCACTTTTGCAGGGGTGATTACATATAACAAAAGAAGGAACAGTGTTCCTGCCCCAAAGCTGCATTATATAGTCTGGTGTCCCCCTGAAACTCAACTCCCATGTTTCTTCCTTGACAATGGGACCTGAAATAACCTCTTGGTTTTGGTTTTTTGTGTGTTTTCAAGTATGTTCTTGCTTAAGGTTTAATTGGCTCCAGTCAGTAGGAAAGGGCTCCAAGGCTGATTATTTATGGCTTACTGTCAAAAGTGGCTATAAAAAGGGCAGTATTATCTTGGAGATGCTGGGAAGGAAAATGTGGTGGGGGGAGGGTGGGGGAGTGTGTGTGTGCACGAATGTGTTTTCTTGTACTAGATGAAATCAGAGTTTTGCTGTCTCAGCAGTGTGGTTTAAATTGAAGATTAACCCTTTGACCTTCACGGTGTCAAATCACTTACAGATGGATCACCAGTTATATTTTTTTCTTTTTTTTTTACTTTTGGGGTGAAGGGGGGCTTTTTTTTTAAAAAAAAAAAAAAGGTTGTTTGTTCATGCAGCTGGGGCTTTTGAAAGGCTCAGAAGCCAATCTGATTAAAAACAGCACTTGGCTAAACTCTGCAAAATCCTACAAGCAAAAAAAAAAGTTTAATCCTCTTGTGCACAATGCATAAAGGGTCTGCTCTTTTCTTTTTGTAATGTTAGAGCTACAATTATTTCTGGAGAACTTATCATTTCCCTCTCTCCCTTCATCCCTTGCTGCACCCCCTTGTTATGCTGATGGGATTAAAGTGTCTGCTCTTGAAAAGTGTAACTGAGTTGTTATTGGAAAAGAGAAGTGGTATGTTGCAATTTTAGAAATATAAATAACCTTGCTTCAACTGTTCTCCTCTACAGCATCAGCAGAACAGAAATCAAGTGTGGTGGCAGCTTTTTCTCTTCCTACACAACTTGGCCTTAAACGCGGAGGCGAACAGGAACCACACTGGGCAGAGGTGAGCTTCACCCGCCTGTTTCAGGCCGCATCCAGTCTGCAGGGAGCACTGAACAAACACTGGTTCGGGGGCGAGACATTGCACACCGCCGGCCGGATGTGAGGACTCTGAATTTCTGATACTCGTCTTCAAGTTTGGGGGTTTTTACGGACTCTTCTTTGCTGCTGCCTGCCTCGTGAGGCAGGGAGCTCTTGTCCAACACTGTCGAAGGAAAGCCAGAATGTGGGTGTGTTTGGTAAAGCTTGCTGCTGGTTCCCTGCGCTGGTGACCTCTGTGCAAGAGAGGCAGGTATTAGAGTAACAGCTTCCTCTGCCCTGTGTGTTAGTCAATGGTAGAGTGCAGGAGTGTCATTTTGGCTGCTAGTTAAAAAGGATGCCTGGGATTGATGACTCTAAACATACTTTGGGTATCTTCCAGAGCAGAGATGCTTGATTCCTCCACAAAGAAGGTTCTTTTTAGCAATGAAAACATTCAGGTAGCTTATATCCATCAGGTTACTTGTTTTCTGCATGGGTTACTGTTTACTTCCTTGCACCCTGCGTGAGAGAAAATCACAAAGAAATCTGATCTCTTCAATCTTCCCATTGGGCACCAGTTGCAACTTCTCACATGAAGTTGTTCTTTGTCATTGCCATCAATAGACAAAATCATTTCAGTAGAACAGTCTTAAAATTAAACCTTCCTGGGGTTGCTGGTGGCTATTAGTTTCTGCCACTGTTTGCTTCCAGTTCAGTGTTCGCAGTGCCCGTGAGCCAGCATGAAGCCAAAACCCATGGAATATGACACAAGCGTCGTTCTTCTACAATGCTAATGTATATGTTTTTATTAGTTTTATGATGGGTGTTTGTTTTGTTTTGTTTTCCTTTTCTCTTACTATAATGTGGTTGGTCAGGAAGGCTTAGGTCCCAGGCATCCAATAGTTTTGCTTCAGGATTTGACAGGGAAACTAATTAGCAACTAGTCAGACATGTACACTGTACAAGCAGTCTGTCCATTACTCTAGTATGTAATGTTTGGAGGCTGCTGTAAGCATATATTGACTAGCAGCAGTAATATTACTTCAAGGGAGATCTTCTAACAGTTCCTGGTTTGTATGCACTCAGAAGTTTGTCCATATGACTGACACTATTGGACCAGCACGGGGAAATTACCCTAACAAAAGGAAGTAGCCTTAAATATCAATGGCTACTTCTCTGTAGCCTTAAATATTGTTAGTTTGCAAACCCGGTGACAACTAGGGTAAAACACGAACAGAAAAGCAGTACAGACTTTATTTTCTTCAGACTGTTTCCAATTGCTACTGCACCTTGTTGTAGGTCGCAAATGATACAACCAGTGCGAGGAAGAGCTGTCCAGAGAATTGCTCTTCAGTCCTGTTACAAATGTCAGCTTCAGGTGTTGAGGAATTCTTTTGCTCTTGGTCCACTCTTGCAATAAGTAATAAGCATTACTGTATGGGAAGAGTAGTTTACTTGCACATACACTTTCTCCTCCACCCCTCTCTGCATATCCTTCTCTAATTCATGCTTTCTCTGGTATTTGTATAATCTCATCATTGCACTGTAGTGTCTGGTAACAATTTGCTGAACACAGTTAAATTTGGACTTTCTCCGTCTCTCCCAGCCCCATGCTCTTGATTTGCATCCTGCTCTACTGTGGCAAAATGTGCTTTAGCCCCCTGAAAGAGGTCCCCAAGCCTTTTTCACTTTCATACATTCACAGTCACTCTCTTTCAACATAAGGAGAGTTTATGTGAGAAAAGCTTTTTTTCCTCCTCTTATGTTATTTTTCTAGCTAGAGCTAGAGTAATATGTTTGTCCATGATGGTTAATAATTCATATAAATGAATCTCAAGTAATATTTTGGGGGGTGGGTTTTATGGAGAGGGAGGGTGGGAGGTTTTTTTAGGAGGGGGGATTGTTTTTGGTTTCATGTTGTTTCTTTAAGCATGTGCACTACAGAGTTACCCAGAGGGATACAAGTGATACCTGTTGCTGACTGTGCTGCAGCAGTATGGGAAGCCACTCTCTGCCCATGTTGACAGAGATGAGGCTTTCCATACCTTGCCTTGCACAGTCTGCTGGGAGTAAACGCTGGTCATTGGAGAACAAGGACTTAAATGGGGGGGAAAGCCTGAGGGGTAGTGCAAGCACAGACTGAATTGGGGACCCCTGAGAAGCTGGATGTTTAGGAGAAGACTCTTAAATCAGAAGCTCTTAAAGAGGCATGAGTGGAAGTGCTGAGGCTCGGGAAGCAATGCAGCAATGCTGCCTGCCCACACGGCATGCTCTAGGATGTGATGCTTGCATTTTCCCACTGGTTGCCAGGACCCCTTTATCAGGAACAGTCAAAGCTACATCATAACGGCCCTGCAAACTACGAAGAATTCAGCAAGTGCATCTGACACTTAAAGACCATCATGAGCTTTCCCCTTCCCCTCTGCCTTGACTTGACTGCCAAACAGGCCAATAAGGCCTGTTCTCTGGATGCATAAGCTGGAAAGATAGGTCTGGTACTGGCGCTTTCTGGTGTTGCGACCCAACCAGTTTATCTAGGGTAAGACTCTTCTTAACATGGAGCAACAAGTATCTGAAACTGTTCCTCAGTCAGGCTGCCTGCCTCGATAGAGTCATTTGGCTCAGGGAAAGACACATCTTTGCCAGTCCGTATTTCCCGCTGTAACAACAGACTTATCAAAATTGGTCATGCCAGGGTCTCAAGTTAAAATCTCCTTGAACAACAATACTTCATTGGAGACATAGAGCTAATGCTAGACAAAGGCCGACTTCCTGCAATATGCGTGTTGGTTACTGGTGCCAGAGATTTACAACCACTGATAATATATTTTAATTATATTCCATATCTGCATATCTTGGAGAAAGGAAATATGCTCTGTCAACCCAAAAGTCTTATTTTGCATCGTGTAGATTTGGAGGGGCAGGCTGGTTATTCACTTAGAGAAAAGCAGCTATTTCATACTTACAGTCTCACTTACTTGAGGAAATAGTGGGAAGATTTCACATGTTTATCAACAAATACACAGATACACAGCACCCATGTATTTGTCACCCATTGCATGTTAGTAAGGCCCCTTGAGCACGCACTGAGGAGATCTTCCCCGCAGAGTAGCTATTGCAGTGTGGCCATGGACATACATCGATTGTTTGGGGAAACAGTTCCAAGGAACATGGTTTAACTCCTGTTGGTGAAGGAGTTTGCTCGGGTTTTTAGATATTAGTTTGCCTTGGTGAAAGGGACGGGACACTGTTTCTCTCTGTGTTGTAAAACTACAGTCTAACAATTTAGAAAGAACAGTTGGATCTTTCTCCTAAAACAAATTCCTATTTTTAATGAGCAGTTCTTAAGAAGAGCTTGAGCTGCTGCTGATGGTACCAGCAGCCTTGAAGTATCTTGTTTGCCTTCCCCAGATCTCCAAAACGGCTTCAGACCTCAGCTTTCTTTCCTTGAGGGACGGAGTTCTTCCTGTCCCTTCCCAACTTTCCACCCTTTTGAATATCTTGTAACCTGCCCATCCCTGGATCGAGCAAGCCTGGTGCTAGTAGGGAATAGTTAGTTTTACTTTTGTTTCCTGCAACTCTTGAAAGCTGAGCCAGTAATCACTAGTGACTGCCCAGGGATACCTGCAAACTGCCATAAATAGGATACAACAAAGGCAGGGGAGAGGATGAACTTGCATGGAAAGGGTTGCCATTGGATCTGTGCTTGGGACTGCAGCCTTCTCCCAAGGTGCTGATAATCCCTCGTAGCACTGAATTTCTGCATAACTGATCACAGATCTCAGTTTAAATAGCTGGTTGTTATTAAATGTTTGTTGGCTAAACTCTCATTAGAGGAGTCCTGAAAGAAACTTCCTTATCAGCCTTTGCTTTGGAGCTGTGTGTCAACACGGGAATAGAGGCAAGAAACCCAGTCCTTCTTGATGTAGAAAGGGTGATTGCAAAGACGTCTTTCTACTGGCCATTTACTTTGTCCCCTCAAGCCTAGATTAAAGGTGTAGGCGATGTGTGCATGTGAGGTTAGTACAGTCCTGGAGTTGCTCCGTAGCAGTCACTGGAGCTGTACCCAAGGCTGAACTTCATTTGGTGTGGGGCTTGGCACTCTTCTGGGAAACTGCAGATTCTGCCCATTAGTAGACTAGGGAGAAGGGTTGGTTTTTTTAAGAAAAAGCAAAATTACTTGAGGCAGTTGTTGCAATGTGACCCCGTCAACTCTACAATGAATTCCACCCTTCCGCTGCTGGTCCTGACCCATATCTCCGCTGAAGCTGTGGGAATGGTGAGACTGTGACATGCTGAATGGTGTGCTATTTTTAAAGGGAAAAATAGGGAGAGCACTCAGCATATGTGCTAGGATCAAATGAGAATGCAGATATGTGGAGGTCTTGCCTTGTTTTACCAGCAATATTTACTGTGGGATTATAAGTAAAAGGACCATGGAATGCTCGTTCATATTCATGGGAGCTCTGCACATGGGCCAAGCACTATCGAGTATTAGCATAATTTGACAACAAAGATTTTTAATAATGTCCTTCAAAAGAGTCTGTCTTTCAAACTGGCATTTGTGATCATTTGCAAAAATGCCTACCTGTTGCCTTTGATTGTTTTAGCAAGAAGAAATACCTCAAGGAATTGATAAAAGATCCCAGGACAATCTTTTACAATTCCTAAAGACTTCAGTGGTCTCTGTTTCTTTGGTTTGCATGTGTTCACGCAGGTGTTACACAGCTCAGTTCTTCTCCACCAGGAAAAGCAGAAAAGACCAAACACATCAAATGCACTGGAATGTAATTGTGTGCGTGTGCGTGCGCGTGCGTGTGTGTGTGTGTGTTCTTAAACTGAATGCAGTCTGACATCCCCTACCCCTTCGTTCTTCCACGTGCCTCACCTTCCCCCTTAGCCACAGAAAGGAGGGTCTCTTCCTGCGAATCCCATGCTGGAAGTTGGTTTCTGGGAAGCGAAACCTAATGTCTGTGGGCTGTTTTTTAAAGCCATGTTTCAGTTCTGTCTTCACACTCTTTGCTGCCTTTGGGGAATGGAGGGGTGGGAAGGGTAGATTCTTAAACTGTTTTAAAATCTATTATGGAAATTTTGCATGTATAAAGTTATTCTTAAATCTAAAGGAGTCTCCCCGATTTGTGGACACAGCTCCAGGAGAGCATCGTCACAGATTCCTCAGCTCTGGTTTTGATCAGACTATTCTGAAAGGAAAATTTGATGACAAAAGAGGGAGAGACTGGTATGATGGAAAGACAACATTGTCAGTATCTCCTTAAATAAATGTCAGAAGTTAGGCTTGTAAAAGGGAAATTTTAAAACAGCCCAAGGGATTTGTACGTCTGTTTCCACTGGGTGCATTTGAAAATCCTGCCACTAGATTTCAGTTTGGGTATCTAGACTATTGGGGTTTTTTTGTAAAACTAATCATGTATCTCTTCTTCTGTTCTCTTCAATGGTATGTAGTAAAGTCTCCCACGTTTCTAGGTAAAATTCATTGATGAGAGTATTGTGAAATGTGGATTCACATTTTCTCCCTCCCTTCCTGCATGATTTTTCTACTTTGGTAGGATACCTTTTTTTTTCTTTTTTAAAACTTCAGAGTCCTTCATCTGGAAAACAAAAAGGGTAAGGTGAGCTAGAATTTGCGATGTCCTTAATAAACTTTCCCTCAATGGAGGGTTTCCCCATGAGTTCTGATATTCACCAGAATATGATACTGTCCTGCTGCAGAAGTAAACCCGATGCTCTCCTGTGAGATTTCTGTCTGGATTAGTCCTGAAGTGCACACACCTTCTTTGCCATGGACTGAGACCCAGTGAGAATGTAGCATTTTGTTTATCCTGGTTGTGTGCCTCCAGGACTCCTGCCTGTACCAATGGTGACTGGGCAGAGCTCCTTTTTTTTTGTATCTGTGCAGTATATTTGCTTTGTGCTTTCTTTCTTTGGTGCTTTTTAATACTTTAATACTTGGATTTTTTTTCTAATAACTGGTACAATTTTTAATAAAATTGTTAAATTCTTTGTCTGTGTTCTTTGTTTTATTTTTTAAGGGATGGAGGGCATTTACACAGCTGGCGCATTCTGCAGTTACCCAAATCAGTGATACAATTTGGGTTGTTCAACTTCGAAAATATCTGGTAGATCCTTTTATGTGCACCCTAATACCAGGCCCTGCAACAAAGACAAGATTTTTTTTCCAGACTGGACTGCTCTCCTTGGGCATAATTTAATTTATGAAATAGTCTTTCAAGGAGGTATATTCCCATGCTTGGATAGAGAACTGCTGCTACTTGGAGCTGCACGCTTAACTTGCTGCTTCAAATCAGGAAGATCTCTTAAGACATACGTGGGATGCATCCTCCAAATTTGCAAAATGTAACCTTTGATTGATGGCTGCTTACCTACTGCCTACGCAAGCACATTCAAAGGCACTCAGGCCTTGAGAATACAGACTCATTGCTTGGTAATCCTACTAGGGAAATACAGTTCTCACTGGTTGTCCTGGTTGCAGCTGGGATAGAGTTAGTTTTCTTCTTAGTAGCTGGTACAGTGCTGTGTTTTGGATTTAGTATGAGAATAATGTTGATAACACACTGATGTTTTAGTTGTTGCTAAGTAGCGCTTATCCTAAGTTAAGGATTTTTCAGTTTCCCATGCTCTGCCAGCAAGCAGGTGTGCAAGAAGCTGGGAGGGAGCATAGCCGGGGCAGCTGAGCTGAACTAGCTAAAGGGATATTCCATACCATAGAACGTCATGCTCAGTATATAAATGGGGGGGTTGGCTGGGAGGTGCAAATCACTGCTGGGGCATTGGTCAGCGGGTGGTGAGCAATTGCATTGTGCATCACTGGTTTTTTTCCTTGGGTTTTATTTCTTTTTTTTTTTTCTTTTTTTTGTTATATTCCTTTTCATTACTATTATTGTTGTTAGTATTATATTTTATTTTACTTTAGTTATTAAACTGTTCTTATTTCAACCCACGAGTTTTACTTTTTTTTGATTCTCCTCCTCATCCCACTGGGAGGGGGGAGGAGCAAGTGAGCGGCTGTGTGGTGCTCAGTTGCTGGCCGGGGTTAAACCACAACACTGGTCTTCTGACGTAAAGGCAGCGGAGGAAGGTGTCCGTGGCTTTGAGAGGGCTTGTAGGGTGGTAATGACTCCCTCAAACACAGACGTGAGAATGTCTTGGCCATCCCAAGTGACAGCAAGGCACGTGTTTTGGTAATCATCAGGCCTGTCCTTAAGTTTTACTCTGTTCCTATAGGGAAAAACTACCTCCATTAAGTAATGGTAGTTAACCTGGGTGGAGCAGAAATGGTGATGTGTGTATCATGAATTATTTATAATATATCTGGTCAAATTCCTTCAGCCACATTCCTCCTCCAGTGCAATGCTGCTGGTACAGTGTTCATGGGAGGCTTTAGGGAACCCAGTTAACAATCCTACCCGATGTTAAGTTGCCTCGGCTGGTGTGTGCGTGTTACAAAAGGGCCTTTCATTCCAAGAACACATGATGTGTGTGGTATGAAAAGCCACATGTGCATCTAAGACCACAGGGGGAAAAAGACAGTTTTTCTTTTCATTGTATTAGATCTAGTGAGAAGTGTGTCCCCTGGCCAGCCTCATGTGACCGTGAAAGAGCCTGTTGTAACACACTGATACGAGGGGACAGAAGTGAGATTGACTTATGGGAGGGTTGGCTCTGAATTTCCTCATTCTCATGTGGTTAAATTCTCACCATTAACTAAACTCTCACTCTTAAAAGCTTTAATAATTTTGTATCAAAGAGAAGAATGGCTTTTAAAAATGAACGGTTTGTAATGCTACCCCAGAAGCATTTGCCAAAGCAGCAGGATGCATTGCACCTTGCTCAAAGCAAAGGCAAGTGCACAGATGTATGGATGGCCTCCCTTCCTCTAAGATTTCCTGGATTAATCTTGGCTCTTTGGTTTGGCTCTATCATGACCTGCTGTCTGTCACCCAGCCATGGCAAAGTAGACTCAGGGTACACGGAAACATTGTGAGGGTTAGGCATCAGGACCAAACACTACAGGCTGAAACATTGCTATTACAACAGACATTAATACATTTTTTTTTTTGTAGTTTGAAAGAAACTGGATATCCTAGAAAATGTACTTCAGAAAAGCTCTCTTCTTAAAATACTAAGCCTGCATAGTAACAGGGCACTTTCAATTTATTTGCAGCCATGGCCCCTTTCATGGCAATCACGTCCCTCACTTTCTGTACTAACATGACTAGCACTTTAAGGGAAAATGAGTTTTGTTATTAACTTCCTAGCGGTATGCTGTAGGGACAAGGTAAAAAGTTTAAGTAGGATTACTGCTTCAAGGAAAAAATGTTTATCAAGAAGTGCTCAGCCTGTCTCGTTAAAAATAATAAAGCACTCTGAGGACGAGAAAGTTCTTTGGTTGCGCAAGCTACTGCACAAAGCACTCTGTTTTCATGGCTCTGGCTGCTGAAGTTTAGAAGCCATTATAGTATATGGATTGGGGAATATTTTTCAAGCACTCATAACATTGTTTTACGGTGCAGTAAATGTGCTGGTCCTTAGTCTCTGCAATGTATATGCAAGCTTGGAAGCAGCTCTACTAACCAGCTTTCTCCTTGTGCTCTCATACCTGAGTAATTCAGAAATAATCTAGCCCCATTTCCTCCTTTTGCCGCCCCCCCCCATTTATGGAGAGATGGGGTTTGGGAAGGAAAAAGTGTCCTGAAAGCAATTTTTGACAGTTTTGGGAGACTGATGTTAAAATGCAAGAGCTGCAGTTGTGCAGCTCACTGGTTCCTGTCGAAAGGCTTGAACTTAAAGAAACCTGTTTCCAACAGGAATCTAACAAAGAGCAGACGATAATTTCTGGCAGCGAGTTGTCTTCCACCTGACATGATGCGTGGTACCCTAACACACGTACAGAGTCTGACAACAAACCACCAGGCGTGACGCACTGACGTCAGTATTCATATTCCCCTCTATAAGTCCTTTAAATCTTGATTTCTCTTAAATGAATTATGTTCTCTGTAATGTTCATAATGGACTCTTTTCTTTCTCCATTAAAGTCTGTGTCAGCATTCTCCTTCTCTGTGTTTTGCCTCAGGGCTCTTGATGTATACAAAGGCTCCTCTGTTTTCTGCTCTTAGTCACACGCTTTCACTCTTAACCTCAGCGCTATAAACTAAACATCCACCCACTATGGCTGGAGATGACCCTGTTTACGTCTGCTGCTCAAATCACGACAGCAACAGTCATGAAACTATGTTTTCAGGGAGACAGTTAGCTCTTAATAAGAGGACAATGAGGCTTGACTTCTTATAACACTATGAGTTTTTACAAAAATTTCAACAGAAATAAATAGCCGGGAAAAGTTAATGGAATCTGTAAAGAAATGGTTTGTTTCAATCGTTTTACTTCACCACCTTTTTAAATTACTGTAGATGATTTGTTGTAGCAGTCCACTGTGGTATTGGGACACACCAACTCAATCTGAGACAGCAGGGCACAGGCAGGGGAGTGGGGCTTGCTTACATTAATGTTTCAGGGCAGGTCACGGTGATCGGCCTGGACCACGACTCTCTGCTATGCCAGCAGTGAGTGTAGAACAGCAGGGTCACCCACACCGCTGAGAAATTCCATTTTTGGACACCTTTGCTACCAGCCTTACTGCCGTGACTGCTAAGCAGGGGGCTGGTTGAAAGGATGGCTCTTCCTAAGGAGACAACCAGCCTGTAGGAAACAGGGTGAGCAGCGACGGGTGTGGGAACACGAGGGAAAGGGGCAGGAACACTGTTAATTCACAGTGTGGGACAACTCTTTGTGCAGGTGGCTGAAAGAGGCTGTCAAGCTGGAGCCAGGTTTACTTCTCTGCAAGCACAACCAGCTGAAGAGTGTGCTGGGAGCAAGGTGCAGTTCTCCATGAGGGGCTGCTGCTCTCCTGGCTGGGTCTCAGCAGGTGCCGCTGGAGGCAGAGCAGTCCTGGGGGAGGGCGGCAGCTCTGACCCCCCACCCTACCTGTGGTCACCTGCCGCGCTCCCCCTTCCCTTTCATCATTTGGCAAGAAGGTGCTGAGATGCTGTTATTATAAAATGGATTTCAGTGTCTTCCGATGGGTCTTCCCTGCGACCCTGCCCATCATTTCCAGTGCCAGGGCGGCAGCTTGCCAGCACTCCCTGCACTGCTCCTCTTCGTGTAGGGAAGCCCAGGGCTCCGCCGCTGGCAACCAGCTTGCTCAGTCTCCTCAGCACTCACACAGAGCCCTCCTCCAACAGAACAGGGTCACAGAGCTCATTTTGCCTGTCAGTGTGAGCATGCTCCCCATAGAATATTTGCTGGCACTTTCATTAGTCTAATTTTAAAAATCCCAAGTGAATGCCTTTCTACTATTTCCCTCAGGAGACTGCTGTACCTACTAATAAATCTCACTGACAAAAGGTTTTCCCCAATATCCATCCTAACTTCTTTCTCTCTTAATTATATTCCAATACCCTAGTTGTACGTCCTTGTGTCACTTTGCAAGGAAACCTTACCAAAGTCATTTGTATAACTAATGCACCCCAGAGCTCACTGAACTCCTTGGCAAAAGCTCGTGCTGACTTCAATGTCCTTGCAGCCGGCTCTCGGGGAAAGCTCTGCCTTCCCCCTCGGTGCAAGCCTATATCCCTGGAGCCGGCATGGTGCGGCACAGCAAGGCTTGGTTAGTGTTGCTACGCAGCCCTTTCACTGCTGCCCTCATCCCCGTTCTGCCTGAGACCACCAAAGACTTCAGTGAGGGTCCGAAAATGGAAAACAAGATGTATTAACCCAGGATATTTTTCAGGCTTTCGGAGGTGCCTAGCACCCCTGCCTGCTGATGCTGGCTCCCCCAGCAGGGCCGGCAGCCTGTGGGATTCAGGGCCGAGGCTCCAGCAGGAGGGTTTGGTGCGTATGTCCTGGGAGCAGCTCACCTGGGAGCAGCAACCTGGCTCCACCACCCAAGCACCACCTGTCTGGCAGCCATGGCGGTGTCCCTGCATGGCAATATCCCTGCCTGGGGTTATGCTAGTAACAACAACATGACATTCATTGCTGCAAAGTCAGACGTAGTAAAGCATTTCCCTTCATTTCCTTCCCTGTATGATCGTGAGTCATGATTCTTGGGAGCAGATAACGGGGGAAACCAAACAGTGCTTCGAGCTGTGCCCAAACATGAACACATACTTAATCAATCAGGGATTTATCAGAAAAAGAAATGTTTAATGATGTAAGCTGTTATTTGGAGCCAACATTATGTGGTCCTTACGCCTCTGCCTGAACTAGGCACTTTTCCTTCAGGTAGCCTCACTCACAGAAACAAAACCATCCTCACGCCTCCGCCTGAACTAGGCACTTTTCCTTCAGGTAGCCTCACTCACAGAAACAAAACCATCCTCACTCCCACTGCCATAGTTCACTTGGCCTTTGGAAAAGAAGAACCAAAGCAAAGCACCTGGCTTTGCACCAACCGCCCATGAAGTTGGCCTGGGTGAGTTTTCCTTGCTGGAGGGGAGTTACCACAGCCCACATCTACAGCAGATCTCTCCTTGACATGGTAGATGTGGCGTGCAATTGCTAATATCCGACTGTGTTGTGATCTTTAGTTAAAGGTGCTTGGAGTTAGTCAACCAACTGGGCACTTTATCAGAGTGGATACGACAGAAAAAGGAGGAAGATGGGCAAGGGAATTATTACTCCCAGTTGTTAAGCTCTCTTGTAACATAAGGTGCAAAATAAGGGGAGTAGGTGCTTACCTGTCCCTTTTGGTATTGAAGTCCACACCCATAGTCTCATCCAGCTGCTACCTAACCCTGGAAGGGCTTTTCATATTCAAGTTCCCCAAAATCCTAAAATTCTGCCGGAGGCACTGAAAGTCTCAGGAATGCTGAAGTCCCGTGTGATCTACTAAGCTGGTGCTTTTCTGCCTCTCTCATTTGAGATATCTGTTGGGGCAGCCTGGTTCAGAGCATGCCACCAAAGCAGGGTTCACAAAAGATGCAGGGGAGGGTGATTCTTTCTCTGCTGTCAGCCAATAACTCACATTTGCGCACTCATCCAGAGTCATCATCTGCTGCCAGATGGGATCTGAGCCTGGTGCTCTCTGCTCCCAGAGAAGTGCACTACACATGTGACTGGTCAGGATGGGTTGCTCTGAACCCCTCCTGCTGAAGCTATAACAGATATTTTGGGGGCCAGAGAGCAGAGAAAGAGAGTGAATATGACCATCTTAGGGCTAGCAAAAGTATGGCGTGAATGTAAAATCTGTGTTCCTGTTCTTGTTTACAATCAGTTGAATTTGAGGGTTCAGTCTTTGAACCAGATTGAGGGGGGCTTCCTTGTGAGGTCTTCAAAGTCTGGAGAGAAGTGTTTTATTGGACACTCTTCTCATTTTCTTTGTGCCTCAGTGGCCCTCCCAGCTGGCTCCTCGCTGAGGACACCAGCCTGGATGGCCTCTGCTTTTAGACATCTGCTGCTTCCTATGTTGCCTGAGGGGCAGCTCAGGTGCCCGGTTCAGGGCAGTGGAGCCCATGGAGCAGCTAGGCACCGAAAAGTTGGGTGTTGCAGAATTTAAAGTTAGGATGTTAACTTCCCTTTGTCTTTGTGCTTCTACTTATTCATCACTGTGTAAAACAGGGTAGTGCATTTTGTTAATCTCAGAATAGACACAGTTCTATAATGGGACATTACTTCTGTGCATTGCACTTCTTTGTCTGCGATAAGATATGGTTTCTAATGTCTCATTTTTTTTGAGCTGGTACTTGTCCAGAGCACTTCTTCATCTTGCCAACTAGTGATTAATTGGCTGTACTGAAAGGTTCAACACTTTCCTGTACGTTTACCAGAGGAGGTAGAGGAATGTGTGCTCTATATAGAGTAAAAGCATGCCCTAAGTGGGTTTAAAAATGGGTCATCACTTGCTCATTTTAGAATCTGTGCCCTTAAAACACATAAGGAAAGGTGCCCTACCTTTTTGATACCATTTTTTTTAAACTTAATGATGAGTGGGAATCTCGGTGGGAAATTCGGAGACTTCTGTTTATCTGCAGGTAAACACAGTACAGACAGCTCAAGCACAAACCTCCTTGTGCTACCCCAGTGTTGTCAGCTGTCATAAAGAATGTGGTTTTGTCCCTTGCTGCAGGAATTTCCATGACGATGATACAATTTTTACCTCCTGACAGTCCATGGGGAGAAGACATAGGCCTAGGCAGAGCCTTGTCAGCCGTGGTTTCAGTTACAGTATCTATGCTGACCGAGATGTCTTTCAGCACGCTGAGGCCTATATTAAGGCTTTGGAGTGTGTCGTGGTTTAACCCCAGCTGGCAAGTAAGCACCGCACAGCCACTTGGTCACTCGCCCCCCAGTGGGATGGGGGAGAGAATCGGAAGAGTAAAAATGAGAAAACTCATGGGTTGAGATAAAGACAGTTTAATAGGTAAAGCAAAAGCTGTGCGCGCAAGCAGAGCAAAACAAGGAATTCATTCACCACTTCCCATCGGCAGGCAGGTGTTCAGCCATCTCCAGGAAAGCAGGGCTCCATCACACATAACAGTTACTTGGGAAGACAAACGCCATCGTTCCGAATGTCCCCCCCTTCCTTCTTCTTCCTCCAGCTTTATATGCTGAGCATGACATCATATGGTATGGAATATCCCTTTGGTCGGTTGGGGTCAGCTGTCCCAGCTGTGTCCCCTCCCAGCTTCTTGTGCACCCCCAGCCTACTCGTTGGTGGGGTGGTGTGAGAAGCAGAACAGGCCTTGACTCTGTGTAAGCACTGCTCAGCAACAACCAAAACATCCCTGTATTATCAACACTGTTTTCAGCACAAATCCAAAACATAGCCCCATACTAGCTACTATGAAGAAGATTAACTCTATCCCAGCCAAAACCAGCACAGAGGGTTAACGGTCCACTTCGCAGCTAGGAGACTCAAGAACACTTTGAGCAAAGCTTGGAACGGGACCCAGCTCTCTAATTCACAGAACTGCGTCTCAGCTACTTGCTACATAGCCTTTTAAAAGGAAATCCCAAATTAGGACCTTCTACAATCCATGTTGTCACCCTTCTGCAAGAGAACTTTGTGAAGCAATTTGACCTTGTTCCTACTTCTGTGTTAGCATCTGATTCGTTAGCCCTAAGGTTGGAAATTCATGCTCTTGCAACCAGACATCCATGGTTCGTGTCTTGCAGATGACCCAAACATGGGTGTGTTTCAGCTGGCCATGATG
This sequence comes from Gymnogyps californianus, assembly GCF_018139145.2. Lineage (NCBI taxonomy): Eukaryota > Metazoa > Chordata > Aves > Accipitriformes > Cathartidae > Gymnogyps > Gymnogyps californianus. Next base: position 34,881,902 of record NC_059475.1, read on the forward strand.
CTTGTAACCACTAGACCACAATCTGCTCCCAGAGCCAAGAATAGCAGGCAGATTTCTGGTGTTCGATTTTCAACAAAGCTGTCTCACTTGCAAGACATTTTGGAGTGTTGGCAATGTTAGTAAACTGACAGGGACCCTAGGAGTGGGCAGGTAGAATTGGAAATGGAAAGGCAGGACAAAAAAGAAAAAGGATTTTTTAAAGCATTTTCTAGTCTTGTTTTTTTAGTGTAGGTTTTGTTTGGGGTTTTTTTTGAGTGACTCACGATTTTTAAATTTGTGGTAGGTTATAGTATTGCCAAACCTAATATATCTTATCCTTCATCTAATCCTCTCTCCAAAGTTTTCATGCTTATTCAGTCCTTGATCTGTCTTTTGGGATGGCTTCTAAGGATACCAACCAGTAGCAGATGTGATAGGATTTTTTTTTATTGTGGACATCTCCTGAAAGAATTGCACCAAAATAACAAAACAGCAACAGCTTTTGGGGGCTACCAAACACTCTCCAGACAGTCACTACTTTCGGTCATTGCCAGCCTAATTTGATTTGAACAGGGAACTGATAAAGAAATGCTGTCAAGCCCAGGCAAGTTATGTTTCTGCGTCTCCATCTGAATCATTTCTTGACTGCTTGTTGAATGCTTGAGAGCAAGCTGGGTGCCTTCCAAAACAAAGCAAAGATAGCCTCCCTGTCCCAGAGAGGTTACAGTGCAAACAGAGACTACCCAGCATGTAACAGCAATCTTCGGTGCATACGGGAAGCAATGGAGGCAGTTGATCATATGGATTGTGTAGGCAGGAGCTAAAGACAGATCTGAGGCCATATTAGTTGCTTGTCTGTGTTATTGGCCTGTTGGAGTTCCCCGGTGCACGGCCCTGGGAAACACTTCATGTCAGGGACTGGAGGGACACAGCCCAGGACAGGTCACTGAGCCAAGACATGTCCCACTGGTTGCACTATAGACATACGTAATGTTTTAAACTGAGCTGAGCAAAAGGATTTGCATGGATATCCCACATGATCCAAGTGACCAAGGCTTAGTTACCAAGCTTTTCAACAGGAAAGGAGGCTTCTGGATCAAAAATTATAATGTTTCAGCATACATAAATTACAGGTTCATCTCTCTACGTACTGACAGTTATAAACAGCTCTTTCCTGGCCCTAGGTCAGATGTATGGCTTTGACCATAATTACATTCTTTGTAGATAACTTATTTTTGTTTTGGGTACCAGAGCTTTTGTAATGGACCTGGCCTTTGCATTACTGTTTCTGTCTCCTGCTCCCTTTTTCTGCCATGACTGCCACCTCCTGCCGCCAGCAGCATCTGGGTGCTCAGGACAAGGGACGTGCAGCATGGGTCACCAGCAAGGGGAGGGGAGCTCACCAGAGAAAAGCTCTTAAGTTTTCAGCAGGACCCATGACGGCAGCGTAGTGAGAAGCCCTGGCATGGTGATGTGCGGTGAAGGGGGCTTCGCCCTGCCTGCCTGCCTGCCGGAGGAGGAGGAGGAAGCAGTGTTCTTTATCACTCTCGTTTCCCCCTGTCCTGCAGTCAGGTTTTCTGCTTGTTTTTCATTGTGCCCTTCATGTGTTTTCCATCTCTCCAGAAATCACTGGCTTTGTTTAAAATAGACTCAGAGCGGCTGCCAAGACTTTATCCAGAGAGAGAAAAACGCACTGACGCCAAGTTCCTATAGAGTTATCAAAAGCTTTCACTCCTCATCAAGATCTCTGAATATACCCGAAACCTGGTCTTCCCAGGAAGAGCTCTGCATAGTCACTATAGCTCTTCCTGCAAGAGCCACCAAAACGTTTCTGCCCAGGAGAGTGCACCTCAGCTCCCAGTGGTGTCTCCTGAGATCTGCTTGTAAGTACCCTCACAAGTCTGTTACATACTGGGATTTTGGTCTTTCTTTGCAGTGCATTGAATATCTACAGAAAAATCACGAAGTCAGAGGAAAATGGCTTAAGAATGTTCGACTCAGACACATTTAAAGGTACCATGCTCACAAAGTAATAGATTTCATCAGAGCACAGCTTTGTGTTGTAGGCTTGTAGCCAAGGAGGATTCACCTTGGGGGTCTTTGTTGGGTATGTTTGCCTTCTCTTTATGCTTTACCACCTTTTTCTAACCCAACCCTAAAGGGATTTCCTGCTTTGTCTCCAAAAGGAGATGCTCTTGCTAAGTAATTCCCAGCTGGGAGCTTAGCATCTCCTTCTCTCTGCAACAGCTCAAGTCAGCAAGATAAGTACACGTAAAATTGAAAACAGAATCAGCTCCTTCATCACCAGAGCAAAAGATATTAAAACGGAGACAAAACCGAACACCCTTTGCTTTTAGGTAGAGCAGTTTGATTTACCTCTGGCCTTTTGGACCTGTTTCCTAGCATATCTTGATCAGAAAAGCTTGCTGAAAATACTTGAGATGGCTGGTGGGGAGAGACTTTCCTAACAGAAGCAGCTCTTTCTGACAGAAAGTAAACAAGCCTGGAGCAGGCTTTATGAGCACCACTCCTCCCACCAGGAGTGAAAATGCAACAGCTGAAAGCCAGCAGCTCTGAAGTTTCAGTTGCTGAAACAAGCTGTGATGTACATCTAAAAGATACCAGGAGCAAAGGGGTGTTCCTTGCACACTTTGGTTTCAAAGGGGCAGCAAGGTCCATGTTGACTGGGGCACTCTGCAGCCTCTTGCCACCTGCTCTTTCACCTCGCAGTACAGCATCAGGGAGGGAAAGCTGCCTTGTCTGAAGGAAGTGTGTGGTGTATGCCAGACTTTTTTAATGTTTAAAGGAGGGGGAGAGTTACAATTTTAGATGAAGTGTAAAAATTATGATCTCCTGTTTCTCCTCCTATTGCTCATCTCCCTGTTCCCCTCAAAGGGTGTCCTTCTCTGCTCGCAGCTCTGTCACAGGTAATCTTGGTTTGGTGCAGCTGGTTTTGTTATGTTCCTCCTCTTACTTTTCCTAGGAAAATAACGTCATCTTGCCACTATTTTTCTCTGCATGCTGAAAGAGACTGATACAAGCAGAGTTGTCTTCTACAAGTCCTGGCTGTAGATTACATTAGTGAAGGCAGCACAGGTCTTCTGTGAGGCCTGAGGAAGCTGAATGCCAAGGTCCTTCCCAGCTCCGCCACCGGCACGGATGCAGCATTTTCAGGGAAATGGGAGTGTCCCTGACTATGCCTCCCATGTACGTGTGTGCATCCTTACCGTGATTAAGTCTGCAATTATGGTAAGCACATGGAGAACTCAACGCACAAAGTATGAACTCGTTGTTTTGAAAGTCTGGGCAATAACATCTTGATGACTCACTTTATCTCTGTAAATAATGACTGAAAAATACTTATTTCTTCATAGTATTGTGAAGATTCAGAATAGTTCAGAAAGTGGTTTGGGGGAAATTGCTGCTCCTAGTACTACTATAAATTAAATCTTTGGTCATTCACCTCATTCATGGTGTTAACGCTCCATAAGAAAGGAGTGCTACTTTCATTGCTTTTTTCCTAATACTGTTCTTCTGCCACTTCCTGCATAAGCAGGGAATGCTCATGTAGCCCCAAAAAATCTTGAGTCACAAAACACCTTTCTGTTGTCTAACCTGGTGCACTGAATACCTAATACAGCACTGTGCTAAGTGGAGATCGGTTCTCCCAGAAAGCTCGGCATCCGTTGCAGGAATTAGCCTTAAGCATTGATGAGACACACACCTACCCCCCGACTTATATTGAGGAGGGGGGAAGGAAGTAAGAGACAGAGTAACAGAAAAACACTGGTGCTGTGAAAAACAGAGCGAGGCGTAAGAGGGAAGAGATGCGGCACCCTGAGTAACCAGCAAGAACAAAGCACAAATTAAGCCTTTGCACAGCAAACAGAAGTTTATAAAAGGCGTCAGACCACGATGCGTCTTCTTTAGTTCTTTTTGAACAGCTCTGAAAATGAAGTGAATTAATAGTTTCCAAACCTAACAGGTAAGTTTGCAGCAAGCAGAAACATGAGAATAAAGAGGGTGGTAAAGCAATATTAAAAAAGAAGATTACAGACTGGAAATTGGGCTCAGTGCAAAATCTTTTTTTCTGTCTTTTTTTTTTTTAGTTACTGTAACTGTAAGCAAGAAACGTGTGCCAGAGGAAATGAGAATTTAAGAAAATATAGACAGCTTGGCAGGGCCACAAAATGAAAGCTTTAAGGAAAGAAAATTCAGAGAACAGAAGGAAATATTAGTTGGAGAAATGATAGCAGCATGGAACCATCAACTTTTCAAAGATATAATTTTGCACCCAACTTTTTAACATCAGAGCATGAAAATGGTAAACTTTGTCATATTGATCCTGGGGCAGGAAATTATGTGCATGCTTTTTTTTTAACCTGTTGGGAGAAAAAAATGCATACACAAAGGCAGGGAAAGAGGAAAGCAATTCCAGCAATTTAATAGTTAAGGTGTTGGAATAGTTACCAGACACTGTTTCTGTAGGAATGATGAAGCTGAGATTTAGAAGACGTTGAAAGAATTGTGATTCCGAATGGCCAAATACACATTAGTGCCCCCACCTTGACACAAATAAACCACAGCTGCCTGGACAGCATAATTCCCTTTTGGCTTGAAACTGTATATGTTATTTAGAAGGCTCTTTGAGAATAGAAGTAGCCCAGTGAGAGATTCACAGAGAAGCCAGGGATCTAAAGCTGACCCAGCAAATAACTGCTTCTCGCTGCCTGTGCAAGAAAACTGAGGCAGCTGGATCCTCAGCAAAGGTAGCTGGAAATACAGAAAAATAAGCCCTGATCCTTTCCTCTAAGAAGATGATAAAGCAATAGCAGGTGCTCAGAGGCCACTGTGAAAGGCCTGGTGTTGAGTTCCTACTAGCATGAAGCTTGCGCTGCCATGTTGGCCTTTGTTTGGTTGTCAGCAAGGAGCGGTATCTGGCTCCTCCTCATTCTGTAATGTGTAATTTTTAGTCTCTCCAATACGTGAAGTCACCGAACCTTCTGACCTGTTTACTCAGTGCTTCCAGAGGCTGTTCATTTCCAAACATTATCATGTTACAGGTACTTGGAGTCCCCAGTTCAACCCTTTATAGTAGTTATTTATTACTCTGGTTTGGTCTGTGAATGCTGAAGCAGCAGTTTGTTCCTCACCAACTGTCCCACTGCAGAGCTGCACCCTCTGCCTTTGCCACCCGCAACACCCTAGTCCTTGTGCAAGAGCTGCTTCGGCAATTCGTTCAGCCGGATGGTGCTGGGTCCACAACCCCTTAGCCTGCACATACATCTGCAAACAACATGCTGGCCATACATGCAGCACCCATGGAAGGCATCAGATGCATCACGCCGGAGGCAGAGATGTCAAATTATCCACAGGATCAAGGATGGAAAGCCAGTTGCCTTTCACGAAACCTCACCCAAGGTTCTTATGGAGCGTACTCAGGAAAAAAAGGGATAATGGGAAGAGCTTGGTGGCATGGTGGGACTTTTGGATTGCTTTGTACTTGTTCCCATGGTATACCAGCTTCCAATCATTGATCTAGAAGTGGAAGGCTGAGCAGCCTTTCTGTTTCAGGAAGGTGGTGGAGTACAGCTTGTTTAGGCAGGGTCTGCCACAACCAGCAGTCTACCTGTAGCAATGTGAGACTCAGCCTAGGATGGAAAACTGGCCCGAGAAAACTAAATATTTGAGCAGCTGATCTGTGCTACATTATCAGTATCTGAGCTAGGTAATTAAAGCTAGCTCTTGCACAGCTACAAAGTCTTTGGTCATGCCTTTAGGTTGCAGTGTAGGCATACCTCTGGTGTCTGAGAACATTTGCTGCAAGCCTCCGTTTGTAATTATGCAATGTGCTAAATGCATTGTATGGTGGGGCTCGGGGATATTTAGTCAGACAAAAATATCCCTGTGGATATGACAGAGAGCACTCCTTGATGCAAATCGCTGCTATTCATGCTTTGGGACATTATGCTCCAAGATGCTGCACTGTGCTGGGACCGGCAGGTCACTGCTTCCCAGAAGGAAGCAACCACGAACACATTGTACACACAGTTTGTCCCTTTCTTTTGCCCTTCAGCCTGCCAAGTGCTTTGGTAGCCTCACAACTGCAGACATCACGTGAGCAAATCTTTGGATGTTTGCTCCTATCAGTCCTGTTGGTTAAACATTTGGGAAAGCCAGCTACGCCATGCAGCTCACTGAAATGCAGGAGGGATCCCAAAGTGTTTTACAAATGGTATTTAACTCACAATTCATCCCATCTAATTTAAGGAGTTCAGCTGGAATACTTAAATTGAAGATTTGGCACTTCAGTTTAGTTCCCATCATCCAGAGCAAGCCATCTAGCTCCTAGCGATCCCTTACCCACTGCTGGGGTGCTGCTTCCGCAGCCTGAAACACCACCTCCATCCTGTGCGAAGAGGCTGGGGACCAGGAGGCGCCTGTCTTTGTCCCACTGGGAATTCCCCTGCTTGCTGCGGGGTGGGTGGAGGGGGAACGTGTTGTCTCATGGAGTGCCCGGGATATGGGCAAACCCCTCTGCTGGCCTTGACTGCTTCACGTCCCTGTCAGGTGTGATCTAATGCACAATAGCGTGTGTTCCCCTGAAATGGCCGTTCTTACAGCTGGAAAAACCCCGGGATGTTGGTTTGCTTAGCCAAAGCTGGGAGAAGCAAGTTGCTCCTTCGCAGGAAGCTGGGGAAACCCCTGACTGCAGAGGGAAGGCTTGGAGGTGCTGCTGGTGGAAGGCACGGAGCTGAGCCTGGGCCAGGTAAACCCACCGGCCCACGCAGGAAGATTAGGAAAATGAGTCAGGAAGAGAGGAACATGCTTCAGAGCACGTGTAGCTGTGGGACCAGTGTACAGAAAGGCTCTGTGATTCATAGGACAAGCTATGAACTGCTGGAAAAGGGTCCTGGACCCCCTCCTTCTTCCTGAGCCCAGCTTGGAGCTTGTTCTCAGTGCAGAGGAGCCGAGGTGGGGAAATGCTGGTGATGCTCACTACTCACCAAGGTCTACATATTGTGTTATCAAGGGGAAGGATTACTTGTTTTGGGGTCCTGGGGAAAGTCTGCATGTTATGTGCTGTACCCAGTGCGTGCCCCATGAAGATTTAAACCGTTCCCTGACACAAGCCTGGAGCTTTGGGGCAGGGTGTGCTGGAGCTGCTGTGGGTCTCTCAAGAGTTGGACTTGTCCTTGGAGCTTAGTGCAGCTGGATGTGTCAGCCTTTCTGCCTGTGAGGGGGGAAGAGGTGGAAAACTGAAGGAAGACACAGTGCTGTAGCCCACTTAAATCACAAGATTCATAAATTTAGTGGATTATGGACCAATACAGCCACCAAGCCCCCTTCTGGTCTTACTGCAGTGGCAGTGTATGCCAAGCACGCCTTGCTCAAGAGGAGAAGCGAGTCCTCTGTGCTCTTTTACAAGGAGCTTGATGGATGCTTTGAAGATGCCAGTCCTGGTGGGGACGTGAGGGATGCCCTGTGCTTTCTGACCCAACTGGTCTAGCACAATGCCTAGAGTTTCCATTGTGTCTGCAGAGCTGCGGTGAGTGTATGTGTCTCGGGGGATGGTGGTGACTTCACTCCCTTCGGTGCTGTGGTGGCAGCCCATTTTCACCACTCTGCTGCTGGTCCAGTGGTATGCTGGGCCATCTAAGCACTGCCTTTATTTTTCAGATGCAGTATGTAATTAATCAGTGGGACTCACTGCCACATCACTGTGTCCAAGAGTGAGTAAACGAAGCTAGATGGTTCTGTACAAGAACACTGACTTTCAACATTAAATTAAAGAAGAGATGTGATATGAAGAATATAAATCAAACTCTTGCTATTGGCAACAGAGAAGCAGTTTTCCCCAGGACAGATTACTGCAGAAGATTTCTTGCATCTTCTGGAAAAAGAAATATTGGCTGCTGCCAGAGAGATGATACCAGAATAAACAGACTGCGTGTAGGTATGACATGTCAGGTCCATGAGTGAATGGGCCACAGTGGCAACAAATGGCTATCGCCCACTGCGCTGCTAAACATGTTTCCTGAAGTGAGAACAAAATACAGTTGCCTGTGTCACCAAACTTGGAGGTAATAAAGATCAGCTGGCCATGTGAAAAGCCACCCTTGCTTTTTCCCTCCCCTATCTGCAGCAAACAGCCTGAGCTACTTGCACGGGAGGGCAGCGAGCCCCCCTGCTCCCTTCCATGGCCGCCCGGCTCCCCTTGCTCCCCAGGTTGCTTTCCACCCCCACCACAGGGCAGCCTTCACCACCCCACAGGGGAGGGTTAAGCTCAGCTGCATGTAATCTTTAATGTGATACGTGTACAGGCTCTTCTTGTTACACTCGGGCTCAGCAGGTACGAGTGGTGAAGGTGAATATTAAGAGCTGCTTAGAGGATTGATTTTTCATTAAGATGAATCTGTTGTAATTAAGCCTAACAGAGATGTTCCTGCTAATGCTGTGTTATTTATTGCCTGAATGCAATCCTTTTTTTTTTTTTAAAGCATGTGAAGTTTCTTTACCTTTCTTTCTTTTTCTTTCAGTCTTGTACTATTTCTGCTTCTCCCTCTAGAATATATGTTGGTGTGCCTTTTCTTCTTTCAGTGTCTGTTTTCTCTCAAGACCAATTTTTTTCTGTTGTGTTTAATTGTTTTTCTCCTGATTTATTGTTCCAAGCCTATGCTAGGCAGTCTGTTTATTTATAATTTGGATTATTTTAAAATGGATCCAGAGCTCTAGGTCAGTGTTTAAAAATTAACTAATAAAATACACAAATGAGGCCCAATGGTCAACATAAGATTACACATCCTCTAGGATTCGCATACTACTCCAAATAAACCACTGGGGAATACCAGCCCCAGGCCCCGGAAGCATGGAAAATTCACTAATCTGGACTGAAATGGGCTGGTATAGAAAATATATATGGGGACCCTTCACTGATAGCACCAGGCCACTGTTCTTCTGATTGAGCCAGCAGATGTTAGCATGAGCCCTCAGCGGGAGCAACGGCGATGATGGGGTATGGCACGGAAATGCTGGGCTCTGCCCAGCCCAGGTGTCCACCTCCCAAGAACTGATCCTCTCACTTCTAGGTGTTTTGGGAGAACGCAGCTCAAAGGATAGTTAAGTATAACGTGCTCCACACAACACAGGTTAGGAAACCAGAGGGTCCCAAACTTCTGCTGCACCTTCCCCATTCCACCGTAGAGGCTGCTGGTTCCCACTGAAAAGGAAAACCAGTGGGAGGCAGCGTGTACTGTTCTGCACAGAGACACAAACCCACCCATCACCTCCCCCGCACTGTTTTGGCACTACCCCACATGTGGTACCCTGACGGTTATATCCCTCTCTTCACACTCCATTGCAAAACTTCTCCAGTAAACAAACAAGTGGTATCAGCCACTGTGCATATTTGGAGAGGCAGCGTTGGCTTGTGGAGGAGGACGGGCAGGAGCAGCAGACCTCGGGAGGGAGGGAGCGCGGTGTGTGAACAGCCCCGCTGGCAGCAGGCTGAAGGGGCGGCCGTGCTGCAGCCCGGCTCAGCCACTTGTGGTATGGCAGGGCAATGGGACCAAGCCAGCGCATCACCCAAAGCGAAGCCATCACGGTGGTCAGCTGGCAGCCACAGAAACCACCCCCACGCACCCCGCGGCACATGCGGTGTCCCTCGGCTGGTGCCATCAATGCTAGGAGGTCCATTGTCCCCGCGTAAAGCATGCGCGCAGGCTGGGGGGTGGCTTACAGCAGCGGGGAAGAGGCGGTACCCTTGTTCATGCTCAGAGATGCCTTGCTGGCCAGGCCAAAGAGAAAAGCACACAGACTGCAGGCTTTGATGCGCTGGCTTGACAACTCGGCACATTTAGTTGGTTTGCATGAACGCATGAAGCGGTGGCATGGGGTGGCCAGGGCAGTGTGTCCTGCTCACCTCCCTGCAGAGGTGGGGGCACGTCCAGCTGCGGGAACTAAATCCACCTGCTCCATCAGTCACAGCCCAGGCTTGCTGCTGCCCTGAAGACGTACGGGTCTTTCATATTGGTGCAAAGTGGGAGCAAAACCTCCCCTGGGGGCTGGCTGTACGGTGTCCCCAAACAGAGGCAGGACCGGTGTGTGGAGATGCTGATGCTGGACAGGGGAACCAGCGCCACTCCCGCTGCGAACAGAAGGGTGTTTTAGCAGTTGCCCCAATGAAAACAAGATCAGGCTTTTTAGTGTGGTGTTAACAGCTATGTTAAAATCCTCACACTTTCCAACAAAAGAAAGGCCCTCAGAGAAACCCAAACAAACACTCACACAAGCAACACTGGAAGTTGGCTTGAGTTACAAACACAGGAAATTAAATACAAAACCATGTTACAATAGCATTGAGGATCTGACTTAAAACAAGCCAGACAAGAGCATGCACTGTTCAGATTGCCGTATTTTTCCCTACTCCCACTCCCAGGGGGATTGTCTCTATAAATACATACATGCATGTAAGTAGTGTATGTTTGTATACACATGCACATGCATGCACAGTTTCTACCATATTAAATACACCAGTAGAATTAAAATAATACACTAGCCTTTCTCTGGACTGAGCTTACCCTGTATACATGTACATGAAGGTGCTTTAGCCAGGACCGCAAATATTGTATGTTACGGGGAAAAAGTTTGTTTGGGTTTTTTTTCTTCTTTCCTAAACTGAGATCCTTGCAAAGATTCAGTCTACAGCACAATTTCACAACAAACAAAGGTGCAACTGAGAACACTGCAAAGGTGAGAGCAAGGACAAGAAGGCTGGAGTTCCTCAAATAGGCTTTATTGCTGAAGAAAACATAATATTTAATATTCAGCTTCGATTGCATTAGCAGAAGACACCTTTACTCCAACAGAAATTCACACCGAGGGTTATGCCAGTACAGCAGCATTGCCTGGAAAAAAATACTCTCCTGATGGACAAAGGTTTACTGGGCTTTACAAGTGGTCTCCTTGTGCGCCCTTTCATATCAGAGCCAGCATGCTGCCATCAGGTGACATTATGTGCCCTCTGCAGAAGCCTCTTCCCACCTCCAGTCGCAGCCGCACACCGCTGGAGGTCAGTGGAAAAGGGAGTGTGGCCTCAGGTTAACATGTCTTGACTTGTCCCTTTCTTTAAGCAAAGCCCTTTCCCTTTGCTGCAAATCTCTATCTCGTGGCCTCAGTCCTAGGGTACGCGCTTGTTTTTCTCCTTTTATCTTCAAAACACTCGCAAATGTATTTCAAATGAGAGCTCTATTATGTTTTCCTTTCCTTTATTACACTTTGCTACAGTTTGTCAATACTGGCTACCGGTGTTATTTGAGGCCACACTTAAAATAAAAAAAAGGTCCTTCCCGAGCTCTGAACATTTATCTGAAGTTCTGCATAAGGTCACATGTCTCCTCCAGCAGAAGGTCTTGCAAAGTTAAACAAAGTCCCCTCGCTTGCTCTGTCTGAGTAAATACAGACCATATTGGAGTAAATAAACAGCCAGGCAGTGTCCCAGACAATGGGCCTTGGCGATGAATTAATAAACTCTGCCTCTCGCATTAGCAGAGTGTGACTGGAACTGGCAGGAGGCCCTGGCGAGACTCCAGAAACGATTATTACTAGACAGAGCCAAAGGAGACTTGGCACAGCGCGGAGCCCACAGCTGGAGATTAGGTAAGAGAGTCGGAGCGCTCGCGGAGCTGCCAGGGCGTTGGTTACCCTGCCTGAGGAGAGGGTCAGGACTCTGTTTTTGTAGCTCGTGTTCACGCAGGGCGCCTATCTCCGAAACCCACGCTGCTCCGGTTTGTAATCCATAGATTTATTCTGCAGGATCAAATTGCCATCCCAAACCGAGGTAGTCGATCAAAATGCCTGTCTGGTGAAACTACAGAGGATGAGCCTGCACCATCCCTGTCCTCTCCACCACCCAGAGACTCTGGCGTCCTTGGCTGAAACGGGGCTTGGTGGTACTGCAAAGGGGACAGCCAGACCATGCTGCGGGGCAGTGCTATTTTGGGTGAGGGAGCAAGATTTGCTTCTGTAAAGAAAAGCTTTATCTGCGCTTGTCTTCTGAGCTGGGGGTTGAATCCAGGGGCAGGAGGTCTGCTGAGGAAGGAAAGCCCTCCTAATGGCTTGCACTGGGGGTCGGCTGACACCTGTGTGGAGCCACAGCTAAGCCAGCCTCTTCCTGAGCTAGACAGAAGTTGTCACTCAGATGCACCTCAGAAGGAGGTGTAAATAGGAAGGGACTGTGGACGGATGGTAAAAGTTATCCCTCCAGTTCCCACATCCAAAGAAATGGTGTCTGTGTTGCTTCGTGGACTGTGGTGCAGCAGCCCCTGAGCTCTCTCCCAGACCAGAAGAACCATCACCTTGGAGCTTGGAAGCCCAGCAGCCACGCTGGATGAGCACTGCAGCAACTTCAGGTAGCAGGTTTATCAGCTGGGCTACCTCCAGTGTGGATACCCTGCTGGCACAGCTGTCCTGCTTCCAAGAGCTGAGCTACTTTCTTCACCCGGTGTTGTACTGGTTTATTTAGACCTGCTTCTTGGATCTCTGACACGGGTCTGCTCATTGCCATGCACAGACATGCCTGTGTTTGCAACTCAGATCCCACAATAAGCTATAAACATGTTAGCAACGTCAGGTGGGCTTGGCACTTGTGTGCTAGAGTATAGGTGGAGGGGGAAGTGATACCTACTCCTGCTGTGAAGCATTTTGAGAAGTATGAATGAAAAAATCAAGCTTTTTCGGTGTCTGCTGAAGAAGGGAGGCTGTATGCTAAACCACTCTCTTCTCATTCATACATGGTGAGAAGACTGGTCTGAACTCTGTCCCTGAGGGCCCCCACACCATTTTGATGGCCCTAACTGCAGGAACATCTCTGTTTGGAGCCTGTCTTTTACATCTCAATGACTGCAACCCTGGCAATGAAAAAGAGGAAGAAATCAGTCTTTCTTAGTGCCAATACCATAAATGGAACGACCTGGATTGCTTCGAAAACATACTTTACCAAATATACGGTGGTCAGTAAAGTTACCAAAATGAAGGGAATGAAGTCTTTTATTTCACATACGTGCTATAGTAAATGGTATTTCTTATCCTCATTTACTGCTGAATCCCCAACCTGTCCTGGACTGAATGCCCCCAGAGAAAAACAATAATAGTTTCCAGCTCTGAATACTGCCTTTTGTCATCAGGTTTGAAAGCCCTTCACAAAGGAGAGGAATCTCATTTTCTGTGTTTTTCCACAGGGAGAAAGGGGGTCACGCAGGCATAGCCCGAGCCCCGCTCTGCTCAGTGCCAGCCTGCTGCCATGCCACCTTCCCAGGCCACCGCTGTGCCCTCGCCAGCCAGCCCCACTCCACAGGGGCTGAAATGCTGAAATCCCACTTGTGCGGACTTGTAAACATTTGCTATCTATGCATGAGACTGCAAACGCTCCTGGTGTGAGTAGCTGATGGTTGGGTCAAACGGAGGAGTCTTCCAGTTAATGCTGACCAGGGCTAAGGTAAAACCGGCTCCACAGCCCTTTGCTCACTCCCCGAGCTCCTTCTTCCTCAGCAAGCAAGTGGGTTTTTTCTTTCATAACAAAATTTGAAGCAAAGAATTGCTTTCCATTAGCCAAGGTGCAGATTTTGTTCTCCTTAAATCACCTTCAGCTTGATGAGCGTGGGCACTCCTTGCTGGTGCCTCTAAACATTGCCTGGAGAGAAAACCTCTGCGGAAAGTGAAATTCAGAAGAGCTAATAAAACATTTTCTGAAGGGTTTGAATCTCTCATTCCAAAGAAAACAAAGAGGTCGGCTGACCTTTCAACCTGACCCTTTTCTTTTTTTTCTAAGGCATTAAGAAAAACATTCTGCAAACAATGAGTGCTCGTGGTAATTGTCCCTCCCCTGTGCCCCAGTTCTTGCCAAAAGCAACATTTCAATGGCTATGGGGGGTGGAGGTTGAAAGCAAATGAGTGAGCAAGCAAATGCTGGCTTTCACACATCAGTGGCTGGCTACGCCCTGACCACATCCAAGGAGGTTCAAGGTGAGGGAGTCAAGCTCTCAGGCTGTTCCTCACCGAGTTTTACAGCTGCAGGTATCTGAAATATTGCAGCCCAAGTATGGAAATCTGTGTCGGAAGCATTCAGAAAGCCCAGTCAAAGGGTAAGAAAAAGGGTCACACAGCGGTAAAGTGAAGTATAATTTAGATCAACATCTCTTCAATTGCTGAATTCCACCTTCATGTCACATGCCACATCTACTCATCCCTCAGCCTGTCGCAGTCCCTCTAGTGTCAGGGAGAGGCCTGGTGTGAAAACAATTTCATGTTAGAAAAAAAAGTGCTGTTTTTATATGAGAAAAACCTTCTTGTACCATTTATCTCCATTGCTTTCCAGCACTAGGACCTGCAGTGGATCCTGCTGTGACATGTTTCCAGCTGCAAAAGGAATCAAAAGATTTAGGGTTGAGTTCCCTCCTGATTCTGGAACATGTTGCACTGTGCAATCTTTTGTAATATCTCTCTGCAATAAAAGCACTAATGCTCTCCAAGAGGCCTCCCCCTTTCACTTTGCTCATAAGAGGTGATGACAAGCTCCCAGCCCAATTGTCTACACACATCCTTAACTGCAGGGAGCCAGAGATTTAGCTACCTTTCCTGGTTCTGACACTAACCTGTATGCTGATCTTGGGCAAATCGCTTAAGCTTTACCCCACCCAGACAAAATTTTCATAGAAATCCCTTCTTGCCAATACTGGAGCAGCAGTGTTAGCACTGCTGGGAGATGGTTGCAGACACGAGGGCTTTCAGCTGTCTTCAAGACTCCGCTGCCAGAAGAGGAGACCTGCCTATGCCAGGGCTCATCTTGCTAACTCTGGGGCAGCTGAATCAGTTTTGTAAAAGCACACTGGTACTGTCAAGGTCCTGCCTTTGAACGTGTTACTCCAGCTGTAAAATGTGGATAGAAACACCGAGCCAGCTCTGTAAAGGTCTGCTGAGATTTAAGCTATGTTGGCATCCTCCTCCTCAGTGTCAGTAGAGCTGGCAAACACAAGGAGAGTGCAGGACAGTTTCTACTTTTCTTTGAATCATACTGTAAAACCTCGCAACCCTGAGAACAGACCTTGTAATTCCCAACAAGCACACAAGTGGGTTTAGGTGCTCATGTAGGAGGGAAAGAAGAGGTTCGGGGGGTTAAGTAAACAGTGCATCCAGAATCTTTTTGTTACCCTCCAGATTTACTTCTCTTCAGTAGGAGTTTGTACAGCAAAGTACAATCTTGTGGCTCTTCTTCAAGACCATTAACTCAATATAAAAATATCAGCACTGTTTTTATTATCTGAAAAAAAGAGCTCAGAGCTGAGTTTTTGTGAGCAATGCTCGGTTCATTAAACAATGACTCAGACTAGGTTTTGTGGTGGAGGATTCAGCTTTTCCTTAGCGGTAGGATCAAGATGTCCTGTTTTCATGATAATGTACCTTTCATGTTCTCATGTTGCAAAATTCATTTTTACCTTGATCCCACACAAACCTCTTAGTTTCTTGCTTTTGTTATTGTAAATTATTTACTTTAGAAATGCTGAATCATGACACTGAGGTTAGAGAAAACTGCAATTATATTTAATGTAAGAGTTGTTCCCACATCTTCTGAAGATTCCTGGACTATTATTTTTGCGTGTCCTTACGTTTTATGGTTTAAAAAAGTTCAAGTGGCACTTGGTTTGGCCCTCCTCAGAGAGGTCCAAACCTGGACCTTTTACCCTGGAGATATTTAATTCTAGCAAACGATGCCTGCTAATGCTACGTGGGAGGAACTGTGCCTAGACATTGGAGAGCTGCATGGGCAGTCACAGTGCTGGCTTCCCTCAGACTGCCCCAGAGCGTGTCTGCCTGTGCCGCTGCTGGCTGGCCTCCTCGAAGCCTGGGTGGCAGAGCACCAGTGGGTCCCGGGCTGCAGCTGCGTGGGCTCACGTTTTCCGCGAACGGCGTGGCATGCACCGGAACAGAAGCAGGCTGCAATTCAGAGAAGCACTCCAGAGTTTGTGTGAACACCTGAAGCTTATGTTAACACCTTGGGCTTGCAAAAATCGGGCTAGAAATCTCCTGAAAAAAAGATATTTGTAGTTTCCTGTTCTTATTTGACCAGAAACACAAGGAAAAGGAGCCAGAGCCCCAGCCCCAGGTGTGCGCCGCAGCCCGCCGAGCAGCCTGGAAATACAAATACATCATGGTCTGAGGCCATGGCTTGGTTATTACCCAGCTGCAATCTCGGCCCACCAGTGCAAGGGCTACCTCTCGCCCACGCTCCTCACCATAAGCTATGTCCCACTGGCTGAATCACATCTGCTGTAAGCGAAGACATGCACTGGTTACCCGTCATCTAGTGACAGGCAGCTACCAAGGCTCCCTCCATATGCAGTCACGAATTAAACTGGTAACTTGTTTGTGTGTCAGATGGCTAAAGTGAATGTGAAAGCTGAGATAGGGTGACCTGCAAGGTGGTGTGTGCAGTACAGCAGCGAGTGGCTACCAGCAGATAAAAACGAGTCTGAGCCTGGTATCTCATTTTTTCTCCATTTTTTATAGGTTTTTATGAATGCAAAGATGAGATGCAGCAGGGCGGGTAGAAGACAGTGTGCATGTCAAAAAGCCATAATTTACACTTTGCTGTGTTATATCTGCATACAGGTGTCTGTTTTACCACCCTGCGCACTGCCTATGGGATTACTGCAACACCAGCGCTACTTCAAGAGTAAACTGTATCGGGATACAACTGGTGGGTTGGTGCTGGCAGATGAATTTCTGCTCTGAGCAGTGGCTGGCCTCAGGCTGTCACGCATGGCTCCTGCCCTCTCTTCTCTGAGGCAGTCGGTAGCCCACTGCGTCTAACAGCGGTGGCCACTCGCCTGCTGCATCTCTGCTCCACTGAGCACCACCCAACGTGCAGAGAGGCAGATAGGGGCCACCTCGTTAGCCATTTAATGAGTAAACAAACCATTTCTCCAGTGTTATCCAGGATCACTCAGCCTGAGCCGGGACACCAGCCTGGCAGAAAAGGGGCTCTTGTTCTGGCCCCCCTCTGCAGCAGCTGGTGAGGGACTTGTCCCTTGAAGCAGAACAGGGCTGCCATGCAAGCGAGCCCACCGTGTACAGAGCACGCGGGACAGCCCGTGCCAATGACTTTTTCCAGAGGCCAGCTCAACCTGCATCAGTTAATCCATGTTTTCTGTGCATTAGACCCCAAGTTCTTTTATATTACCACTGATAGTTGAATTTTCCATTTTAGTGGCTCTCATCTTCTGGAGATGTCAGCAGTGCTCTGTAATTGTGGATTATTTAAGCCTCAGCACATCTTTAAGGCAGGTTTTATACCCCTCCTTTACAGAAGGGCTGGGTGAGGCCAGGCAGCCGTTGGAGGGTATGTGCCAAGCTGCATCATGGCCAGGGATAAAGCCCCATTTTCCTCTCTTTGTTTCTGCAATGGGATGTTGTCTGTTTAATCCAGGCAACTGTGTCAAGGGATGGGGTTTCCCAGCAGGACGGCATGATGGTTTGTGTGCATGTGACAGCCCAAGCAGAAGCCCAAATGAGCACTGAGGTGCTGCTGGCTTCTCCAGTGGCACAGTAACTATTTTACCTGTTAGTTGCCCTGCATTTTACTGCCCTTCCCATCCTGCCATGACCTCACTCCTTCAAGGATGGGCTCTCAGGTAGTGTTAGCCTGCCTACAGGCACAGCTACAGGGCAGCCACTAATTTGACTCAGGCTGTAAGGAGAGATGTTGGAGCACAGAGCTGTGAGGAGCTATAGGACAGCAGTAACGCCGCCAGTCGTCTTTTCTCCCAGGCTTTATCAGGACGCCATGCACGCATTTGATGCTTGCTCCTGCTCCATACGTGAGTCTTTGCTACCCTGGCAAGGAGTTGCATGCGTGCTCTCCCGGCCAGCTCGGAGGCAGTGCTGCAGGCAGGCAGACCTCCCTCACCCTGCTGCCTGCACTCTGGAACGGTGGCAAGGGGAGAAGCGTGTGCTGGAGGACTTTGAAGCAATGCAAGACTCGGGGGAGAGTGCAGGACCCACGAAGCAGGAACCTTTGGGTCGCGTGTTAGCGCTAGAAACCTGCCAGAAACGGGACAAATGCAGGAGTGCAATTAGCAAACCGTATTCCCTGGCTGTTTCCAGGGAGCGTGCGTTCCCCCTTCCCAGCTGTGCTGGGGTGGAGGTGAATTTCCAGTGCAGCGGGAGCACTAACAAGTTAATGTTTAACATTATTATTACCTCATCTTCCAGAGGCTCCTTCTAAACATAACAATTGACGACAGGCTCCTGATAGTTTGGAGGAGACCGACCTCAGCCCTAAGACTATGATGAATATGATTTCCCTTCCCCCCCTGTTTTGATTTTCTGCTCTGTTACTCCAGAGCATTGGCTGGCCATGACCCCTGGCTGCTTTTTCTGTAATTACCAGCTCCTGCCAGATTTACTGTGGAAGTTAATGTCTGTTCCAGCCAAGTCAGCCCCACTGTTACATTGTACGAGACAGTAACCCCTTCAGTACAGGCAGAGCTTTAGCGAAGCAAAACAGAGAGTCAGGAAAGGGGCTTCTCAAGGCCCTAGGGAAAGCCTCACGTGCTCGACGAGAGTGCCGCATTAACACTAGCGCTTTCATTACGCGGAGGCAGGCCACAAAATCTTCCTCAGGGTCTTTCAAATCCCACGGAGCACACCGCATGCTCAATGAGGAAAGAGCAAGAAAGCGACTCTTACAAGAGCTCTGACAAACTCTCAGGCTTTCCTCTCAGTCCACTATGCTCCTCTGGGCCTTGTCTTCAGAGCCTGTGCATGGTCTGGTGGGACTTTCTTTAATAAATTAACATTCTGGACAGTTACCCTTAAAATTGGAAGGATTTTTTTCAGATGTTGTTTTGGCAAGCAATTTTTTACATGATCAAATGAAGCTTGCTAAAAAGGGCAAGATTCAGACTCAGATGGCTACCCAGCAGAGGCACATGTCTCAGCTTTGGTCCAGCCATCAGAAACACCTTGTCTTGCATCCACACATCCTGCCCAGCTGATCAGAGCAGCTCCTGGGCTGCACTCATTACAACAGTGCGCAAAAGGTTTGTGGAAGATGAAACGTACTTGAAACATAGTCAAGGGCTAAATGCAGTTGAAATAAAGGCCAGATTCTGATGAAAATTATATTCAGCTATGTCTGGAATAATTCCTTCTAAGCCACTGGAGCTGTGGGGTGCAAGTCCTGTGCCATGGGGTCATGGGGAAATTAGGTGAGTAGCCTTGGTATGGTGTGCACCACATGAGCAGAAGGGGCCACAACAGCAGTAAGCAATGTCAGAAACTTCAGCTCTAGACACAGCTGGGAGATAATCATGAGGAATCAAAGAGATCACACAAGTACCAACCTGTTAATGTGATCCGTTACTATGGACGGGAAGACAATAAGAATAGACCAAGTAGGCTTCAGTAACACATTTGCAGCAAATCTCCTCTTGGGCTCCCATATTTCTGTTCAGGATTTTGCAGACAGATGCACAGTAAGTGCATGGTGGAAGTTAAGTCTGGTGCTTCCAGGAAGTATCATCAGATGTGCTGCATGTGCCCTGTACAGTTATTCTTTGCGTTTTAGATTGATATTTAGATATATCAGGCAGTACACACGCAGTAGGTCTGTGCATCGGATTTACTTGATGTGGCTGGTTTAGCAGAGTGCATATGCACAACAGTGTGAGTTGGGGTGCTGCCTGTCCCAGATACCCCCGGGTGACTCCTGGGCACCTGTCGGCAGACTCTGAGACATGCTGCAGCACAGCAAGGGGCTTTTGACCTGATGGGCCAACCAGATATTCAGAAAACCATGAGAAATCTATAAAGCTTAAAAAAACCAAAAAAATCCAAAAAGATCCAACTGGAGAAATTTATGCGTAGAAAAAGAGGACATACCTGAAAATGTAGATGTATGGGCAGCCCTAGTCTTCCCCACAATTTGAATCTGTGGTTCATGGCAGATAGCCCACTCTTGAGGAAAAAACAGCACTCTCTTCTTCACCAAGGCCATCAGAGCCAACTTTCGGGTTTGTGGGGCTGCGAGCAGGACCGGGTGCCAGAGCCACTTGGAAGGAGAGGCTCTGTGCTTATTCCCACTGTGGAAGCTGGGACTGGAGACATGCCAGGACAGTGGGGATGGAAGTAGCAGTTTGACATGTAGGGGCTCACACACAACCTGGCTTTCGGGTAAAAGACTTTTGGACCAGCCAGCAACTACAGACACACCTCAGGCGTGAAGAACCGCTGGCTTTCTGCATCCAAATTTGATAGGAACTCACCCGTATCGATGTCCCCGTGCGTGGGTCAGTGTGGGTCCTGGGCTCTCCAGGGCTGCATGCCTTTCTGCACCAACGGGGAACAGGAAGGGAACGTCTCTGCCCTGGCAATGTTGGCAGCAGATTGCAAAACACAAACAAGTAAATACAGAGTATCCCCATCAGAAAGAAGGGGGGATGAAGAGCTGAAGTCATCTGCAGTACTCTGGGCATGAATTCTGGACCAAAACCAGGAGGAAGCTCATCCGCCAGCCCCTCTAAACCCTGGGCTGGGTGAGGACAGCAAAGGGGACCCTGCACGGGCCCCTCAGTGATGAGGCAGACCTCTCAAATCTTTTCTAGCGTGTGAGACAACCCAGTGGCCTGTCACGCAACGGGGGGATGTGTCTGGCAGGCTGGCCCTGCGAGATGCAGGGGCTGTGGCAGGAGGCCACGGCAGCCTGGCTGCCCGCCAGCCTGCGAGGTTCGCCTCCTCCAGCAACCTGCCAATCTGCCGGCCCTGGACGTGCCGTCAGGGAGCGAGAGAGCAGCCTGGCCGTGCACTGTGCTCAGGCGTGAGGTATTTATTATCCCAGCAGCGGGGAGGCGTGAGGTGAGAGTCAGATCTGCGAGGAATGCAGGGGCTGGCTCTGCCCTCTGCGCAGGGGACACCTGAGCTGGGGGCAGGAGGGCGCCACAGGAGCTATGGCACTGCAAATGGAGGTCTCCGTCTTCTCGAGGTGCACCAGGGTGCCACAGGTGCCTGTTGTTGAAAGTCAGCTAAAATAATCCCCACCAGTACGGAGTGGGAGCATTGCCCTCTCCTTGCACTGCTTAGGACGACATCTCAGCCCAGTTCCCAGGAGATCTACCCATGGCTCCTGCTCCCTTCCCCCAGGCCGGCGAGGTCTGCAGCATGGCCTGCAATATGCTGCACAGAGTGTGCCGGACACACTCAAGCATGCTCGCCTGCCCTCTGGGTGCCACCACAGGTTTTTGGGAGCACCCCAGGCTGCCACTGTGGGAATCTGTGGCAGGCATGAAGAGATGCCGATGAGTGCCCCAGGGTGAATCGTGAGTGGGGTCGTACTCCCCCTCGCCTTCCTGTGCATGTAGAAGCCCTGCATAAATGCTACTGCATAGGCTGATTGTTTTAAGGCACACGTGTGAAGCACCCCACAGGGTGCCAGGGACTGCCATTGCAGGGGAGACTGCTGGTCTGGTCCAGTTAGCTGGGTACCTGCCTCTGGCCATGGCTCGTACCCACACTGCGGAGAGGAAGGAAGATCTCATTCCTGCATCGGGGTGGTAATGCAGCGGTGGACTTTGTGGGCAGGGAGCACCCCAGGGTGCTGTCCACCTCCTGAGGGCTGTTGTATCCATCCTTCATCCCTTCTCCCTTTGGTACGAGGTACATTGATGGACATGTGGGAAGCCGCCAGGTATTTTCATGTTAGGAATCACACAGGATAGGTAAACGTGTTACAGGCCATTTGCAACATCTTCATTTTACTGAAGCAGAGTTTAAAAGAGTTTCCAACAGCTGCAGCCTGGCATCATCTTGGGTACTGAAATAATTTCAAACTTTCAGATTCACAATACTGAGAGAGTTGGATTGGTGAAAAATGAGAATTAGACTTTCTTGATCTTTATATCACTCACTGTCTGTTTTTGAAAAGGTATTTTCAACCGATATTGAAAGGCAAAATATATTGTCAGCATCTTCTTAAGTGTCTTCAGGTGCAAGCAGACGTGATAGGAAGCCCTTAAATGAGGGCAGGCGTGGGAGGTAGCCCTGTCAGCCCTGTTTACAATGCAGACTGGGATTTGCTGCTGAATTTGTTGAGTTTGACTGCAGTTTTCTTTTGATTTTGGGGTGGGTACATGTTGTGTTTCAGTAACTATTTTAATAGTTACAGCCTGGGAGAAGAGCATTTTGTGTCTGTAAATCCGATGGTAAGGATGTGTAATTTGTCAGTTTGAAAAACTGAAGGATTACACCTATACTGGTGTGTTGATCAACAATTACCTATATGCAGACTGTTTATTATTGGCAATTATACGTACTGGAAAGCCTGTGTAGTGAAACCCTCCCTATCGTAAACACGCTCAGCTATCTGGTCATCAAGCCGTGGGCTTTTTCTTGCGGGGATGGAGGCTGACACCAAACCCAGCAACAGAACAAAAGCTTGGTCAGAGGGAAGGGGGTTTGCGGCGTATGAAGTGAGTTTTGATTCATTCCCGAGCTCAGATGTTGCTTTGGGAAATGTATTCTCTTCAGGTCTCTCGCTGTGACTCTATAAACAGATGCAGGGACTTGCATTTGGAGGCACTAAAAGTGATTTAAATGATTCAGCCTGGGATTTTTGCCAAGCAGCACCTCCTTCTGTTTGCTGCGGGGGCTTTCCTGCCCTCCCCCTTGTCAGTGGGTTGGTTGTTGTTTTTTTTTTTTTTTTTCCCTCCTTCCATGCAAAATTTTTTGAGACTGTCCTTTGAGACAGTCTCTTTCTCCTAAAAGAAGAAGAAGAAAAAAAAGTTTGCTTCTCCAGATGGACAGCTGCTCCCTGCTCCTTTTGATGTTGCTTTTATCTGCCAGGCCAGTGCTCTCTCACCCTCTCCCCTCCCCCGGAGGCAGTTTCCATGGGGGTCTCAGGGGAGCTTTGTCTCTCACATGTGTTTAAAGAGAAATGTGGAGCTGACACAAAGGCTCCACGGCTCGACCTTTCGCCCTCCGGAGTTATGAGGGCCATAAAGCTCAAGTCCCTGGTAACAGCGCCGATGACCAGGGCAGTTCTGGACACAGACAGAGCTTTTTTGGCAGAAAATTGTTTAACTAAAAATAGTTCTAGGGAGGAAAATAAAAGGTTGTGCAAACTAAGCAATGTCTTTTATTGCCTTATTTGGTGTTACTGGTAGTAGCATGAATTTCTTCAGTATGGCAAGAGGCAGACAGCTTCATTGCATTTCACATCAGATTTGAAATACATTGGGCACAGATAAAAAGTGACACCCACTGAGGTGCTGGGGAGCAAGCCTGTGATCACTGGTCTGCAGATGCAAAGGATGAAGGCTGCTCTGCTGCAGCACCTGACCTCCAGGCAGAGCTCAGCAGAGGCCTGGGATGAGGCACAACCTTCAGGCATTGCGGCTTTCCCTACCAGGCAATGGGAGAGCTGCTTCTCCTTGCTAGAGAGGAGGAACCTCAGAGTCCAGCAAAGGCCTGAGGAGCCGCCAAGCCAGCCAACAAGCAACCTTTAACCTCCAGTCTCGCAAAAGTATTCAAGTGCCTTAGCTCCAGAGCAGAGGAAAGGATTGCTGTTCCCTTATTGCTCACAGCTGTGAGGCTCTCCTTGAGCTAGGTGTCCAAACTGGGTGTCTCCCACCATGAATTGAGTCATTAGTAGTGCAATCTTGCTCTTTTTTTTAATTCCTATTCGGCCTGGCTAGTAACAGGTGTTGGATCCAGGTGCTCCACAGTTGAGGCAAAAGGTTCACTAGCATTTGCTTTCCTGCTGAAGCTCTTGCCTTCTGCCTAAAATGGGCCAGCCATAGAATGAAAGGGGAGAAAAAAACCCTGATTCTCTTGCCTCCTGCAGAGGGTCTTTATTTGCAGGAGAGTTGCAAGAGTGTTGAGTCCCTATGCATAAGTTTTAACAAGTGGAAAAGCTTCCACAGACGAGTGACTTGCCCAGGACATCTATTAGTCTCATGATGAAGCTGCTCTCCTCAGAGGTGCCAGATACCAGAAGAGAAATTCGAGGTGGATCCTTCATTTCCTTAAGGGAAGCTCTAATGTTTGAATGCTGGGTGTGATAAAGGGCAGGTGACCATGAAGCCTTGTCCCCCAGTTTTCTTTCCTCCAAGTTAAACTTGCTGCAATGTGCGTGGCCATTCAGACAGTGTAGGCGGTGGGGGGGCAGCTGCTGCTGAGCAGGGGTTTGACTGTGTGCAGGAAGACTCTGAGCAGGAGTTTAAAAATCTTTATAGCATCTAAATATTGTGAGAAAATGCCTCATTCTCTTCGGGAGCAGGTTGTTTGGGAGCAGGGGCCACCTGTTACATATGTATGTGTGGGTATATCAGCTCGATGGGGTTCTTATCATGGCTTAGGGCTATCGCAGTAATAAGACATTTCCCAGGAATCTTTCCATAAACTTTTGTTCTTCTAAACCAGATACAGTGAGGGTCACTTGCTGTGCAACAGAGGGATAGGTTTTTCCTACTCAGAAAAAAAATTCAGCAGACTTTTATTTTAAGTTAAATAAAGCAAAGCCAAGAAGCAGGGAGGGAGGGGCGAAATAAAGTCTCCAAAAGAAAGAAAAACCTCAGTGATTTATGCTGAGACATTTTGTGTTTTTAACCTAAATACAGCTACTGTTAGAGTAGGCAGGGAGAATTTTTACACCAAAAGGTACACACAGAAAGCACTGCCAGCATCTCTTTCCACGTACATGATCTCTCACCCTGGTAGTCTTTTTGCTTGAAATGAGCAGCTTTGTGCATGAACACGAAGTAGAACTCCCTGTGCAACCATGCACCAACAACCGCATGCAGTAATTCTTCGTGTAGCTACGTTTGTCTGCCTGTCTTGCATGATAAGGTGCACATATGCACTCTCATTTTCTTCCTATAAATCTCCTTTTCTTTTCAGAAAGTTGTAAACCTAAAGATAACAGCACACACTCTCTTAAAAGCAAGGTTGACACTGAAATCCTTGGCTTAAAAATGTTGCCTGGAGGAGAAAAATCTCCATCAGCCCAAAGGCAGCAGATTTAGCTCATGTGCCGATTGTCGCTCTCCCACCACACCATGGGGAGCATGCTGGGGGAAGGCACAGTGCAAAAAAGGAGTGCAAAGGGCAAGCAGTCCCTTGGCTCTGGCGATCCTTCAGTGGTATACGAGCCTTAAGGGGATCACATGATGGGAATAGAGTGAAACAACCATCTAGCTCCTCTAAATCACATCACCTTGTAGAATCGGTGAACACAATCTCTTCCCTCCCATATATCACCCTCACACCAGACAGATCTCGAATGCAAAGGAGAATTGAGCACTTCTGCTCCAGAGCATGCGTCTGCGGTTAATAACAGATGATCCTAATCACCGCTCCTAGAGCCCAGGGCTAGCTGATAACTCTCTCTTCTGACCCCCATAATCTTCTCATTCCTGAGAAGGAGCAGATATTGTGAACGATGGCTTTTAGTAATTGGGACAAAAATAGTCCTCCTTTTGCTCAAGGAATTCAGATAGCAAACTACGGGAGCAGCAGAGTGGCTGAGCAGCCAAACTACAGGGCTGGGAAAGATCTGCATCGTGTATCTGGCTCTGCCACAGGCTTGCTCTCAGTGACCTTAGGAAAATTAGTTAAGGTCTCACAGCCTCGTTTTCTTCCTCTGGAAAAATCAAGAAAATAATAGACAGCAACTCCAGAATGGCATTGTGAGGATACATTGGTATTTATAACATGTGTTGGATTTTCCAGAGTAAGATGGGATATAATATTAACAGCTGAGAAACACGCTTTGCTGAAACTGCTTCTTTACTCAGAGAGTGGTTTCACTGCTTCTGCAGCAGCCCTTGAGGCTGCATTAGCACTGAAGGGTAGCCTCACCAACTCTCCATTTACACTTTAAAACCTCTACACAGGCAGCAGCAGTCACAGATGCAGCTGCAAGAAGAAACCACACACCACAGTTGTGCAGGTGCATGTGGGCCCCAGTGGGAAAGAATATTAACTATTTCCTGGTAATAGGGACACAGAGGTCCTTCACGCGGGCAAAATAATCTCAGCACAGTTCCAGGACACAGCCTGTGTGGGAAGCTACTATCCAAACGAATACACAACTGTGCTTAACAGATCCTAGCTTAAATGACTACAGACTAAATATTGTGGATTCTCTTTCAAATTCAGCTAAGTTTGTGCATTGTGTGCCCCATATTTTCAATGGGGCAGGGAAAGCTTTCATCCTACAACTTCCATTAGTGTTAGTTTAAAGCTTTGTGTCTGGAAGGCATAGTTGATATTTACCCCAGTATTTCAAGATCAGATACATTTTTTTTAACAAGCTAATCATATTATTTGCGTCTCTCCTTGACAAAAAGTTGCAGCAGGATCATTCTTTGTGCCCATAAGGTACCTGGGAATTAGAAGAATAATTCATAATTGATACTTTTTTAGAAGAGTTTTATCTTTTTGGAAGAAAATTGTCTGTTTTGATTCTTCTAATATAGTCTTTAATTACAATTATTGTCTGAAATGGAAACTGCATGATTATTTGCAAAAGTAATAAGGCATGTTTCCCTTCTCTGAAAAGACTGAAGTGAGAATCAGGCCTCCAGTATGAATGTATACATAAACTACATTTAAAAATAATTTTCTGTGAAATTGCTTCCAGTTATTTGGTTTGCTAGAATATTAAGATGCAAATCCAGGCAAAGTAGATTTTTTTTTTAATACACTTAATATCTGTGAACCTAGTAGGATTGGCTGAGCTGAAGCTGCTGCAGGAGATAATGATGTTCTGCTGAAACACAGCAATGCTTCAGTAAACCCTGAGGATGATAATGCATTGAAGTAACAACATGTGGCATTGCAATCCACCCACACATCATCATGCATCACACCAAAAATGTCACGATGTACTGATGGTTAAGTTTCTCTTCTAGAATCACAAAGCTGTCAGTTCTAG
The DNA here is from genome assembly GCF_018139145.2 of Gymnogyps californianus. Lineage (NCBI taxonomy): Eukaryota > Metazoa > Chordata > Aves > Accipitriformes > Cathartidae > Gymnogyps > Gymnogyps californianus. The sequence continues at coordinate 34,908,867 of NC_059475.1, forward strand.
CTGCAACGCTCACAACAAACTGTGCTTTTTAATTTCACGTCTTTGTCTGGTTTCAGCTGTACCCAGGATCTTTTTTACTTGAGATAGTGATGGTGGATGCTCCTTAAGCATTTAAAAATGAGATTCAGAAAAATACTTAGCCATCCAAGTTTCCGCTCTTACAGAGCCCCACCTGAACAGTAGGAGGCTGTAAAACTAGGCAGAAAATGTAAGAAAGAAGTCTGGCACCAGATTTCCATGCCTTCTTGCTTTCCACCAGAGCAGAAAGTAGCCTCTGGCTTTCAATTCTACTTGAAATATAACTTCTGCAGGTTTTCCAAATGCCTTTGCACTTACAAATGTTTGAAAGCTTAGATTTGGCACAAGTTTCAGCAAAGGTTTAGGGTGGTAGTTAGTGGGAATGATGGCAGAGTGGAATTTTATCTTCCATCTATGTCATGATAACAAAAGTTATGAAAACTTTTTTTTATGTTTGCCTTCTTGTATGTTTGATAAATAAGACAACACATTCACAATCACTTACCTTCAAGAGCTTCCACTTTTCCTACCACTGGTGGAGCTAAAGTAAAGATGAAAAATTTTAGGAAAAATTGCTTGAATGGATCAGGCTAAATTCAAAGGCCTGCCTGTATTAAGGTTGGGGCCTGGATGGAGTTTTGGTTTCTATACCCTAAATTTTAACTTTGATAACCTCAGCTACTTCTTGACTCTGCAAATACCTACTTTCAGTAGGTGCTTCAACTCTTAACATCAAAAAATCCTGTTTAAGCACTCTTAAAGTTCTATATCTACACATGCTTACTAGCACTTCAGTGTTTGTAGGTCAGAGAAGTGCAATGTCTACCCCACATCGAAGGTCAATGGAGATCCAGACACAAAACATTTCTTCTCTCCACCCTTCCGTCCTTTTCCCTTTTGGGCTGGATGATGATGCCTGCTGCTTTTTTTTTTTCCCCTCAAAGCAACAGTGACGACGATGATGGTGGTCCTGTGTTTTCACACAAGAGCTTGGCAGTTGCGACAGTCTTCCCAGGATATACACTAGATGCCACAAAGTAAGTGACAGTCTTAAACGTGGTTAAGTCCATTAGGACTTCTTCCATCCTAACCAAGGGGAGTGCTGTCCTGGTCTCATTTCATATTTCCAAGGTACTGGGGAGATGGACATAATTATCTTCTGAAGGACTTGAAATTCACATTTCCCGCCTCCCTAGAAAGTGTTATAATGATCAGGGGAGAGACAGGGGTGGGACATTTCTCCTCGTGCAGGTCTTCCAGCAGGGAAGGGAAAGAAAATTGGATTCACTATGTCAGAGAGAAGAAGAGTGGTTATGGCTATGATGCCTGCTTGCTAGGGCACTCGCCAGCCAGAGCCTTGGCTTCCTCGCCCTGCCTCAGGATCGCTTCTGCATTTTGCCCTAAGCAGCTATTGCATGAAGCACCTAAACATCCCTGACATCAGTATGTGGAGCCCAGGATGTCCCTTACCACCTGAATGCAAACTAAACAGTTACGTACTTTCCTTCTGGTCCAACTCATTTCTAATTCTTTCCTAAACTTGTCTTTCCAACAAGACAGCTTGGGAGTACCCCCAAATCTCTTGTCTGGTGGCCAGAGTACTCTAAGCAGCTGTGGCTTTATGGGGGGCAGAGGGGTAGGAAAGGGCAATAGCAAGGCTTCACTGCAGTTCAAACTTTTGGCCAATTGCACCTGCTAAGATACCACACACATGAATTACATGATGTGACAGTGGCCATGCAACTGTGCGCTACATATTTCCCTTTGTCACTTAGATCAGAGCTGTGTCTGTCCCTGCCTCCTAGGAGGTCTGGAGCTCCTCAGGGTCCTGGCTTCTGCTCCATGGGACTAAAAATTCGGTATTGCAAAGCCTGGCCTTGCAGTGACAAAGTTCCTCTTTTGGACCCAGCAAGTATAGTGTTGGCATGAAGCCTAATTATATTTTTGTACCATTCAGTCCTTGGTCTTTTACGTGATACTGCCAGTAATAACTGCAGTGATGGGCGTTTAGTTATGGCAGTGATATTTTGTTATGAGAACTCCCATCCACTGCCCACCGAACTGAGCCCGCAGGTGTCATATCGCAAAGGCAAGTGAGCAGTTCCTCAGTAGTAAGAGCTTTGGATGGCTCTTGTGCACAGACAGGTTTAAAAACAGGGAAAGGTCTTAAAGATCCCATTACTGGTCAACAGAGCCACTGATTCCTGAAGCATGGCCGGTACACAACTATAAAAGTAGATGTGACGCAGTGCATGGTCTTCTTAGGGAAAGGACTTCAGGAACTTCCCGTACAGATGCGGGCTGCGTCTCCTCCTTGTACATACTGCAGGGGAAATGGAAGACGAGAAACACCAAGGGTGGGAATTAAGACTGTGTTTTCATTTCCTCTTTCTTGTTTGTTACTTGGTCCTTCTCTAGTAAAAGAAAAAAAAAAAACACCCGACAACAAAAAACCCAGCTGCACCTGGGTTTTTACATAAATGTTCTCTTGCACTTCAACTCGTTCACCTCCTGGCAACACTGAACTCCAGAAAATACGACACACTCTCTCTTTAAGAAAGACTGCTCCCTGCCCAGCTGTTGACTTGCCTGAAGGTGAGACCTCTGCTTAAATTCATGGCTCCAGCTGTCAAAAGCAAAGAAAAGCAGCTTTTCCTTGGCGGCTCTCTGCTTTGGGTAGAATTTGACATCTTCCTCAGTCAGCAGAATTTAATCAGCATCAAGTGCCCACAGCCGCTCAGCTCCACCACCGCTGGGCTGGGGCTGGGGCTGGGGCTGGGGCTGGGGAGCCAGACCTGCAGAGGAGAAGAGGGGGAGAGTCCGCAACACAGCAGGCACAAACAGACACAGGCACAATCGCCCGTTTCTATAGGAAATCCAAGGCTTGTCACCGTCTAGGGAGAGCCTCATTATACCCTTTGACTTAAGAATTGCTGTTATCACACAGTAACCTTACCCGGCTTAGGCTCTGCTGTGTCCTCCTGAGCAGCTGAGAGCAGTAAATGGAGTGAGTTATTGACAGCTAACAATGATACTGATTTCCAAAAGAAAACTGGTGAAATGAGCTCAGGAATATGGTTTCCCAGACTTGAGTGAACAAGTAAAGCCAAGGGAGCAACTCCTGAGATGGCCATGCCCTGCTTGCCTTCCTCCTAGGGAAGAGAGTGCCTTCAGTTATTGTCACATAGATGTCAACAAACTAAATGATCCAGCTCATGTAGCAAAATTGTTAAGCCAAGCGCCTAACCTATAAAGTCCAGCATTTGATGCGTTCATGAACCTCAAACGGTCAGATCGGACCGGACGTAGGTACATGCAGACATAGACACATGCAGACTTGTGTATGGACCCGCCACAGCAGGAGGACGTTTGCTTTTCCCCAGTACTGCCACCTCCTTCCTGCAACCAAGCCCCAAAATCCCGCAGAGAGAAACACACTGGGGAGCGATCAGGATAAGGTCGCAGCCAGGGAGGTGGTGGTGTGGAAAGTCCCCGTTCCAGGTTTCAGCCCTGTGATGATGTGTGGTGGGGGGCTGTGCTGGCCCCTTCCCTCCTGCTGCGCTGTGCCATCGCTGGGGAGCCAGCCTGGCTGCCCCGAGACCCTCATTTCGGGGGGCTCGGTCAGTGCAAGACGGCTGCTGTTACAGCAGGAGTGTGCACAGGGTGTTTTCTCAAGGAGACTTTGTATTAGTGCTTACCCATTTAAGATAACCTATTCACAGTAAATATTATCTGCCTATGTGTTTTCAACACACAAACTCCAGACGTTCCTATACATGTAGTTCATTTCTAGCACCTGCAGCTGTTACCCATTTCCTGACAATATCATCGTGCCCATTGAGGAGAGGAAGGACATGTTGGGTTGTTGGGGTTTTTTTTAATGTTTACCTCTTCCACCTGTTTGATATTAGCCTGCATAATGGCACAGAGTTAAAGCAAAGGAGGCGGCTGCTGGAAGCAAACAGGAAATGAAGCAATACCCAAGGTAAGGGAGGCAACAGGCAGCAGGGCTGTGAAGAAATGAGCCTGTGGGGTTATTAACTGGTGAATATCTGCTTGCCTTTAAGCAGAGGGGTGATTTAGTTCTCCCCAGATCCAAGCTAGGTATCAGAGGGACACTAAAGCACCGAATGCCCCCAGCTAGAAAAGAAGAGGGGTGAGAGAGAAGGAGATGCATAAGGGGGGAGATGTTGTGAATGGAGGTGGGAGTGCAGGTAAAGGCTTGCTGCTCAGGGAGTGGGGGAGAGCTCACAGGTGCATTGCAGCCCAGGAGCTTGACAGTGATCAATGTAGAGCTCAGGCTGTGAACTGTGTACTCTCGCAGCCTGTAGCCATGAATGTGGTGGGTTTTTTCCCCTGTTCTTTTGTATTTGGGGAATGAACTTCATAAAACCTGCATTCATCGTTTCTGCTCAGCCACATGACAAGCTTCTACTGAACTGTGTCCTGGAGGGGTGATGCAGCCACAATAACAAGATCCCTCCTGCTCCAGTCATTAAAAACACTGCATTTCTCATTTCACAGTGCTGGGGGAGGGGACCGAGAGCAGCCGAGGAAGCAAATCCCACTGAGGATACTGTTACAATATGAAAGAGACCATTAACCCAGTGCATTTACCTACAGAACTTATCAACAAATGTCCTACTTTTAATCTTATCCTAGTATTGCTCATCTTTCTCAGCATTTAGCTTCAAAAAAGCTGTTACTGATAAGCAAAATTACAATCTTGCTTCCCTTCTTAAACCTCTGTTTAAAACTTTGCAGTGCTAAAAGGCACAGTGCTGATCTTGTATAGTGTCTGGAGTCTCTTCTCAAATGATATCCCCCTTATATGAACAGCTAACTGAAGACATCTGTTGGATGCAATTATCTGAAGGCTCCACATTTGTTTTATACATATTATTTTCTATATTACTTGGGGATAATGTATCTAATTATGTTTTTCTGACAGTGATATTATTTGTGAAGGTGGTTTTCTACTGTCAACCAAGTTCAGTGAGTGGTCAAATATAGTTTGTGAAATTTCTAGTAAAATTTTGTTATCGATTAATGATGCAGATGTGCATGTTTAATTATTTTAATAATTCTTCCCTGTCTCCTGTAACTAGAAGAGGTGAAATGTACACTCACGTACAGATCCTCACCGTTCATTCACTAGAACGCAGTTTCATGGCAGGAGGTGAACTCTGTTACAAGCTCTACGTCTGTAGGATTACCTGCTGTACAGCACTCTGCTTGTGGGAAATGGGCCAACTAATAATGCTGGATTAAAGAATAGATGGAACTGACTGAAAAATACTTTCTTTTGGAGTCAGAAGTATTTTGCTAGAAGTTCTAAAATTTTCATTAACTTTTGTGACAGCAACTCATGCTGACTATTTTATAAAGTACTAGGGGAAAACACTTTCAGCAAATGTCTGCAGAAAGCTTTTCTCTACCAACTCCATTTTATCTGTTTTCTAAAAAAAGGCCCTGTAGACTCTGACACAGCCAAGTTGCTGTGGCTTGCTAAAATAGCAGTGTTAGCTGAACCCTGGTAATTGTACAAACACGTGCTTTTAGCTGGGGCAAACACAAGATAAATGACATTAACTTTTCTCTCGGGTATAAACTAACACGTTTCACCTCTCAGGAGGAGACGTGATTGCAGGGCAGGCAGTGCAGCTTGGCTGATGGGCAGTAAGTCACTAACTGAGGTTAGCCTGAAGATGCATCTCAGCTTGGTGTGAGGCCCTACTCCTTCCGAACAAGGACAACAAGGGTCCTTCCCTCGTGCCTGACCTGGTGAGCACAGAGGGAAAGCGTATTATTAGTGTTATTTAATTTGCATTACTGTGATACTTAAGAGCTCCGGTTTGGATTAGGACTCTGTTGTGCTAGGCACTGTATAAACACACATGAAAGCATGACACTGTCCTCAAGAGCTGCCTGCCTTATACAAACACACATGGGGGTCGAGTACGCTTTCACACTGAAGTTGGGCTTTGTCTTTGTTAGTGCCTTGTGCTGTGCCAAGCATGTTGTCAGCTCTTGCAAATCCTCCGTATCTAACAGCCCACACCTCAGCCTGCTCTTTGCTGAATTGGTTATTTGGCAAGTTCTCGTGTTTGTGTAGCATGCAGTAGGTTACCCAGAAGGATACTTGAGGCCAAGCTGGGACAGACCACGTGAGTCTATTTTAAGGGCAGCTACAAAAAGACCCCACGTGTTGCAGTTCTGAGTGGAGAGAGCTTGAACTGGCTAGGCATGGAAAACAAGCACCTAGCACTAGGCAACTCAGGGGTCAGGAGGAGACAGAGCTGAGCCAGCATGGGCAATGCTACAAGGCTTGTTGGATTTGCTACATGCTTGATCCATGCAGGACGACTGAGCAGCCTGAAGGGCTGCAGGGCTCGCCGTCCCATGGGAAGCATCTCCCCATCAACTCTGAGAGGCTGTTAATAAACAATAACAAAATTGTCTTTGTATACCTCAGAGGCAGCGACTAAAGCAGGACCATCGAGAAGCAGTTAGTTTGCTCTGTGAAAAATGTTTATTCATTTTCCCCACAGGCTGTTAATAGGACTTCTGGCTTTAGCAGAAGAAATCCCACCTTGTTCCCTAAAACTTGCTCAATAAAGATGAGTCATAAGCAACGTCTGTGTTTTGAAGCAGCGATCCTTCCTTCACCCTATGTAGGAATGGTGGGGTGACTCATGAAAAGGAACTGGATAAAAGCCTGTTTGGATAATACCCTGTGTTCAGTGGCCTGTAGTGATAGTCTCATAGTGGTGTGCATCCAAACAGCGCTTGGGATTTCTCATTTTCTAAAAGTAAGTAAAGACCTCTCTATGCAGTAACCTTCTTCTAATTTCCCCTCTTCCTCTCAACATTAAAGATCTGACTACATTACTCCTTCAAAACTTATTTAGAAAAGCTACATTGCTTTTTATAGATAGCCAGTAAGTTCAGTTGTGTTTGAGACCTGCAGAGTGCCCTTCCGGACAGAGTTCACCAGTATGACTACAGCATCATTTACACGTATGTTTTATGGATGCGTGGTGTGCTGCTTGCAACTGCAGCGTCTTGTGGGTTAAACAAGTGATGTGGGCAGATTGAGTCGGGGAAAGCGTTTACATATCAAAAGATGGAAGAATTCTCAAAACTGGTATAAACCTAATAAACAAGTCTCATCAGGTGTTGTTCAAGGTGGTTTGGTTTTGTTCGGAAGTAAGAATGCAATGCAGTCAAGGTGTTACGGCCTGACTGATAAACCAGTTCTGGTCAAGATGGGGCACAAAGTCTACACCATTTAGCTAACATCACAGCAGAAGTGAAGCGTCTTGCTTTTGTTTTAATGTATTGTACTCTAGCTCACTCGTGATCAGTCACTCCCTATTAAAAACACACATTTTTTACTCTTGTAGACAAAATGCATAAACATTTGACCCCTGGAAATATGATATGCAGCTAAAGACAGCCTGCAAAACTTACCACCATTACCACTCTTGGCGGTGGTGATTTCATGACACAGAAAACTGCCCGTTAGGAGTTGCACAGCAGCTCATTTTCCAGAGAAGCTACCAACCAACAGTTGGGTGATAAAGCACTAATTCTCCTTCAGCCACACTCAGCCCAGTCTGGATTTCAACTGCGGACTGAGATATGACAAGTTTCAGTTCTCATCCCCACTACCTCAGTGTCTTGTCCTGATCATTAAAAATTAAATCACCCCGTGAGCAAACACCCATGCTGTTCTTAATACATACACGTCTATAAAGTCCACGCCAGGACTTCAGATGGAAAGAGTCTGACTGGGCCTTCCACATCATAAAACGTTGTTAATAATTTGTGAAGTTCCATCCTAAGCTTGCTCTCTATTTTCCCCTTGTTAAATTTAATGGAAATTTTTTATATAAGCTTGTTCCCCTAGTCGTTATTTTATACCATCTTGTTCTTGTGTTAAGGTCATGCTTCAGTTTAAATAATTACTTTTCTCTCCCTGTTGTTTTCTCCTCTGACATATTTAAAGGCTCTGGTCCCTGCTCATCCATTCTTGTTGTTTTGTTGCTATATAAATCAGTTTCTTTTACAGTCTTCTAAGACAGACTCTTCATTTACCTGATCATCAGTTGTTCTGGTCTATCTTTTTTGTAAATATGGGTGACAAATGCTGTATATGTTGTTCTGGATGACATTTTGATACTGCCTTACACAATGGCGGTAATGCTTTTCTAATCAGCTAAAGTATCTTGTCTGATACACCCTGTGACTGCATTTACCTCTTCCATGGCTGTGTCACGCTGGTGGCTCAGTTACCCTGTAATGGATGACTACATTTTGGTCTTTCTTCACCACTGTTTCTTCCAAATGCTGTGTCCCTGTCTTTACAGCAGGAATTCCTGCTGCCTAGGTGTATGGCCTTTTGTGCTGTGAATTTCTGAAGTCGTCCAATTTTTTCCTGATATTCTACTCATCCTCTGTTGATGAGACATCTCATCTTCAGTAAATTTCATTAGCACATTATTATTATTACTTTTATGCCTCCATCAGCCCTGCTTAAGATGAATGATAATAAAAGCTCCTTAATTTCTGTCTTAATGCTGTTCCTGGTGGGAACCTCATTCCTTAAGTTATAACACGAAATTTCTGTTGCAACTCCTTGCAATTCATCAATGGCAGAAGCTATGCATGCACCTTTGCCCATCTATTTCTGCCAGACGCTTTTCTTCAGTGCAAGAAAGGCAAGAGGAAAGCAGACTTCTTAACCACGCAGCAGAGAACAGAAGCATGCCGTGATATGATCATGCTTGAGCAGAGCCGAGGGCAGGATCCCTAGGTGTACTTGGTGAAGCAGTTGACACACCTATGGAGGGGGACAGAAAAGGATTTCTGCTACTTGTACATTCTTCCCAAATGTGCTTTGCGAGCCATTGTGGAGGCACGTTTTACTGGGGTTCAGCAATATCTAGCTGTGCCCTTTACTCCAAGCACAGAAGAGGCTAGGAAAAAAACCCCAGTCTTGAGTTTGTGTGGCAGTTCATTGTCTTCAGTCTGGTCAGCTCCATGGGGGAAGTCTCAGGGCTTTGAGTGCAGCGTTTCCAAACATCGAAAACAAACCCTAAGCATTTGTAAAAACCGCAGAGCGTACAGTTAATACACCCAGATGTGCTGTCAGCCCCACAGCACTGCATCAGAGTGGATGGAGTGTGTAAATCTTGGAAAGGTTAAAGCTGAGACACCAGCGATATGCATAAAGACTCATGTTCCTTCCAGGAGGAGGAGGGGGGTGAGGTGTTATCATTCTCCATTAATCACTTACATCTCCAACCTGCCTAAATCCTCTGAAAAGAACCAGCAAAGAAAACACCAGCTGCTGTAGCTCCTACTTTTTCCTCCGTACCCACCAGTCTCCCTCCCTCCTCCCTGCCTTCCCCAGACTGTGTTTATTTTTACTGCTCGTGAATCAGCCAGGAACTTGCTCCCTGCAACAGGATCAGCTGAGAACAAGCTGCAGATTGAATGTTCCCTGAAATCCTGGGTTTGTTTTGTAGCTTACGACCAGCAGCAAAACAGTGGAGAAAAGGAGAGAAAGTGATACATGTCTTCTTCCTCACCCGGGGAGATGGGACTTTCATTCTGCAGAGAGCGGGACTTCCCCAACTTGCTCTTTGAATGCATGGCAGCTTTCACTAGAGATTTTGAGCATGCTTAGCTTATGAAAGTCACTTAAACTGTGAGTGCTTCGGGAAGGGAACCATTGTTTTATACAGGCTTGCCTAACTCCTACTGTAACCCGGACCCACCGCACCAAAACACCACACTGCACCATAAGCAGCACAACAGCTCTCCCTTCGGCAATGGCTGTTTCTGTCCTGTCTTGAATAGCAAAAAGATTCACCTTCCAAGCTCGATTGTCCCATGGCTACCCCAGCTCTGGTATTAGTGCCACAGCTTGCACCGGGGGCAGGGGCAGGCAAGCCCCCATGTTAGTGAAGTCACTGCCCTGCTTAGTGAAAACCATCCCAGGTGACAGCCAGGTACGCAACAGGGGATTGCAAAGAATGGCAACTGGTGACAGAGAAGTGACTGATGGGGAGGAGAGAGATGAGAGAGAGGGGAACAAGAGGGAAAAAACTGAAGGAAAAAAGGAATTGAAACACCCCCCCAAAAAGTGTACGTGGGAAAACAGAAAAAGACAAGGCAAAATCATTCTTGGGAGAACGACACCTTCCTCAGCCAGGCAGGGTTGTCCCTCTGGTGCCTCTCTGAACCTGCACTGTCTAACCAGAGCATCCATGAGCGCACGACCTGTCCCAGGATGCATTCTCCTGCCACACTGCAGTCCCGGTCCCTAGGAGGATCACACTATTGATCCCCAAGCAGTGTGAATTTGGGGAACCAGTTTTGGGGTCCTGTCCTCCACAGAGCAGGGAAATCCTTATTTACAGAGCCACCGAAATACTAGCTTTCTCCAGACTCTTGTGTTCAAACAGTCCAAAGGCCACCCTGACATTTGCCATCCGACAAAATATGTCATCCAATTTAAATCCAGCATTTCAATTTGTATGCCTTTGAAAGGCATGAAGTGCTACCCTTGTCACCAAGCCGAATGGAAAAGCACTCGACTCGTGGAGAGGGGTGCGTCCCCCGTGCAGCGCTCTGCCACGGCACACACCGAGAGGCTGACTTGTCACTTCGGCACTGGCCTGATGCAGAACTGCTAATCTCTTTCAGATTGAAGAGGCTGTTTGCTGCCAAGACTTCTCTGCCAAAAGATAAGTTTATAATACTGATAATCAGGTGCCCTGTGATGATAAAATGCCTGCTGCTTGCCTCTGTATGAAGAGTTTCTTGCTGACAAGCTGCTTATTATGGCAAACCATTTGTGTTATGGAAAAAGCAGAGCCTTTTACTGAAAAGTAGCAAAAAAATCTTATCTTAGCCTAGAAGTGGAGAAAGTGCAATTAATTAATTTGTTTCTGAGTCTGACCTCTAGACATAATAGATTTTATAGCACGCTATATATTGTAATTACAGGATAGAGCAAGCCTATACTGTAGCTTGTAGTTGAGTGCGTAATGAGGAGTGAAAGATTGATGTTCAGTGGGGTCAGATGACTAATACACTGGTAACAACTGAACTGGTCGAGCAAGAGTAACAGGCACCTGAGATAGCATTTGATGTCTTGCTGAATTATGATGTTGTTTCCTATGTTGATTATCTTCCTCTAACCTGGTAATTAACTTGTCCTAACAGCACTGACTGCAACACAACATTCAAGACACTGCTGCTCCATGTGTAGCTGGTGTCATGCCACTGCTCATCCCTGTGCTCTTTAGCCTCCCTCAAGAGCACTGTGGGATTTTCCCAGATGGCACACAGTAGGCATGGATATATAAACACATATGACAGATGACAGATGCCTTCTGAGAAACTTGCGTTAATGATACTCTTCGATCTTGTCTGGGAAAACAAAGAAAGAAAAGATGAAGGTGAGGGAACATCATACCTTGATTGCAAAATAATGTTAGGTAAACCTTTAGTGTAGATGAAGCTAGTTTCATCCTAGGATTTGTGGGAGGGGTTTTTTGGTTTTGAACATATCCTTTTTGTGATGTTCTTCATAAAGACCTAGAGCACTCTTCCTCCAATGGAGTTCAACAGAGTTCTAGCTCTCCTGCTGTGTTCAGATGATGATAAAACACCATTGGGTCATTATAAGGTTTAAGCATGATAGATGCCCTACATTACTATGTCTTACTGACTGAGCTCTATGCAAAACTTCACTATGTGCTTGGCAGTTTACGTCATAAAAAGCCTGCTTTTTACTGGCACTATAACCCAATCACAACTTGACTGAAAAAAAAAATGAAACCAAAACCAACAGGTGGGATTCTTAGGTGAATTTTGCCTAAAAAAAAAAAAAAGAAAAAAAAACCTTAACAAAAGAAATCCTTTGATGTGGAGGTTTCTGGCACACTATTCTGTAAACCTAGTGCAATACTTGCATGCCATATCTTCAAGCAATGCCACTCCTGAACTTTAAAAGCTGTAGGACTCAATTGTCACAGGTTTTTAAGGCTACAGGCAATAACAAAGGAATTGCATTTATAATACCTGCATTGCTTCTGAGAATTTCCTTGGCAGGGTTGCATTTAAGGCTCCGTGAGCTTGATTGGCAATGGCTGGGTTACCTGCTACTGCAAGCAGGGGTGACTCACCTGGGATTTCTATAGCCTGAGCACTAACAAAGAGCCTGTGACTTCCAATCTGCCTGGGGCTCCTGTCTGCTGCTCGCTGTGCCTTTGAAGACAACATGTATTCAGAAACAGAGAGGGGGAGGCAGAAATAAAGGGACAGGGATAGCAACAAACTCAGATTACAGTTTGGGTACCTGTGTTTCCTGTTTCTGAGTGACTCCAGTCGCAGTTACAATGCTTAGTTTAATCTGCTTTACAGAGCTACCCCCTGCAACCCTTAATCTCAGAAGATACTTTTGAAAAACAAGGCCAGTAAGTGAGGTAGGATTTGGATATGGACGGGGATCACAAGAGCCAAACTCTGGCATGGTAGCAAGGGATGCTGCCTGAGTGTGTAGGCAGTAGGAGGAGAATAGGAGAGTAAGAGCACACTGTGAGCTGATAAGAGTGGATTAAGGATTTGGCACTGAGCAAACCATTAGAGGTGAAGGACGTTGCTCAGAAAGGCAGAGTGAGGAATCTCTGCCAATGCTGTTCCTGCCCTAATGAACTGACCACTGCTGGAAATGGTTATCTCAGGATGGTGCTGAAAAACATCTACTAGGATGGACGAGATGTTTTAGGTGTTGTAAGAAGGCATGAGTGACTCTTGCTGGCGCTGATGCTCCAGAAGCGCTGCATGTGGATCTCATTTTCTCTCTCACGGGAGGCAGGAGGAAAGATACAAACAGCCTGGTGTTTCAGACCCGCTGCCAAGGGGTCCAGGCCATTTATACGGCAGAGGTGCCTTCGAAGCCTCGTTACCTCAGCCTCGAGTGCCTCTGCCTCCTCTCCTCTGCTGCCGTCCACCAGCTGGGGTGGGTGCGCAAGGTGGGGGGTGGCTGGGGCAGAGCGGGGAGGCAGGCAGACAGCTCATGTAGAAAACAGTTTTGCTATGCTTAGATCCTGCAGTTTTTTCTTTCCCCCTATTGTTAAGTGGCATTGAGCACCAGCAAAACAGGAAACCGCTTCCTCCAGCCGCTGACCCAGCGAACCCAGGCAGCTGCTGGCTGCGCAGAGCGGCCTCCCCACACCACCCTGTTCCTAGAAAGTGTCTGGACATTTGGAGGAGCGTTAGGGAAGAGCAAGAAATCCCAGTAAAGCTTGAATAAGCAGGTACACTTGGCAGCTCTTACAAGAAAGGAGTCGTACTGGAAATATCTGGTGGTAACAGTTAAAACTGTCTCTGTTTTTCCAAAATTAGGGCTTATGGAAGTGAGAGCAATAATGTCCAAGCCAATCTCTGTCACCTCACTCATCTGGTAACTAACTTAATTGTCTCTTTGTTGTGCCGTGCGGTTCTTGTATCAGACATCCTCACTCAAACTGTGAAGAAACTATTGTTTTACAGGCACTGCAGCTTGTGTTGTGATCCTTAAAGCTCAGAAGTCCAGCCAGGTCTCGCTTCACTGGGCGGCCTCAGCAGAGGCAGGAAACAGTGCTGGTAAGGTGGTAGGCAACCCTTTTCTTCCTGAGACAGCAACACCCCATAGTATCAAGAGAATATACGCTGCTTGGGTGTCTGTCCTTCTGAGGAGACTGCAAATGGAGGATAGCAAAGACCTTGTGGCTCCTTTTCTAATTAAACATCACCTAGTGTTCTCTGATATCAAGGACAATGTTGTCCTCCCTGGTGACATTCTGCTGACCTAGAATTCCCATTGACTTGTTTTTTGTTTGGGTTTGTTTTTTTTTTAACATGGTATGATATTATTCATTCTGTCTCTTAAATACTTACATAGAAAAAAAAAGTTCTGTAACCTCACTGGGAATGTCTCATGGAAATTTTTCACAACTGCATTTCTGTGTTTCTGAAAGTAGGACACATCGACGTGAAAGCAATGATGCTCAACCCAATCTCTGTCACCTCATTACTCTTGAGCTCCAACTTAATTACCTCCCTGATGCTTTGCACAGCTCTTAACCAGACATTCTGTGTCTGCTTAGAAATCTGCCATACAAAATGAAGTGATGACTATATACCCTCTTCCTGCTGGAGAGATGAGCTGTGAGGTTTGGTAAATATCATTTCTAGAGCACCCAGAAGGTGCATCGTATTGTACAGGCCTGATCCTGCACCACTGGAGTTCACAGATGACTTACAAAGACACACTGAAACCACGCTGAAAGCTCATATCACAAAATTGGTTTAAAGATAACAGCAAAGTTTTAACCCCAATGAATTTGTGGTTTATAGTTTACAGCTCCAAAGACAGAGTTACGTTAACAGCTCCCAGATTCTGACCTCCTGTACCACTGTGGCTGTATTGATGGCAGTGGGATTGCAAGGAAGAAGAATTTGATGGTTTATTTTCAGAAAGTCTTTGAGTCCCTTGTGTGAAAGTTCATACCCCAAAGTGCCTGAACATGCCTGAACGCCTTGCAAACTGGTTCAAACACAGACCAAGGTCCACCATTTGAGTAGCCCTGTAACCCTCAAAAAATATGTGAGATGTACACTGAAAATTAATTTCACATCCCTAAAAATTTAAAATACATTAGTTTTAAGAGTAACAAATAATATGAGGTATAACTACCAAGATATCATAATTTTGGCCATGGAGAAGATAAACTGGGAGTTCAACCACATCTCTAGGTTGTAAGGATATGGGCACATTCTGATACATTTTGTTTGTTTCTATATGAGTGTCTCATTTATCTGGAATCAAAACCGATGCTATTGCCAAGTCACTTCTGAAGACTCATTCTTCCATGCGGTACAGCGCTCTCGGCCACGCAGTCTCTAGTTCATGTATGTGTGTACAGTGTGGTGTCTCTTGCCAGCGGCGGCTGCCGAGAACCAGAGAGGCTGCTGGAGGAAAGCGGCAGCGGGGACGGGACAGGACAGCTCAGCTGTGTCACCTCGCAGGTGCGCTCCTTCAGAACAGGCTGTTCTTACACTTCCCTCAGCTCTGCTCGCAACTGAAAGTTATCGGGACAAATGTACCTTCAAAACACAGTGTGGATGCGCCTATTGCATATCTCTCTTTTTTTATATCTGACTGTTTTACTGCAGTGTTTTGCATTGGTTTTGGAGGTCTGTGAGACTGTGTTTTGTTTGCCCTGTCCTTCAAAAGGAAACACATATGGTGACATGTTGCTGCTTCTCCCTAGGCCCTTCCTCATACTCTGGGAGTTAACTGAATTGCCTCTTTAATTTCACTGTTCCCAGAAGTGTGTTGTGCACTACAGCATTATTCATGGATTTATTACATACATGTCATTGCAGGGATGCACTCTCTCTGCTGCATCGTCCCCAGGGTGAGCTGTGCCACAGGGTTTCCCTAGAGAGCACAGATGATACCATCAGTTGTACAGATGACCAATTCCGCATCTGGGCTGCCTTTCTTTTGGCCCTTTTTTTCCCATTTTTTTGTGAGATGGGGGCTTGTCACAAAACCATTTTGAGCATGTGTGAGACACTTAACAATACCGTAAATATACATCCCTTATCTTCCCTGACAGAGAAGCTTTCTAAAATCTAGACGGTACTTCAAAACCATGAAGCCCTTTTCCAACAAACAATTTTTTTGTGTCTCACTCCAGATAGGCTTTGGTTTGCACTACAATAGTAATGTGGTACATTAGAGTTTTAAGAAACGTATCTATATCTATTTCCTGGTCTCCCTCACAAAATATAAATCACTGTTAACATTGCTATTACACAACGAAAGTCAGTGCCTGTTGAACTTACCCTTAATGTACCTTTGAAACTCATTTTGTGTAAATAAAACATAGTACTAAATAAAATAGGAGGAATTTACTAAGATGAACAGAAATGTTTAGAGAAGAGCGTAGGGTACATGAACTGGTTCCTAAGACATGAGAGAACACCTCCTGTTTCTTGTGGAGAGCTTCTCTTTGGAAGTTGGCCTTCTCACCAGGGCTCAGCAGCTTTCTGGTGCCATTTCCTGGTCTCAGAAAGATCTTTCTAAAATGCCTTGTTTAGTTCTCTGTCTGAATCTATAACCTATTCAGAATCTCTCTCTTTTTCATGGTTACTGGCTGATCAGGCAAATAACACCGCTTTGTGCCTCTGTATCCCTCTTGTTCAACAGCTCTCTGATCATCGTCCCCTTGCATGTCCTTTATTTCTTTTCACAGGGGCCACTTATAAAGAAGGTTAAGACCTGATCTTGGGACTGACATTCACCTGTACCCAACCCATGTAACCTGCTAATTGCTTTGTTGGAAATCCACCTAGCACTAGAAAAAAGAGTAACTGTTCATTGCTCTTGTTAAAACTTTTCTTCTTTACTTCCCTGGCACAGAGCTTGGGGATGTTTTGGTAGCTATTCCAGGGTTAACAGTCTTTCTGCCCAAGCAGCCGCTGTTAAATGTTGGCTCTGGAAGGCTTTTCCTTTGCCCATTAATCTCAGATCTGGTGAGGCCAGTAAGGCAGTGAGGTGTGCATCTCTATTTTCACACTGCTAATGATAGACTTGTAAAGGGGGGGGGAGGCTGTTACTGGGGTTTTGCTGTAACACTGACTCTTTTTCTTGTGCATAGCTATACTTTGACGTGGTATGCTTGAACTTACAGATCAAAGACAATTACCAGAATGATCCACTTGTGAATTGTGGGCCATTATCTGTTATTAACTCATCTTGAGCACTGTGGTGAGCAAACTGTAATTTACAGTATGTTATTACATTTCTGCTCACTGTGGTGTGCAGCAGCTGAATGTGTGTGTGTGGTAGTCCACAACAACAAGTAATCTTTTCTAGCGAATTCAAATAGATCTTTGCCAACCTCTACTAAGGTTGATCAAGAATTTAATTTACTATTTAATTGTCTAATAATTTTGGTTTTCTGCTTCCTGCCCCTCCCACCACATTTAGGAGAGGAGAAGGTTTCACCTTCTCTGTTTCTCTTCAGTACATGCTTGCTTCCAGGAAAACTTGGAAGCGCAGCAACAACCTCCTCCAGTTCTCTGCCAGATTTCCTTCAGCATTTAATGATTCAGGTGGCTTCATTTGCTAAATTTTTGCCAAAAAAAAGTAGTTCTCTACTGACACCATATAATAAAGTTGAGCAAACAGGAGGGCTGGTAGGAGACTTATTTTTATTGCCTGGCTCTAGTCACATGACAGATCAGGTTACAAAATACTAATACCCCTGCCAACTCTCAGGATCCACCAATTCCTTTTGCTACTGTTTTAATCCAACCTGTCTTTTCTTTCTTTTTTTTTCTTTTTTCTTTTTTTTTTTTTTTTCCTTTTTTTTCCTGAGGGCAGGGGGTGAGGGGCAAGGCATTAGACTGGGGCAGGAGATAGAGTGAAAAGCAAGTATATCATGATTGGGAGTATCCCTTTAGCTCCTTCAGTGTTTGTTCAGCACTTTTTCGCCAGCTGAACAGCTTATTCCCTCTGAGTGTTGGCAGCCTTTGGCAAAAGTAAAGCAATGTCAGCATTCCCCTGTTCCATCTATTTTTTGGAAAAGAATCGTTAAAAATATTCCATTTTCACCTTGTTTGCAAGTTGTGATGAAGGCTTCTCCCCCAATTAAATTGTGACATTCTGGCTTGAAAAACAACTTAAAGATCAGGAAGACAAGCTAACGCGCGTGCACCCCCCCCCCCCTTCTATTAGCAGTGAGACAAATATATTTTCAGAAAAATTGCTGATAAAACAACAGATTTGAAAAATGTAAACTTTATGCAACTCTCCGGAGTTCTTCACAGTGGTTTCCCCTTTGTCCCTTCTTCCAGCATACAGCGGAACCAGAAGCTCTGGTGTTACAGGTTCCTGCAAGGAATCTACCCAGATAGGTAGATGCCCAATATCTTTGTACAGTCTCTGATGCCGTAGCTACACTGCTGATACCTCAGCTACATTAATGTGGGCACGACTATGTCCACAGTGTACTGAAGGCACACCTCAGCAACAGAAGTAGCTCCTAATACTGGCTTGAGATTTTTGTGCAAAAGGGGAAAAAAACTCCATGGTGCTCATCCCACAGGCATTGATGCTTTTTGTTGCGTAAAAGGTATAGAGAATAACTACGGAACTTTCTCCACCTTTATGAAAGAAGAGGTGTGGTACAGGGAAGTTAGGAGACCGGTTCAAAGCAAAGCAAGACTCCTCTGGTGAATTCAAGAGTCAGAATTCAGGTGAGAGTTGTAGTCCCCATGTTTCAGCTACAAGACCGCCCATCTTCTCTTTTGGCAAGCATGAGTGGAAATGCACTTCTTCTGCCTTCCAGTGTCTGTGACCATGGTAGTTTCCAAGGGGGAGTATGTTGCAATTGTTTTAGTTTTTCCCTTTCTGCTCTTCTTTCACAAGTTGCCTGTAAAAACCTGCAACGCCATTGCATCGTCCTCGTTCAGAGCTCTCTTGAAAACACAACCCTACTCTGATTTCTGACAAAACAACCTCTTGTAATTAGGAGTTTGTTATGACTGCCCTTGCAACCGGGCAGGGCTCGAGGAAGTACGTGTCAGCAATGACTCCTTGCATCCACCTGTCTTCACTTGTTGTGGACACCAACTGTAAGCTTTTAGGGGCAGGGACCACCACTTTCTACAACTGTACAAGGCTTTGGCCTGTCAGTACTTCCGACCACAGCACTGATGATGTCCCCTTAGAATGCCCGTTTTCAGAAGACTTAAATAACATACTCCTCACTTCAGTTTCTATGAGATTTTTAATGCTATGAGAAGCAATGAAATTTATTTTTCTGAAGTATTTCCTCCTCAACTACAAATAATACAAGTGCAAAAACATCAGGAGGATAATACCATCCGCAGTCAGGGAAAGGCAGTGTTGGATCTCTACACTTCCTTGGACTCCAACATAATGGAGTTAATTTAATAAACTGATAGATTTGGATAAACCATGGCCATGTTGTGATGACCTGCTCCTTGGGTATTTGTTTCCTTGTTCTTTAGGCAGTTTCACTTCTGTGTGTGCAATCACAGCACCCTCTACTGCCTCTTGCTTAACCTGCAGAAGGACAGCAAACTTCTAAAAAGGACTTTTGGAGTGACTAGACTCTCTAATTATGAAGTGTTGTTTCATATGTATGAAACAACACCCCCACCATGAGAATGATAACGCAAGAAGGTATTTCAGTGCTGTCTAGAATGCAGTCCTGAGCTCCTAAATGAACAGTATGAATTCCTCAGGGGCTCAAGCACCTATCAGCCTGAGAGCAGTTTTTCCCTTTTATCTGTATGTAAGGCATTATCTTCCACTTTCGTTAGGTCCATGAAGAAAAAAAAAAAAAAATTTCCCTAGTGAGAAACACGAAAAGGCACTAGATCAAATGCTACTTCTGTGTGTTCCCAGATCAACTAACCTGGGCCTGACATAAAACTCCCCTTTCCAGGATCTGCCCCTCAGGAGCAGTATTATGGGTGTGAAATGCCTTCTCGCCTCACCCAGATGCTGGTTTCCTCTTAGCTGTTTCTTGTACAAATCTAGGGGTCTTGTTCCCTTAGGCTCAAATCACACCCTTCACCTTCCAAGCCTTCAGCCAGTCACACTCGCCAGGACCCTTCGCACCACCCATTTCAGCACCTCACTGGAAATGACGGCCAGTTGCAGTTCTGTGTTTTCACGTGAAGCTAACGTGGCGGCTTGCGAGCTGTTCCTGGTGCCTGGGGACGCTGAGGCACGTCTAGCTTGAAACACCCACTCCGAGGAACGGGAAGTAGGGAGTCAGAGCTGGCTTATGACTTCCCACCCCTGCGATTTGTGCGGCGCCCAGGCAAGCGTCCTGCTTCTCGACAGGCCGAGCGCAGCCACCCACGGGCGCACCGAGGCCTACCCGCAGGCCATCTTTCAGACCCCCGAGTCCCGGCGGGCGGGTGACGTGAGGCCGCAGGGACACGGCCGCCTGGGTGAGGCGGCGGGCCTGCCGCCGTCACGCAGCGTTTGAGGCGGAGCTGAAATCATGGTGCCGCTCCTCCAGGCTGCGTGCACACGAGTTGTCCGCCTGGGGAAAACCCCGCACTGCGGCCGTTACGGGACAGCCGCGGGGGGGGGTATGACGGGGGAGGGGGGGCGTATAACGGCGGTGGCTGCAGCGCCGGCGGGAGCGGAGCCCCACAGGGCTGGCCGTTCCCGCCGGCCTGATCCGCGTCTCGGATCAGGCACCGGCTGCTCCTCCCGCGGGGGAGCACGGAGGGGCGCCGCAGGACACGACAGGCCGGGCCCGGAGGCCCCCTCCGCCACCCGCCTTCGGCCACGGGGCGCCGGGCCGGGGCCGGGGCCGCAGCGGGCGGTGCCATCGCGCGGCTGACGTGGCGCTCCCCTCCGCGGGCGGGGCGGGGCGGGGCCTCGCCGCCGCCCCCCGCCCCCTCAGCGCGAGGCGCTCTCCGCCCGCTCCGTTCTTCCAGCGGCGCGAGCGGCTTAGGGGCGTTGCCGCGTGCGCGGGCCCGCCTCGTGCCGTGGTGCGCGTGCGCCCGTGGGTGCGCGCCTGCGCGCGGCGTTTCCGGGCAGCGGTGCAGGATGGTGCTGCTGGAGAGCGAGCAGGTGGGGCTGCCCGGCCGGTCCCCGGGCGGGAGCCGTGGACGTGGCCGGCCCCCGGGGAGTCGGCTGGTCACCGGCCGCCTGGGGTGTGCTCTGTGCCGGCTGCGGTGGGAGGGAGGCCCCGCGAAGCCGCGGGGTGCGCCGGGCCCGCGCAGGGCCGTCCCCTCGCCTGCCCCGGCGGCGTGGAGGCGACGGCGGGGGAGGGGAGCGAGCATCGTTGTACCCGGTGGCTTGGGCGAGGGAAGGAGGGAGGGCAGCAACGCTGGGGCCGCGGTAGGTCTGGGGGGCTGAGACCTCGTTTTCCGGAGTCGGAACCTCGGGCTGGGCCGTGCCGGGCTGGGACCTCGTGTCCTACAGCTTCAGCGTGGGGAAACCCGGGAGTTCTCCTTTCCTCGGCGCTTATTCCCGCGGAACTGGGAGAGCCTGGCCTGTGGTAACGGCGCCGCCGGAGCGAGGCGGGGGCTGCTCCCCGGGCAGCGAGTCGCTGGGCTGCACAGGGGGAAGAAATAAACGCCTGTGGGGTGGCCTGCCAGCAAGGATGGAGTCTCTCTCTCTTGCAGTTCCTGACAGAGCTTACCAGACTCTTTCAAAAGTGCAGAACTTCGGGGAGTGTTTTCATAACGCTGAAGAAATGTAAGTTTTAAGTCTGTTACTGGATTAAAGACGTGCTCCTCTAAATCAAACTTGGTGTCGTTAGAATGTATTTTAAAAGATGCAGTTGTAATTCAGCCTATCTGAAGAGTAGTCATATGGACAAATCAATCATTTTAGCTGCAGTACTAATAACCTTGAAGTAAGACTGTATTTCAAACTGCAGGGAATATTGGGACTTTCTAATTATTAAACAATAATTGGAAATCCTTAGTTTTCTATAAAAGGAGAATTATCCTGTTGCTTTTGTATGTTTGTTTCTCTGGTTTCTGGCTGCCTGGCACTACTTGAGAAGTCAAGTGTCCCAGGCTGCAGTTTAACATGCATTTAAAACATACTGCTGCTGAAGCAGGCAGTTCATACAGCGTGTCGGGGCAAGGATTTACATTTTTTTCCTGGCAGATGTAGTTTATGGAACAGATCCTTCTGGGGTTACAGAGGAAGGGGTCTGTGAACAATTTGGCAGCAATGTCAGTTCAGATGGCCTTAAATTCCAAGGTGTTTTACAGATCTCCTCATGAGCAATTTTTAACATCTCATGTCAGGAGGCATCTGGTGATTTTAGTGAAATATGAGTAAACATTCTCTGTCTTTCAATACAGATGATGGCCGAACAAAACCAGTCCCACGCAAAGGCCACGTAGAAAGTTTTGAACCAGCAGACAATAAGTGTCTCCTAAGAGCAACTGATGGAAAGAAGAAAATTAGCACAGTGGTAAGTGACAACTCTGGGTTAGAAAGATCAGTGGCTCTACTTGTCTTCTATTTAATGCCCCATATCTTAAGTGAAATTTGTCTTTACATGAATTTCATGAGAACTACCCTCTTCATTCCAGAGAAGCCGTATGGTAGCTAAACACACAGCTGAAGTTGGGATGCTGAATTGTCACACGTATCTGAAGTCTCAATGTTTACACTCAGCATTACAGATGGGACAGTAGTTTATAGTTGTGCTCTGTATGCTGGATTTTGCTTCAGAATGGTATTGCAGGACAGCAGAAAGGGACTCTGCCTGTTTTCAGCAACCTTGGCTGTTGTGTTTTGAGTCAGGTGAAATTGTTTGGAGGGAAGGGGGAAACTGCTTCTAGAGACATGGGCAGAAGGACACAGGGCAGATACGGAACCTGCAGTATGAGGACAAATGGTGTGGCTCCAAGGAGAAGAAAGGTCCTGCATGCCTACAGTCAAGCCTCAGGTGACAAAAGGGTAGCTTCCTTTAGACCTTGATGGAATTACTGAAGGTTCTTACAACCCAGGAAAGAACTGAATGTTCTCAGACCGTGGAACAGTAGGAAGGGATTGTTGTTTCCTGGCAAGAACATGTGGGCATGGGTAGACTCTTCTAAGCCTTAATCTTGCTTAGCATACCTATTTTTTTTCTCATTTACAGAGCTATTTGTATTTCGGGAAATGTTAACTAGAAGTTGACAACCTGATGTTCACTTTGAATGACTGGGAAAGGCTTTAGTGCTCCTCTGTGATGTAACCAGAGGAAAAATGTTACTTTGAGAAACAGTTGAGAGAATCTGGGCTGCAACATACTTTTACAGCCCTACAATAACTAAAACCTTCCTTAGAATGTTTCTTCACATTCTTCCCATTTGAAAACACACGGATTTGGGACAAACGGCCTCCAGAGGATTTTGTTAATCGAGTAAGGAGTGTTTGCAGTTTTCTAAATCAGTGAAGTCCTATGACATGTCAGTACAGCCTACCTACCACTGAATGTGGTGAGTTGATCCAACTGCTGCTAAAAAGACTAGATGATCGCTGGTGGGTAAACACGTACTGATACTTGGTTTGTAATAGAAGCCAGTGTTTTCTTGGTTAACCTCCAGTATTACTTTTGTAGGTGAGCTCAAAGGAAGTAAATAAATTCCAGATGGTAAGTTTTGTATGCCTTTTATCTTCCTTTTCTGTAGGTATTGGGGAGTGGTCAGTAGGAAGCACTAGACAGCTGTGAATGGGTTGATTCAGTGCTGAGCTGCCATACAGATTAACTTTAGACTACCCACCTATCTGCATTTGTTTTAAAAAAAACCCCAAACAAACACGGTGTATTTTATCTAACTTTCTGCGTTGGTTTAGAAACAATAGTTTTCCAGTGCAGGGTGTAAGAGCATGATTCTCTAACTGAGCAAATGCAGATCCCTATCCATTAGCAATATGCAATATGTTATCTCTAGTATATTGTCACTTGAGTATTTGTTCTTTTAATGGTTCCAATTGTTGTTTCAGGCATATTCAAATTTGCTGAGAGCTAACATGGATGGCTTGAAGAAAAAAGACAAGAAAAGCAAAAACAAGAAGAGCAAAGCAACACAGTGATGGAACAGTGTCCTACCATCACTATAACAGACTTGACCCTTGCTCAAAGCAAAGTCCATTTCTTTTTGAGTTACCACTTGTCTTTGGCTTTCCTTCCAGCAGGATACTGGGATGCGATCAGTACTTTTGTTTAAACTGAGAGCAGAAGGTGCTTTTTGTGGATTGTTCTATGGCAGGAGTATTTACAGGGTTATACTGAAATAGCTTTACACTCAGCTGCCAACTAGTTTTGTACTTATACTGCTGTTAGTTTTGTATTATACAAGTGGGCAGTGTAAAATCTGTTTGGGGGGTAACAGGGTGGAGAGAAATGCACTGCAGCAGGAGCAAAAAGTAAGACTGGAGCAGGAGTCTCAGTGACAGATGCCCAGTTTTATAGGTGAGCCTCAGTAGTACTAGGGAATGTGGGTGCCAACATATTATCAGGAACAGAAGCTTTTCTGTTTCTGTCTTATTTTGAGGGACATGTCTACATGATGCAGTGCAGACATCCCTAAGGCAGCCAGCACAGTGCCTGAGCTCTTGCAGAGCCAGGTGGCTGTGCCTTTGCTCCGTGCTGACCCAGCTGTGCTGACCCTGGCTCACAGTGGGGGGGAGGGCAGGACTCTGCATCATTTTCCCTTCAGACATGGCTTAAAAATGCTCATGTCACCTAAACTTTTTTTTTAAAGCTTCATCCTTCAGTATATTCAGGGATCTGAATTTCCCCATACTTCACATCTTAAAGTAGCTCCTTCATATGAGCAGATGTAAAAGGTGAATAAATTGTTCCTATTAAATACACTGAGAAATGGATTTGGTTGTAATGACTGATGTGACTTGGTGAATTGCTAGGAATGGTAGTTATCTGTGCCTTCAGGACTGACTCCCCTGATGCTACTTTGTGTGTTGCTGTTACAACTTTCACAGTTCTCAAAAGTTCTTGGGTTTGTCTTTAAAGTTACCTCTTTACCTATTCTAACTTTGCCCTCCTCTTTACTACAAGAAAAGGGTAGAAAAAGTAGGTATTTCTTAATGCAATGAGCCTGCAGTGCTAAAGGCAACCATTTGAGTTAGAGAAAAACAGGAGTAAGCTGTTTAAACAGAAGGTACCAGGTGGGGAGGGAGGGTACACACCAGTATATTTCCAGAAAGCTCTTAACTTTTCTGCATATTCACTCCAGTATTATAAGTAGTTTGAGGTGAAGTATAATGCATAGTTAACTATGGCTGCTGTAACTAATCTTCAGATTTGCTCAGCTTCACTTTTCCTG
Source organism: Gymnogyps californianus (assembly GCF_018139145.2). Taxonomy (NCBI): domain Eukaryota; kingdom Metazoa; phylum Chordata; class Aves; order Accipitriformes; family Cathartidae; genus Gymnogyps; species Gymnogyps californianus. The sequence goes on from NC_059475.1 coordinate 34,933,812, forward strand.
ATGGGATTGTGTTACAGTTTAGCTTCAAGAAGATAATTATAAGATTCCCATCATTACTATGACTTTTAACTTCAAACCTAATCTGACAACTCATGTGAAGAAAGCTAGTTCAAAATTTTGGTTATGCCTCTAGCACATGCAGGTTACTCTTTCTCTTAAAAGCCTTAGTTCTGAAACAAGTTTTTCCTGTATCAGGTCTTATTTCATCTCCCAGAAAGCTGCTGCTTGATTTGAATGCAGAAGTCCATGAAATCCACCATCTTTTATATAGAAATTAAAACAGTAGGTTTAAAAAAAAAAAAAACAACCCCAAAAGCTTGTAATATATATTTCAAGAAGGCTCAGTAGCCAAACCTTTTATTACATAAAAACTCTTCTTCAAAAAAGTTTACAACAGTTTGTTAGAGTTGAAGATAATTCATCCTCTCTAATCCTTGAACTGAGTTTCTCATTTCAGTACTACTGTTGCATATTGACACAAAAGGCATTCTGAAACTATGTAAAAAAAAAAAAAAGTTTTACAGCTGCACAGCTGATAATCTCTTTTGTGGTGTAAGGGGCAAGAATTACATGATAATACATATCTGTGGCTGTATTGCCTTAATTGCCTATAAAACATTTATTTCCACTTTTTGACATAAATTTACAGTTTTATATTACACATGAAATTCAATCTGGACACATAAAAAAGCATTAGTTGCCTGTTCTGCATTATTACATCTTTTTGAAATCCCTTTGACAAAACACTGTTGTTTTACTAAAAGCATCCTGTAAAAGATGCTTCAAGCACTAGAACAAAACCTTGTATTCGTCCCGATAACTGTACAGGATAAGCGCAGGAACCCTGCAGAGGGAAGGAAGAGAGAATTTTTAAACTTTGAAACTGCAGGTTCAAAAGCTACAATATCTGTGGCAAATCTTAGCAATAAGCTAACAGCAAAGATTCAGTAGGAAAGCAGTAAGTTTTAGTTCCTTTGGCTGTGACTGCAATTTTCCCCTTCATTCTCTATTTATCATCTAGCCTGTTCAGTTTTCATTCAGTGACCTGAAGGCTTATGGCTAAGCAGTGTTCTGTGTGCAGGCATCAAATGGGAAAGGAAGGCTTCATCAGGGACTGCATTACATTCACACCCAACACTGTATGGAATATTATTTGTACGTAGTAATGGGGTTCTGTTGCTTATAGCCTTGCAAGCCACAGGAAGAAAAAAAAAGTTTCACTTGATATTTAGTTGCTTTAGTAAACATTAGCAAACCTGAAGCAATTTTGGTGCATCTCTAAGAAAAAGGAATCAAAGTCAATTTTTAGTCTCATTTAAAAGTTTAGTAGTATCTTCAAGCTGAACATAGGTTTAAGAAAATGTATTATAAATGAAACCCACAATAGGACATAAATACCCAGGTCTTGCTGAACTGTACCAGTACATGCAAGAGTTGAAAATTTGAGGCTTAAAACTGGATGTGCCAAGACTATCTGTTTCAGCCTTGCCAGAATCCAACAAGGAGACTACGAGTTGAACATAAATGTTTTTATGCTTAAAAAACAGAAACGGGCTTTACTGTACAGGTTGGGAGAACATGCATTGTGTTTGCTTAAAGCTGGGCAGTCGTCATCAGCTGTGCCAGATTCCCACTGTATTCCTTCAAAGCAGGAGGAATTAAATGTTCTCATGAGTTTTAGAAGGCAAGCTGAGTCTCTCCCATGAGAAAAGAGGGTTACTATGTGGTAGAATAGCAGTATACCTGAATGTATATAGTTGTTTGCTATTCAGTTTTATGAACAAAGCAGCACATGAGATAACAGCGGGAATACATTTTAGAATTTCTTGAAAAGGCTGATAAAAATGAAGAATTTGCATGGCCAAGAATTTACATTTTACCACAAGTGAGGATTAGATGACCAGTAAACTCTTCCCATAGTACTCAAGGAACTATACACATTTTCTGAATATTTCTTTTTTCCTCAGGGAGAGAGAAAGGGGAGGACAAATTAAGAGCAGCTTATTTAGTAAAGTTTGAATGCAGAAATAATTGAGATGTTTTATATATCTGTAAGAGCTTAACAAATTTACCTCTTTTCCATTTTGATACTGTAAATTTCATCACAAATTGCTTGTAAGTATGAACATCTCTGTTTTGGCCATCGTGACATCAGTTGTCTCACAGTAGCATCAAAGGCTTGTCTATCTCCATCAAACTAAGAAAAAAAATTGACAAAACTATGATACAGTCTTACATTCTCTCATGAAAGAAATACTACTCCCCATAGGATTCAGTCTTCTGAACACCACGTAACGTCAATACTCCTTAAACAGGTTTCAAAAAAAATTCATATAAACAAGTGCAACTTGATTTTTAAATTTTTTTAAATGAAAATGTATTAAGAATTTAGCAATCAGTTTAACACAGTTTAGCGATAAAAAGGCATAAGCAATGAAAAGAGCTCTATCAGTTTTGCAATGCTGGATAGAATATGAGAACTGTGGTGTAAAGGTGGTCAAAAGTGAATGATGCAAGCTGATCACGTGCTTTAATTTTTAAGTAAAAGGTGATAAACTAATCTCCATGATTTGGATAGACTGGATGAACTAAGTATTTTGAAAATATTTTCAAATGTTTCACTGGGGTCTGACTACCAGACAAGCACTGCTTCAGAGCAGCAGAGGAAAGGTATGAAAGTAATAAATCCACTTCCATGCAGGATGCTGTTCTTGAGTTTGTTTTTTTGGGGGGTGGGGAAGCACCCATCTCTCTAGGAAGAACTTCTGACTTTAAAGCTACTGCTGTCATGGGAGGAAAGAAAAGCGCTTTGTCTTTGGTGGTTTTCCCCCCCCCCCCTCATTGAGCAGTTTCTGAGTTGTTAAAGTTGTCAATATAATACATCCCCTTTTTATCTTGGCTTCACTAAGAGATGTTTCAGCTACTGTACTCGAAACAATTGCCTCTGTATTTTGGGTCCTTCATTAACAGCTTCAAGAAACACCTTTGTTGAAACTAATATTAATGCTTATTGGTTTCTGAAAATAAGCTGTAAGACCTAATTTCAGTTAACTATTCTTGGGGGAAAAAAACCCAGAGTTTTGGATTAGGCCTTCCTAATGGTGTCTTGCATAACTCGGGCATTTGACAAAAAGATTTTTCTAGCCTCAGTCAAGCTCCTTGGGTAAAAAAATCTTTTCAAGTTTTAAAACCTAATTCAAACTCCTTGAAGAAGAAAAACTACAATGGGTGAATTTTACATTCCACTTGATTAGGAACAGAATTTATCATCTATTGTTCAATTAGAGTTTTAACAACGTTACTTAATTGCTTACCTCCAATGATAAGAAGTGTATCAGAGTTGCTTTTGGCAGATCTACCTGTAAAAATATCATCAAGAAATCAATACTTAACAGTTCTTCTGTTATCAGTTTGCCAACTAGAGATTAGCTATACTGAAGGGAGCCAAGACTCTTTGATTTCCAAAGAAGCACTCATGCTGATAGAACTGGGAATTGACCAAGGTTTTAAGCATTTTAAACAAACTGTTCATGACAGATTCCATTATGGAAAGTTCCAAATAGGCATAGGCAAATAGGCAGTATGTTTCCTGAAAAGCATATACCATTTTAAGTCCTTTGTGACATGGTCAGCAAAGTCTAAAAGCTATATACAAACAAAAGTTATGTTGGTTTAAATGTAGGAGCAAATCTAGCAGGAACAAGTTATTAAATCTACCACAGTAGTCAGCATAAGTACAGCTAAAGGATTTACAACTAAATACTTGTTAAATTTTGTCCTGTGCAACTGTCCATACACACAATTTGAGATACTTCTCAAGTATTAAAGAAACATGCCATGGGTCTTAACCAGAGGTTTGGTTCATTTGGTATGTCTAAAGTGAGGCTATTGGCAGTAGTTTGTTCCACATAGCAACTGCATCATCCAATTCAATTAAGAATTTGAAATTAATTCAGGCTTCTGCCAAATACTTACTGCTAAAATCTCAATCTCACTTGTTTTCTGTTGCAGGCTAGAAATGAATGTCTGAAGTCTTGTTTGCACCTGGCAACAAAAGATGGGCAAAAGTAAAATACACTGCTTCTGTGACACAGGTTGGGAACACTGATTTTCTTTCATAGACGATGAGAACAGAAGAGGCTGCTTCTAACACAAGATGTAGAACTACATCATATTTAAACTACAATTCACATTTAATATAATTTTCAGTAACAATTCCACAATAATCCTTGATGAGTAGGCAGGAAGGAGACTGGGGCTGAGCCACTCTTGCAGCAATGGTAAAGACTTGATAATACTGCTACTGTACTAAAGCAGATAGAACTGCATGTTACAATGTGAATTCTCACATATGTAGTAAAAACTGCCTTTCTGTTTCTGGGTGTTATCTAACTTTTCAGAGGAATGTGAGAACGTGTGACTGGATACAGTGAATGTGACTGGATACAGTGAATCATCTCTAGCTAAAGAAGGACAACTGATTTGAAAGCCAAACCAAAGTACGGGTCATACCTTGTAACACTTTTTTTTTTTTTTTTTTTTTTTTTGAGCAAGGTAGTAATCCTGCAAAGGTAGCACTTTACAAATGTAGTTACAGCCTTGCACTATGTTGTCTTTTGTACCTTGGAAAGATGCTTCTGTATATTAAAAACCTGAAAACAGCAAGTCAGTTTAGCTCAAAGCTCAGAGGATAACATCCAAGGATAACATCTTGGAACAACAGTTCCAAGAACTATTTATGGGGGGGATTTTTTTTGTTGCAGACCCAAATTTGGACTGAAAAGGGGATAAGGTTACAGTTCTGTTTTACCATGTACTCTAAATCTCTTGAAGCTAATAATCCTAGATGAGCAAACTCCGACATCTGTTTCTAGCATCATTTAATCTTTTCTACATTATTATAATATCACATTTTAGGCAGGGTTGGGTTTTTTTTGTTTTTTTTTTTTTTAAATCTGCAATTTTTTCTTAGGCCTTTAGTTTGAGACAATGTAATGAAATACAAAGTATGTTACAAACATATCACAAATTAAAAGTGTGCTGAACTTGCACCTTTAACACACTTCAGCATTTATTTAAAAAAAAGGAAAATTCCAGAACCATGGTTCCTACTAAAATAAGATTTCTAATATGTATGTACAATGATGGTCGAGCCACAATGTCACAGATAATTGCCAAGATCCAAAATGTTAAAAAAAGGTGGTCTTTGCCTTCAACCTTTTGTGTTGTTAATAGTCTATTATATGAATAAAGAACAAACAGGATGTATTTGTGTAAGTTAGGTGATAGTGAAAATATGAATTCTACCATTCCTTAGCTTTCAAGGATCACTTCTTAATACTTATTTGATGTGTGTGTACCTGAATTTCTTGACGACGCCTGGCACTGGCAGATAATTTTTCAGGTGCTATAACACTAACATTAGGCACTACAAGAGTTCCATGTGATTCAAATACACCTAAAATGCAAACACATAGTTTTAGATTATATTCTTTTTTTATACAAGTAGCAGCAAGAAACAGAAAATTCACAAATATTAATAAGCTAAGCTCTATATAGTATAGGGTTCGAAAAGCTGCTAAAAACCCCCAAAGTTAGTCAAATAGACAGGACAGTGAAACATGTGCATGTAAATTCTCAAGTGCTCACTTATGACTTTGAAGGAATGGTTGGTAAGACTGAGAAATTTGGTATTTTACATCAATGTTCCCTGAAACTAATAAAAGGTTCCAAATGGCTTGCAGAATTTTACAGATGAATGTAGCATACCTAATATCAAAAAAAGAAAAGCTATTACAAGAATGAGAACTTTTTAATGCTCAGTCCCATAGCAGAGTCAATGACAAAAAAATAAAACCCCAGCCCCCAGCTCCTCCAAATAACAATAATTAAAATTTGAAATGGCTTATTTTGAAATCCAAATTGCCACTTCTGGTAGTCACACACACGCACACACACACAAAAAAACCCCACCAAGTTAAGCATGGCCACCTCTCTCCCTCACTGTTATGCAAGGGGGGGAAAAAAGTGTTTCTTTAAAAACAACCACCACACACTATATCAGTACTTAATAAAATAATTATAAAAAATGCCAAACTTTATCCACACAGCAAGTACTTAATATTATTCTTTGTATACAAACTTCTATTATCAGACTAAGGAATGCAAATCTGTAGCTAGAAACATGAAGGCGTTTTCATTTGAAGAAGAAGAAAATCTTAGTAGAACAGTAGGTCAATATACACAGGTCTCAACACTGTAACAATCACAGGTCATGTCACTTTTCATCCAGACTACGTTTAATTTCTCCTCAGCTAGGAAATTGTTCATGGTTTTCAGCTTTTCCCCCCTCCTGAATCACTGCATCAATGAATGCTTGTATGGGGAATATTCTGTCTGTTGGTCTGAGCGCTATTTTGTTAGTTTGGAGAAAATTTCAGTTTTAGATCACTTGGAACAACATTTGAGATTAGGAGGAAGCGTCTCTAACCAGAGGCACTGCTAGAAAACATTTTCTTGCTCTGACTTTGGTAATACTTTTAAAATTTATGTTTCAGCAGTATTTTCTTATAAAACAGTTTTTAAGCAGAAAGAGAAACAGTTTGCATGTTCTATAACTAGAGACTGAATACCTGAAATATTAGTAAACGATCCCTTTTGATTTGGTACTGAAAGATTATCTGAGGTTTCTCTAAAAATAAACAAAGACAGGGAAACAAATTTACAATAATGAAGAAATACTGTATGATAATCTGAAACCGTGTCTTATTACAAACATACTTATTTCATTTCGACAGATAAAGAAATTTATGGATACTTCCCAGCACATATCTGCAGATTAAATTCTGTTCTGGAACAGACAGGAAATCATACAAAATTACATTACAAAATCAGATCTAGAAGCAATCGTTATGCTTCCTATGGATACAAAAAAATGGGCTCCCCATCATGCAAGAGTGATTTAGATCCTAATACTAGAATATATTATGAGAATATTCTCTCTAAATTATTAATTTAATCTACAACTTCTTACAGGTTTCTGTGAGATAATAGTGAAGTATCAAAGTAATCTTTATTCTTAAGATCACACATATTCAAAGAAGCTTTCAATAATTAGTTTGGATCCCTTTCCACATTCAGGATTCATTAACAAAGAAATTTGCCAGTGTTACTACAATCATAGTTATTGCATTTCCCGTTTAGTATTGCCAAATATGGGTTTTTCTACATTCTGTTCTCAGGATCTCGAAATAAGGTAACTTCTAGGAAGAATGATTTTCTTTCACAGCTTCTAATAGATCCTGTAGATCCGTCAGAAAACACATGAGAATCAGGTTAGTTGCAAAGTTAAATGCCAAGACTGGCTGAGGTCAGAAAAAGGAGAATGAAGAGGTGGATAGCAGGAGACGTCAACCACTTGCACAAACTACAGCTCAAGTTAAGCATTTCCCAGCTTAATGATTTCCCTTATTGTTAAGTCTATTCAGACACACTATGGATGTCAAATCTGTTAGTTTCTGAATTCTAGTTTGCGTGACTAAATCTTGTCTGTTCCTGCTGCCAGTCCATACATATATATGTACACACATATAAACATATATAGATGTGTTTATAATTACATATTTACAAAGGGATATGTGTGAATAACAGCTATACTGCTTATGCACACAGGTGTTACTGTAGCCTCTCCTGTGATTTCTGTACTAACTTCTATTGGTGACAATAAATAGTAATTTCAACAAAGATAGGATGATGGGGTGTTGCTGTGTACCCTGAGTCTTTCCCAGGTGTTACTTTCACTTGTGCCAGCCAAAGTGTACAGGTGTGCTACAATTACACCTTCCTTTTTACCATATCAACACTGCCTCAGAATGAAAGGGATTTGCTGCTTTAATTCTTTGATTACACAGCACATCAATGTAATGGACTTCCGGTCAGTAACAGGGACTTGCAGGCAGTCCTGCCAAAGAAACAATACTGGTGTTCTAGTAGCATTTGAGCTGGATAGCTGCATGGCCTTTTAATGTAGGAAGCACTATGGATGTTTGAATTTAACAGCAGCTAGGGAAATCAGTCTCTTTCTTAATCTCAATAAAATTCTATAACCAAGCCTTTTTGCTTTCTTTTCCCCTCAAAAAGGATTCAGCAAAGCTCTTATTCTTTATCAAATAAAATCAAGGTTTAACTGAGCATATCTTAAAATTATTTAATTAAAACAAACATACATTCACTTCCGATTTTGACTATTCACATTGACATGTTATGCTACTTACCTACTACATCTTTCGTCACAGATTTTAGTTTTCAGTTTCTGGATCAGGTGATCTACCAAGTCAGATTCTAAAATCCTTTTCTCCGTCTGTCTGTCTTTCTCAAAGGATTTCACCTATGATGTAGTTCAGTGGTTCTTAAGATCGTTGATTCTTAAAATGGCATATGAATAAACTTATAAAATTTAATCAAAACCAAACTGGATTATTCACCCATTAGAGGTGAAGCCGTCAAAGGTAAGAAGCTATCATCATTACCAATCAATCACTGCCAATTAAATCTTTGATAAGCTTTTTATTTTTTGTTTCAACCAGCTAATTTCCTCTGCATTCCCAAAGCTTAAACTAGCTTGGCTACTTGTATTGAATATGTGATAATTAATTTTTTAACAGAATGATTTATAGATGCAAATACCATATTAATAATAGCATTTTAGGTTTGGGGCCTTTTTTTTTTTTAGTTAAGGAATTATGTTAGAATAAGGCTTGCCTTTCAGTTTGCAAGAGTTAGACTCAAACATTCAAAACAATATCTGCTCCATCTTTACTGGGAAGAAATTAATCAGTAACACCACCATTCACCTCATTAGCATGTTCTTTGTTGGTTTTGCTTCAATAAAGCCATATTTAAAAGAACGCTCTGTAATATTCTTGTGGAAGACATTGATATATCGCATTCTCATCATCAAAATCTACTTGTTCATACAGTTAATGCAGTTATTTGCTATCGCTGTTACAATGACAAGGAGAGTGAATAACAAGTGAAAAATATTTTAGTAACACACGTTGGCTAGGTAACATGGCCACGCCAGATGCTGTCAAATGGTTACTTTTTTCAGTCAAAGAATGAATCTTTATTCAAATGATCTTTTGATCATGAATCAAAAGAATGATCTTTTTCCTAATGATCCGGACTCAAGAGTATTTTAAAACTTTTAACTTCTAAAAAGGTACCACAAACACAGGCTGCAGAGCACAGAAGGTGGTAATTCACGTTGTGACACAGTCCAGTCTTTCCATCTTAACCTTAGCTTACAGAGATGAGGAGTGTGGTTCAGACTCTGCCTGTTTGAACTACATGGATTTTTATTAGATTTACGTTTTAGTTGTATTTGTTTTGTAACATGGAAAGCTGCCAACTGGAAAGATCACTGAGTCAACTAATTCATTTTGTAGATTCAAAGAAATCAGAGACAACAGAAACCTTTTTCCACGTAAAGACACCGATGACTCTAAGTCAAGCAATGTTTGCACTAATTTTTGGACTTTCCTAGAGGAAAGGAGGTCCATGAATAACAGCATTATGGAGGGATAAAAAGCAGGCTTCTTCAGAAGAACTTTCTACTACTTAGCAACTGAAACTGTATTTACCTGAATTACATCTACTTAAATACTTCATTGAAAATAATAATGATCTTAAAGAAATGTGGAACAACAGATTATAAATCTGAAACACCATCAAGCATCCTCTGGTCACACACTTACCTTCACGTGACTTCCTTCTTTATCTGACACAAGAGCCACATATGTAATCCCAGAGCATCTGCAATATTCCTGCAGTTCTTCCTGGGACTAAAATGGGAACAGGGGAAGAGGAATGGGACAGAAATTCGACAGATTATAAAATGATCCCTTAAGTAATCAAAGTCTCCCATCCTTAATTAAAATAACTTGATATGCAGCAGTTACACTGGTTATATAAGCTTGAGAGAGGAAAGCTTTATTAACAAGTCCAGGAGGTGAAATTCATTATGCATATATTTATCCACCTAATGCTCCTTAAAAATTGAATCTGTCTAAGTCTACACTAGACAGAGAGGATGCCCTGCAGTCCTAGTTCCCACATGGAAGGGCTAGCTGGATCTAGAAGTGCAGGGTCTAGATAACTGTAAAAACGTGCAATGTAACGTCAATCAAACAGTTACCACTCCACTGTCTGCAACTTTCAGTAATAGCTCAGTCCTGCATGACTGGTACTCTGTCATGAAAGCTGACTCCAGCTGGGTTTCATGTAAGCCTCAGGCTGACTTACATCATTCTCGGTGCTGAGCTTATTGAAGGGCTTGCTATGCTGACTTAGCAGTGGGTTGCAGGGCAGCATTAGACAGAAGCAAGAACTACACAAATCTTCATTCCTTAAGAATGACAAGAAGAAGAGAACCCAGGGTGATCATAGGAAAAGCATAATGATCTGGATTTTTTCTAATTATGAGGGATTGAAACCATCGGAAATGTTATGGCAAAAGATTACCAAACAAGTCAGGCAATTAAGTGAGTCTGCTCTGCAGCACATGACTCAGAATGGGCAACTGCACAGTGTTTCTTTTGTTAGTCACCAACCAGCATACTTAAAGGTGAACCAGACTCATAATCCTCACATAACTGCCACCACTATTAAAAGGGACTTCAGCATTGCCATGTAGCTCACTAATCCAGTGAGGTAGTAGTGGCTAAAGGTCTGCTTCGTTTCAACTGGTGAAAAAAGGGTATAACTCAGCTTGCCACTTTCTCCCCCTCCTACCACACATCTCTCCAGGGACTACATGGGGACCCCACAGCCTATCTAGTAGCTCACTTTACTAAACTGTTTTTCTAACAGTAGAATGATGTCAATATTCCCTCTGTACCTGAGTCTTCAGCCATCTGGATATATTTAAAAGTTGATGCTACTGTTCTGTTCCAGACATGCCCTTTATTAAAGATTAACTCATTAATTCAGGGATCCTACTTGCAGCCCTCATTGAAAGGAAAATTTATTGCGTTCACTGGTACAAAATATGCTTCTGCTTTGAAGCATCCTCACTTCACTTAATTGGAACTAACTGGCCTCATTTTAAATTCATTGTGTGACTTTCCCCCTCCATTTCAATAGGCCTTGGACTCCACACTCGGTGTATAATTGGGGAAGGTCACTTAAATCCTTTGTGCTCTGAGAAGCACATAAAGATCCTCTATCGCGCTTTTAAATACTCTGGAAGGTAGAGAGGAAGAATGCTGCAAGGCCAGTGAGACTTTCTTAACATTATTGTATCTGAATAGCACCTTACGTGCTCAGTTTTATGAGTCTGTAACTCAATAAAAACTAGAAAAAATTGAAAAAGGATGGTCTCAAGCCGCACTAATCTTAGAGAACAACAATATAGTTAACACACGGAGATAGAAATTCTACCTGGGACCAGTCGTACATTATTTCAGCTGGAATTCCTGCAGTCCAGAGTTTCTGAACAATATTGATAGCTCTACCCATTGACATCTGACCAACACTTACAACCAGCAGGTCACACGAGCTGATAGAAACCTGAAGGGAAAGCAGAAACAAGGGGGACAATATTAGTCACAAGACCACCTTTTCCCCTTCATAAGGCAGTTAAAGTAACAAAGAAGGATAAATATACTAGTGTTTTTCAAAATGCATCAGGCTGAAAAAAAGGGGTTAGATCCACCTCTTTTTAAAGCCACAATCTACCTAAGCATGTTTGAAAGTCACTGAAGCTCAATCTCTGACAAAAAGCATCTTCACAGCCTCAGCTTGCAAAGTATCCTAGCCTATTCTGTTCTTTCCTTCCCACTCTGCTTAGCAATGTTAATTTATTCTTATAAAGTTAATAAAATACACATTCCACAACCAAGTGAAATTGTGTGACACTGTACAAAGTAGTCCATTTTCTTAAGTTTCCTTCCATCTCCACCTTCTATACTTTTATAAAGGGAGAAGTGGTAGGGGCAAAGTAACACTTATTAGCTAAATATCTACAGTTGTACTCTTCCATCTGAAACAATCCACAGGCTGAGAAAAAGCTTCCATTTAAATTAAAAATAAAAGGGTATAAGCCTGAAGATCCTCTCTTCCCCTAATTCTTATTTTACTAAATAATTCTATGTAGAGAAACACAGAAGAAAACAGGTCATCTTGATATTTGCTGTCTATTTCAGTATGGTATTATTTCAGAACACATCGGAACATCTTATTTTTTGCCCATCTGTGGCTACAGTTAGGTTACTGAACTGTCAGGAGTAAACAAACAAAAACTCCCACCTCCCAAAAAACTAGACTTACAGAATCCTCCACACTGGAAACCGCAGCAGTTATTTTATCTATAGCTATGCTGACTCCAACAGCTGAAGGAACTGGTCCTACCGTCTGTGGCCCTCTAAATTGTGGAATCTCAAAACAAGACAAAAACAAAATGGAAGACTCAGTTATCTTTGCAAAGTGTCAAAAAGGTTTTTCATTTAAAAAAAAAAAAAAAAAAAATCTAAATTCATTAAAAGAGATGAGCACATACCAGATGATCATATCTGCCCCCTGCAGCAAGAATTTCAGGCACAGTTCTTTGTCTTCTTTTGATGTATGCTATAAACTGAAAGATAATACCATTGTGCTGCTGTATTTTGTAAACTAGTCCCAGATTTATAGAAACCTGTAAAATAAAGATGAATATGTGTACAAGATCTTTACCAATATTACTGGTTAATATAATTAATTTCCTATAAGCAGTATGGATTGAAAACACTGTTTTCACATAAGACAGACATATGGAAACACTCCTTATCTCCAAAAATTTAAAATACAATTAAAAAGGAAATGATGGTTTAATCTTAAAGCATCTCAAGAGACCTATAGCACAAAACCCAAACAGCAAGCCTCAAGGAAGGTGGAGGAGGGGAGGCCTTTAGTAGTCATCAGCTTTCTGTATTTTTAAAATATTTATAGTTTGTTTCAAAATTTAAAAAATTCCTTTATGCTCTAGGTAATGCCTTCAATCTTGGGGGGGGGGGGGGGGGGGGGGGGGGGGAAGAGTCTGTGTGTCATTAGATAGAAATTAAGCCAGAGACTTCTGACTGGAAGAGGTCTTATTTTTAAAATGCGTCTTTAAAAAAAAAAAAAAAAAAAAAAAAGAAGAAGAAAAGAAAAGAAAATCAATGCCAGTATTATTACTTGCCATCAAAAGACACTTTGATGTGCTTTTTCTATTCTAAAATATCATTACTTAGTTTCCCTGCAAATTACAAGGGCCAGCAGCCTATAAATACATTAATTTATTAGCAGAGTATTTTACAAACCTGAAGTTTTATTCCAAGTTGCTTTAACAGACCAATGATTTCCTCTAAATCCTTCATGCCATGCTTCAACAGCTGAGTGACACCTGGCTTTTGTTTTATCATTGTGTTTAAAAATGGAAATACATTACTTGCTTCTCCCTTCTGCTCAATGAATCTGTAGAGTCGAGAAAGCTAAAAACAAAAATCAAATAAAAAACATAGGTAGCACCACTGACAGTGCTCATAATAGGTCACATCTAAAAAAATGAAAAATATTTGACTTGGTGTGAGTAAAATATCTGCCTTTTTTGCTTGTTTTGTGCAGCAGCCTGTTTTTACCTAGTGAGCTGAGAAAAGGAATGGACAGGTAGAAGTTTCATCAGGGTGTCCAGAAGGTAACCTCAACTCTTTATGCTCATTCATCAACATTTGCAGACAATTTTTTTTTAAAGGTTCTCTCAGTTTCTTTTACTAAATACCACTGTACAGTATTTCATTTACCCTTTAATTGTTTCCACAGTCTGAAAAATATGTTTAAAAGAAAAAAGAAACTTGGACAGTTGCAATACTGACTTCCAGAGAGAACAGAGACCACTTCCAAAGAGACTGATCTATTTTGAACAGCAGATGTAACAGTTTATTTTTCTTACTCTGGCTGATTAAATTGCAAAGTAAATAAAATATTACTGACTTATGGCAAGTTACAGGGAAATTAACACTGAATTAAAATTACTTACACTATTGGATGGGAGAGAAAGATTACAGAATTTGGCTTCTACTTCTCTTTTAGTTAGCTTTTCAGTCTACAAGAGAAACAGATTCAAATGTATGCAACAACTGAGTTACCAAAAAAAAAAAAAATTACTATTGCTGAGAAGAATTAAAACACAACTTGCCAATACCTTTAATTAAAGGTTGCATTTACAAACTGCAATAATACTGTAAAAGAACAAAAACAATAAATAACACATTTTCCACCAATCTTGTAGTGAGGCCATATTCAGCTTGGTTTCAAGAAGCAACAAAAAGTATAAAAATACCAACTTTGTTGAAAAGCACTTCTGCATAAGTACTGAAATGCTTATGTAAATTAATAAACAAAAAAAAAAGGAAATAAAAAAGACATTTTGTTGGGACTTAAACACTACCTTAATTATTCAAATGAATTTCATCTATTTTCTCTGCTTCTAAGGTAGAAAAGACCAACATAATATTAAGATACATTTTAAAGTTTTTATTGAATAGCCTACCAGTTCTTAATTATACGTGTGAATAATTCTCTCATAAATACACGTTTAAAAATCACCTTAAAACATCCCAATCCAGAACTAACAGAAGAGTAATTAATCTAAGTTTACAGCTCAAAGATAGCCAGCCTTTTTATATATCAACAGTATATTCCTTGTTATGCTGGCAATGGGCTGTTACTCATTTTTAGAGATAGCTCCACAAAGTAAGATACTCCACAGCGATGATTACAGAGATTAGATTAATGACTAATATCTTACCACAGCATCATACAGAATGATGTAGACTTGATTCAGTTTATCCTCTGGTATCCCACAGTGCAAGAGTATAGCTTTCAGTAAGGCAGTGTGGTTCAAGTAAATACTGTAATTTCTTTCCTAATGAAGGGTAAAGAAAAAAGAAAGGAAGAAAGAACGAGGGGAGGACAAAAGAAGTTTTACTTGCATTCCGGGGGGGGGGAGGTGGGGAGAAAGATATTTCCTAAACATTTAATAATAGTTCAAAAATAATTTCAGACCTCTCCTACCTTCTTACCTTCCATCTATAACTAAAGAATGGCAAGGCTTGTCCCATTCTACAATAATCACTTGCCTGACAGAAGAGAGACGTTATTTCAATGGCACTGTAAGGATTCAATTAATATTTCCTTTGCACACAAACCTATGCTTCATTTTAAGTTTACCTACAAAACATATTTTTGATTTAAATGACAGTGTTCTATAACTGACTATCAATAAAACATGAAAACAGTTCTGTACTTGTTCAGGTTAAAGGAACTATCCTTTTTAAACACATTAGACTAAATATTTAGGATGGAAAAGCGAGCAAAGGGGATTGATTAGGGAATCTACCTGTAGCACTGAAAACTCTTGAATGATTTCTGAAATGGCATAAATTGTTTCTGCTATAGGCAAAAAGCTATTTCCAGTAGATGTAATGATGTCAAATGCACATTCTAGAAGTTCTTTGGGATGACAGCGGTCTAACTTCCGAGGTCTGAAAACTCGCTCTATACAGTATCTAAAGGAAACATTGAAGAACGAATCAGCATCTTCAGTGGTCACTGTCATACGGCATGGCATCTGTGCAAGACGTCATCTCTATGTCCCTTACCTTTTCAAGTTTGATATGTTATTTCTAGCTACAAATCTTGCAAAAGGAATCTGAAAAAAAAAAAACATGAAAATTGTTGAAACAAAACATTCAGTCTGACTAGGCTCTGAAACTGGAGATGAATTACTACCGTGCAGTAACACTTGTACTCTCACATGTGTAATAATGCCTTAAATATTTGCCATAGCCAAGTAATATTAACCTAATCATCCTTGCTGCAAGTTTTAAATAAAACCATCCCCCCGCCACCAAGTTCCTAGAAGAGCTTGCAGAGGGACACAAGGACATTTCTTAATTAACCTAATGCATGCAAAATGCATCATAAATTGACTATGAGCATATTAAAATGTACAAGCAGGTATTTTGCTGTTTACAAAAAGATATAAAGGAGTATTTTTTTTTTTTAATTAAATCTTTGGTCAACACATTTCCCAAAACAAGCAATTCCAACAGAAAGATCAATTTTGTAGATCCTGCACAAATCCTTAACTGTGAATCATGTTGTATAGCTTGATGTTATAAATGCAAAGGAAGGGTGAGTCAAACTGGCCTTAAATTAATGAAATGGAATATAAAAAGTTAGGTTCTTTAACCGTCAATAATAAACAAAAAATATAAACTCAAAGCATTTAGGTGTTAAATTAAGTGCAAGGTAATTAATTATGCCAAAATTGCATATAATTGGGTATTACTGATAGAGGAACCCGAGACAGTAAAATTTCAACTGTGCAAACAGCAATTCCTCTCAAGAGTAGAATGATCCTTGACAACAACTGTTTGAGGAACATAAAACTCGACAAACTGTTACCCACATTCTCTATAAAGACATATAAATAAGAAAGGGATGGGAATATTAGAATTTTCACTGGTCATTGGAAAAGTCTCTTATATGTGCAAGAAAAAAAAAAAAACAGCAGTGACATCTATCACGTTTATAATATGGCATTATTTTCACCTATGGGGGGCAGGGGGGAGGGGAGAGAAAAAAGAAAAAGAAAAGAGAAAAAAGAAAAAGAAAAGAGAAAAAAGAAAAAGAAAAGAGAAAAAAGAAAAAGAAAAGAGAAAAAAGAAAAAGAAAAGAGAAAAAAGAAAAAGAAAAGAGAAAAAAAGAAAAAGAAAAGAGAAAAAAGAAAAAGAAAAGAGAAAAAAGAAAAAGAAAAGAGAAAAAAGAAAAAGAAAAGAGAAAAAAAAAAAAAAAAAAAAAAAAAAAAAAAAAAAGAAAAGAGAAAAAAGAAAAAGAAAAGAGAAAAAAGAAAAAGAAAAGAGAAAAAAGAAAAAGAAAAGAGAAAAAAAAAAAGAAAAAAAAAAAGAAAAAGAAAAAAAAAGAAAAGAGAAAAAAGAAAAAGAAAAGAGAAAAAAGAAAAAGAAAAGAGAAAAAAGAAAAAGAAAAGAGAAAAAAGAAAAAGAAAAGAGAGAAAGTCTATTTCTTCCCTATGTGGTCAGGGCTCCAGCTGTCAAGACCAGGCGTACAGGACTAAGGAATACAGGAACAGACACTGAAAGATACACTACTTCAGCAGTCAGAAGAAGTATAAGCCTAAACCAAATTTGTGACTACTGAATCAAAGGTATCTACTAACACCACAGCACTCTTCGAACCCAGCTTTGCCTGCAGAGATGATACTACTTACTCTGAGGTCATAAGGAAGCATTACCAGCATCCCACTGTGATCCATGAAATACGAAGCTTCATTATGTTCATATAGTTTTTTATTTCTGGGCATTAGCAGTGGAGTATGCAGCTTGATGGCACCTGCACAAAACCAGTAAAATATTATTATCTCCCATTTCAGAAGTAACATCTGCTTTTAACAAGCTCACGAACAACCTTGCAGGGCATGATAATCTCAACCAATAAGTTTTAAAAGTTACATTATTTTAAGTGTCCTTAATAGACTTTCCTCTTCCACTGTTTAAAGAAAGCCATCAAACAAACTTTGATGTTCTATCTTGCACACTTCTTGGGCTCAGCGGGCAGCCCAGAGAGAAACAGAGGAGAACTGTTAATTCCACTGCCCCAGCAGAATCCTCACCTTGCTCTCCCTCTTTAAACACCATCTTTCACAAAAGCATGCATATGAAACAGATGAGAAACTCTACAGATACCAGTAGTACTGTTTTGGTCTAGAGGCAATTCCATAGAGAACAAATATTGTTCAGACATGTTGCATCCTGTGTCTCAAAAATGTACTAGAAGTGTTTATGGTTCACTTTAAAACCTCATAAAGACCTTTTTTTCTGGCTATATTTTGCAATGATCTATCTGTATGAATCCAATCTTCATTGAAACCTTATATTAACAATACTATCACTAATCACTGAAAAATACTTTCCTGTTTTAAATCCTCTACTGATTCTCAAACAGCTATTTTATTATAGAAGCTTTACTCATGTCTTCAAGATTTCAACATAAACATTTAAATCAGGGGGAAAAAAAGCCCCAAATGCAAGGAAATGCTTCTAACCACTACAGACAGCAGGTACAATCTAATGGAAAAAATATATATCCAAAACCCACCAGTTTTTTTCCAAAATAATGAAAACATTTCAATCTCTAAAATGCTGACAAACACTTTCCAAAGTCTGTCAAGCTCGGTGGTGGTGGGGAAGTAACTTCTCCTTACTTGACTTTGCATTTCTCAGTTTCTCATTCTTTTGTGTTGCCAAACCCTGATCATGCTTAATCAGATTATGATATATTAGGAAATCTCCCGGTTTCTATTTTAAAATTCTCTATTTTTATATAAAAGAGTATCATGAGCACCTATAAAACAATACAATTTGTAACATTTCAAATGTGACAGTGTGTGCATAAATTTTCTTCCTCTCTTAAAAACTAATTTTAAGCAAATACTATTACTAATGACTGGATAGAGTCCTGGAAAGAAAAACCATCAAAGACTATTAAGCACCATGACAACAGCTCTGGCTCAGGAAGTTCCTGAACAGCAATTCATTGCTAAGAGCAGTATCACTGAAAGTACCACTATGCACTTGCTCTGTTTCCACGCTCTTTCTTAGGCCTTTCTCATTCTGGCTATGTTCAGAGAGAGGTCACTGTGCTACATGGATGCTTGGTCTTTCACTACAGAGCTATCCTTAAATTCAGATCTAGACTTTACGTAACACTCCCTACCTCTAAAAGCTCATACAGACTTATCAGAACAACCAAATACATTCGAAGATATAATTAAGATTTTCACTGTTCTTTCTGTAGAAAATTTAAATCATTCGGATTTGAAGTTAACAGCTATTACTGGGATGCCAAAATAACAGCAAAAACCAATGTAAAACTTCAAATGATATGCAACTACTGAACATACTTTCTGACTCGTGATAGCAGCAAAACCATTCCATTCTCTTAAATCCATTCAATCATGAAAAAGGAAATGAATGACTTTTGTAAACACACCCACCGTGTCTTTTAAATATCCGGCTGACAATCTCACATACATGCTGCTGTATCTTGGCTGCCCAAATAGAAAAACTACCCTGAAACCATCACAAATAAAAATTACATATATAATTCATATGCCATGAACACTCCATGTAATATAGGCAATCATTCCATGTAATATAGGCAATAAGCATTCTGCTATCTTGTCCCACTATAACAAATTGTAATGCTTACATAATAAAAAAATAACTACAGGTATACAAAGCATTATTGTACTGTGTTACCTTGTATTTCTTTAGATTTAGAAAGATTTAAGAGTTGAGAAATTGAGAAAGATTACTTTGATTGCCATGATTAGAAAGGGAAGAAAACAGTCAGAGGCAACACATTCTGTTGGCAATCAGATGCAAGTAGCCTTAGTTTGACAGAAATTCAGAGTAAAGAAAGCAATCATCTGGACATAAGTTTAAAGCTTTAGATGCAACAATCAAACACTGCTTGTTTCTTCAGTGAGGAATGAAAGTAAGGTTCAAATGGTAAGTTGTTATTCAAGCCCGCATAGTACAGATTGTAGCTTTAAATGGGAACTAATGTGAAGGTTAATCTTAAAAAGATAATGCAATTCTCTCAAACATGTTAAGAGTTTACCCATATAAACATTTTTTTTTTTTTTAAATCCACACAGGAAAAAAAAAAAAACAAACCCCCAAAAAACCCCCAACCACGCATCCCCTAAAGACCTACAAACCTTCAGCATATCACTGTCATAGGTATAGTCTATAGCTGGAGATATACGCTGTGAAAATATCTGACTCATCATAGTCCGGTAGGCCTTTCCATCCACGTTTGCTAAGGTATGGTGGAGTACTTCATGGAGTTCAGACTCTTCCATTTGTGGTGGTGGAAGATGTTCACTTTTTAACAGCTCCACAGCTGTTGGTCGTGCTGCAGGATCATGGTTCAGCAGCCATGTAATAACTGATCTCTACAAATTAAATCAAAATCTTGTAGTTTAGAAAGATTTTATTTATTAGCAGTATTTACAACAAACTTCTTAGTCACGTCCCATTAATAAAAAAAATTATGAGACTCTACAGGGGACAAAAAAAGTAGGAACTGAATCTTTGGGGTGGATATTCTTTGCTTATTAAATTCTAAATATCTTTTATTGTGTTATTATCTGAATAAAATTTACTAAAACACAAAAATTAGAAATGTACCTCCTGGGATGACAAAATATGTAGTATCTTTTGTTGTTCTATGTTACGCTAGCTCTGGCATCTCTTTGTTGATAAAGAGAAAGCAGAATCATATGCATAACAACAAAGATTTGAGAGTTACAGATATTAAGGGGAATCTTCCTGGCATATTTCAGTAAACTGTACAAGATGGAAACATTTTTATGGTACTACTAACAGGCAGATTGCTTTTTCACAGGCGTAACAGACGATTAGCATTAGCTTTTTGTCAACAAAAGAGTCCACTAGCACAAGGAAAAAGTCATCTAGATGGTCCAGACAAGATCAGACTGCTCCTTATCACTTCATTTCTCTGCCACAGAGGCATCCAGAAGAGCTGTTGGCAGCTCTTTTCAAACTCAGAGCAGTCATTTTAGTTTGCACACCTCTTTCTGTTCTGTGACACAGATTTCTTTCAAAAGTTTAAGTTAAGAGTTAAACAATATAGCTGCTGTTTGTCTGAGCCTAAAAAGTCAAAATTGTCTCTCAGAGCTTAAAAGGTAGGCCAGTGAACTCTGCATTTCTTTATGACTGTGGCTCAGGGAATTTTGCAGGTAAGTATATTTCCATGTCAACTTCGTATATTTGAGATTTTTTTTCCTTACTTTGTTCTAATGTCATGTAATAAGAATTTTAAATTAGTAATCTCTGCCAAGTTAAGTGGGAAAAATTATAATTAACGTTTCTTGACAAGGAATACCTAATAGCTAAAATGTCTTCAAAATTACCTGCTTTGCATGCTTGACTTCATCAAAGTCTTTAGGAAATACAATAGCGGGCTATAAAAAAAAACAAAAACAAAACCAGAAACCACATTTGAATTTTAACAGGTAGTCCAGCTTGCTCAGACTAGTCTCATTTTTAAGTTCTACATATTTAAACAGAGAAACTAAGCATTTTTATTGCCCGGGGGGGGACACGACACACCAAACAGAAAAAAAAAAAAAACCCAAAAAACCACATAGCAAATTTAGTTTGAAGAGCTAAAAGGAAAAAAGAATGTCACTGAAATGCTTTTACGTTGTTTTGTACAATGAAGATACAACCCATAATCACAAACATTTACCAACTACAAATACCAACTGGCTCCTGAGAGACACCCACCAGTTCTAAACCTAGGTGTACTAAAGTCATGATGTCTTTATCTGACGCTTACGCCTCTAATATTTTGCACTATAAAAATTAACTTCACAGATAGAACACTGACTGATGTTAATACCATTAGGAAATCCAGAGTGTATTAAGGGAATGTCAGTACTAGCTCCAATTTCATTTTTCATTATATATTTTATAAACTTTTTTTTTAAGCACTCCCTATGGAAACATTTTTGCTATGTTTTGCATCCTTCTACTTCTCTTAACAAACTATTTGATGCACAGAATTAATATCTTTTATACCTGTGTACTTACCAGTCTTAGCTGACCAAGAACAAAGACCCTTTCTGATGCAGTACTCATGGGATGGTAAGACATTTCAAAGAATATTATACCCAGACTGAACAGATCCACTTTCTAAGGAAGAAAAAAAATGGAAACTTAAATGTAATACCTGTGAATTCTCTGCAGAAGATGACAGCAGAGAAAAAAAAGAATGTTTTGGTTAAATTTCACAGTATGTTACAGCTAAAGAAAGGAGTGGGTTTTTTTGTGGTTTCTGTTTTGGCTCTTTTAATTTTTTAAAATTTTTTCAAATTTTATTTTTTGTTAAATGACGCAATCCATTAAGATTTGTTAGACTTCAATGCCCTCTATCATCACAGCACTACCATGATGTAAAGGACTCCCACTTTGAAAATATTCTTGCGTTGAAATTCAGCTCGTCTCTGCATACAAACAGGATCCTCTTTGATAAAAAAAAAACGCACTTCCACCTCCCAAAATCACAGTCTAGGAATCCAGGAGAGCAATATATACTTCTGATGACGACGTTTTACCACGATTACCTGCTTTCAACTTCAAGTCACTTGCACCTAGTCATGGTCATAGCATAGGCAGAAAAACTGACTTGCCCACATCCTTCTACCCTCGGTCTCCTCTCAAAGGAATATTTCTCATTCCCTTGCTTATCGCAGCAGTCCCACCACACCCTGTTCCACCTTGAATTCATCTTTGTTGAGCAGGAATGACCTAAATTGTACCTGGTACCTTAGATTCCATGCTACCTTTTTATTAAGTCTACTCTAATCATACCTGATTGTATGTAGACTTAGTGCTTCCTTGGACCTCTGGGCTGACATACAGCGCGGTGCCAACCATGCCTGTCAAATTACCTATGTGACAAAAGATGAAAGTACTAGTTCCAAGAAAGTGGGAGAGAAATGCAGCATCAAAGTCAACAAAAAACGCACTCATCTTCTGTCCTCATTTCTTCTAGGTTGGAATGCAGTCCTTACTGAGAGAGACCCAGTTGAGAACAGTTTGCAAGACAGCCAGTTCTTATCTTCACACGCCAAGCATCTGTGTCTGTCTATAGCTAAACCTACCTATTGCTTTACAGAATTGTAGTAGGTCAGCACACAAATGATACAAGTAAATTTCACTTCCATTACACTGGTCTTAAGACACACAATGTACTAAAGTTTTCTCAAAACACAGAATTCACCCTGTTAGGGAAGGTGTCAAAAAAACCCTGACCAAACAAAAATCCCTGAGGTCTTGAAATTGTCCTGTACAGGCAAGAGAACAGAAGTGCAGATGGAACAGATATACAGGATCTCTATATACCTCATCATGAGAAGAGCACTGATCTATGGCAGAAGGCTAGCAGTGGAAGCAAATTAATTTTTAGGTAACAGTCAAAACTGCCAGATTATATGTAACATATCTACCCAAAAGTTGTTGGTTGTTTTTTTTCCCCCAATAAAAAAG
Source organism: Gymnogyps californianus (assembly GCF_018139145.2). Classification (NCBI taxonomy): domain Eukaryota; kingdom Metazoa; phylum Chordata; class Aves; order Accipitriformes; family Cathartidae; genus Gymnogyps; species Gymnogyps californianus. The sequence continues at coordinate 34,956,989 of NC_059475.1, forward strand.
GTTTTATTTTCAAAGAGTGAATGGAAGTTCTAACAGATTATACAAGACTGCAGAATATAAGCGTTTGCTTAAAATCATTTAGAACAAGCTACAGTGTAAACTAACCTGATGGGTCAGACATAGCAGAACTATCCGAGTGATTTTCTTCTTGTTTAGAGACCACCTGAAATCAGGAAAACAGACATACTGTAAATGGCACTTGAAATGCTTCTGTTGGCTTTTCTTTCCACTTTGGTTGGCAGTACATGGTTTAATGCTAGAACCTTAGAAATAAAAAAGTTTATGGCCTTCACAATATAAAGTCCAATGAGCACTATGTTTATACGTTTTATTTTCATCTTTCACATTATTACAACACCAAATTCAAGTTTTCTTCATTCACTTTCAGCTGTACTTACCGCGTTTGCTGGATGATCTGTAGCTAAACCAAAATCACCGATTTTGACATGATCATCTGAATCTAAAAAAATGTTCACAGGTTTCAAGTCTCTGTGGATCATTCCCTGTTACAGCAGGAGAACAAAAAAAAAAAAAAAAAAAACAACCCACAGAATATTAAACAATAAACACAATCCAAAATAAAACTCTCTTTATAATAGACTGGAAAATCGTATTACATACTTTCATTACAGTGGGAAATCTACTGCATTAAGTTACTGATGATTAATTTTGAAGTAAGACCATAGTCTGTAGCCCAGAAGCTAGAAACAATTTTCAGTGCTATCAGATACCTAACAAAATGTTTTTAAAAGGTGGTCAAATTTTTGTGACAAAGGGAAAAATCTGAAGTGGTTCATTATAAAATTCAAGTTTATGATAAAATACTTTAAACCCCTAGAACAGATTAATAATGGAAAGGGCAAAGAACGAACCTTGCTAATAAATGCCCAAAAATGAACAGAGTTTGAAGAAACCCATGCAGAAAGAGGCATAACATAGATATTATGGACAGGTCGTAAGTGTCATATTTACTAACCTTTTCATGGATGTAAGCTAACCCATCTAAAATTTCTCGGAAAAGCCTCCAAAGCCGACTGGTGTCTTCATATAATCCTTGGTCAATAGTATCCCTTAACGTGCTCTTTTCACAATACTCCATCTTCAGTTGTGCATATGTAGAGGACAGAGGGAAGAAAGAGCAGTTTTGTCATGAAAAGAGACCATCAGAAACTTGTATCTGTGTGCATATTAACGCCTGGTTCTGTAATACACAGTTCAGGAGCAAATAGTATCACCAAAACATTCAGCTGTTTGGAATTTTCCTGAGAGCTGTCTTTTAGCTAGAAAACATGCATTCACTTATGGGTCCTAGCCCATTTTCTGGGACAACGGTACGTGCTTGTAAAGTAGTATACTCTCCAACACAAGTGTTAAAAACAAGGTGAAACCAGCCAAGCCATAATGTATGTTTAAGCCAAACTTTAAAGAATCTCTTCCTTTATTTTACTTGGCGTCTTAACTGCTTATATTATGAATATACATAACACATGCAAACAAACTTATTAAAATCTAATTCCATCTAATTGTATCTTCCTTCCAGACAAGCTCTAGCATTAAGTGTGTTACAAAAAATTGCACATCACCACAGAAGAGTTAGCTATGAGTCGACTTCTCCCAGAAACAGTCTAACTCCTAACACAAAGGAGATGTCAGTAGTAAAGCCTGAAGTTGCAAACCTGCAGGAATTTTGTTTTGTGCCTACTGTTAGGGCCATGCAATGGCTTTGCAGGTTACTGTTTTCTATTAAAAGAAAGCGCGTACACAATACAGTGCCTTTGAAGAGAATGAGGAAGTTTTCACATCTGTGAAATACAGCTTCCCCTCTGAAAGTTAACATAGTACACTTCAACTCCACATTGGGACTTAACACCATAACCACACTCAAGAACACCAGCTACAGCGTTAGGGGGTTGGGATGGATATCCTAAACAAATAACAAGCACAAGGCAAAACAATGCTTTGGAAGCCACAGACTCAAAAAAGGTGGTTGGTCGGGTTGTTCTAAGGTTAGGTCAGGAGTTGCCAACTTTTACTTGTACACAAGCAACAACAGTGATCCCATTCACACTATGGCACTACAAAACTTGGCTCTCTCCAGGCACAACTATACAGCCTCGGAAGGCGTAACAAGCCATGTGTGCTGCACAGTGCCTTCCACCAGCCAAGCCTTTCAGAAAACCAATCTACTGCAAAACCAACATTGAACTTAGTCTCATTTGCATTTTTTAAAGGTTATTACTTTTCTAATGAAAACCAGCAATTAATCTCTGCAGGTTGGAATAAACAGTATCCTTTTATCTGAAAATGCAAGCACGTTTGTACCTGAATGTACAGGTAATGGACTGTCTGAATGACTGCTGTCCTGTCTTCTCCTCCATGGCTATTCTTTTCATTGCCTTCTTCATCCTTTATCACAATAAAAGTAACAGAACAGTTAGCTACAGGAAGCCGTCCAGAGTTTTTTTATGCATACTACTATTTTTTAAATGGCTGGAACACATTGATGAGAACTCATCTTCTATGGCTAGGTTTGAATAACAGCAAAATAATATATTGATGTTTTTGTAATGCCACTGCTTCTAAATAAACTAGAAAAGCAGGTGTGACCCAACTCTCATTTTCAAAGTGAGAATGAGTAACATTTTGCCATCATTAGACACTGGAGGAAAAACATTCCAGAAGATTTGGATGAAACCTAAATCTCAACGTGTGTCATGTTTAAAAAAAATTTAAAAATTTGAAACTAAAATATACAAAGCTTACTTAATAGAATTAATGCAACCCCTGCCCCAACCAAGAATTTTGATGCAGTGTATATATAGATACAGTGACAAAAATGCACTGCCATATTATTAAATTATATATTGAAAGCTTTTTCATGCCAATGTACATTACAACAGAAAGAGGAAGGAGATGAAGCTTTAATAAGAGCATTTTACAGATCATCAGGATTGGCAATGACAGATTCTAGATGCTGTAGAAAACGGTGCATTATCTTTCTAGTGATACAGTGCACTGACTGTTCACAGCAAGTGCTGTAATACAAAATCTTAAAATCAACTAAAACCTTACACATTATTCTCACTTCTTGTCTATTTTTGACTGCTAGCAATATGTATTGTCACCACTTTCAAAAAGTGGTTAGTATGAGCAAATATATTGGTTAATATAATCTAAAAATAGAACAGAATTTCAACTTTCAGATGATGTAAGGCAATCCATATGGTTAACTGATAAATCATGTACAAACTGAAGTGTTGAACTTGCAATAACCAGGCTCATGGCTATAAAGTGCAACTCACATATAGCTCAATGAACACTATGGGAAACAGAATCCATATTAGCTGCATCAGACTGATTTCTATGGAATGCAACTCATGATGGCACAACATTTACTCTGATGGAACATAACCTTATGTGGTTCTGTACTTACACCAGAAGTGAAACAAATCTTCCCAACTGACCTGTTTGCTTGTCAAAGACTATTTTATGACCTTTATATTTTCACTAGCTTTATCTTTATACTTACTGGAAGATGACCTTTACTGTTTTCATCCTCGTTGTCAAAAATTATTTCGCTTTCAGAATCTGTGGTTGGCCTGTTTAAAAAAAAAAAAAAAAAGGAGAAAGAAAAGAAACCCAAAAGTTTTGGGTACCAAGAAATATTTACTAAGAAATCTGGAAACTATTTGCAGAAAAAAAGAAAATCTAAGCTTCTGTTGAAGACCTTCCATATGCCTTAAACGAAAAAGCAAAACAAAACCAAACCCCAAAAAGTATCCTGCTTGCAAAGCAACGCTTCCTTTGACAGCCCAATCTCTTAAAGGGAAGGTATATATTTGCATCAGTAAAATTTAATTTCTATATTCAATAAGCAAAACTGAGACAAGTTTACTTGCTCACTTAAACAAAAAAAACCACCATGAGTGAAAGAACCACTCCATATATAGAGGCAGGTATGGAATATGTTAATAAAAATCAAAACAGAAAAGAAAGGACAAGTAAGGTATTTTTCAGGATTTGTAATACTTCTCTGTTATTGTGTATTAAAAACTTTACTCTCAAAGTTGGAAAAGACAGTCCAACATAAAGTAAACAGTCATGCATTCTGATGCAAATGATAAGAAACTTCTAGAAGCCTAAACCAAAATTTTCCTCACACACTGACAGTTTTTAGCTTCAAATTTTCTTCTCCCTTGCTACCTGACTGCTGGCAAATACACTGTTTTTGAACCAAGGGACAGAACGAAAATGCAGCGAACTACCTCTAACAAAAGAGGTGAGAATGATAAAATACACAAACTTGGAAAAACCAACTCTGCTCATGTTCCCTATAGTGCCACTACTGAAGCCTACTTACAAAAATGAATGTGAGAACACCCCATCACCGTCATCGTCGTCATCACTGGACTCCTGATCAGCTCCACTGAATTTGTTGCTGGAGGATCTTTCACACGAAGTACTCCACTCAACTGAACTTGTCAAAACTGGAGGAGGAGCATTAGCTTCCACATCATTTGTCTCCTCAGTGGTAAGGATGAAGAGATCAGCTTTGGTGGGCATTCTTTTCTCTTCGGTTGTTTCAGATGATGACACAGTGGGAACAGGACTTTCATGTTTTTCTATCCAAGCATTGTAATACCTCACAATATTCTCGTGGTTCAAGCGGGAAAGTAATGTTACTTCCCCCTTAATCCTCCGAAATTGCTTGCTGGCAGGGTTTACGCAGATACGTTTCACAGCATAATAGCAACCATCAAGCTTATTTCTCACCTGCAAAATTCAAATAAATCTAAAGTCAAATGCTTATAAATGCCTTCCCAAGTAGAGCCAGAAGTAGAATAATTTCACGGAAGAGGACGTTTTCCTTCCACCTGGGAAGTGACTACAATTCAAATGCAAGCTTCCCCATACGGACAGGCTTCTCCCCAGACTCCAAGCAACCTCTTGCAAAACTTATCAGCCTATTCAAGTCCAGATAAAAACCACAACACAGGCACAGCACACTAGAAGATAATAAATAAAACCATGCAAACATTGAATATATTGTTTTGCATCAGAGAAAACAAACACATCCCCAAAAAGGATTCCCTAGAGGGAAATAATTTTTGTACCATACCTTGATGACTGCTCCAAAAGCCCCTTTGCCAAGTAATTTTAGCTCTTCAAACTCATTGTAGTAGCGCGAAAATTGTCTTTGTGTTTCTGTGAAGAATGAAGCGCTGGACATCTGACTGCTGGGTACAACTGTCTCGATGCAATCTATACCCGCCGAATCTGTAACAAGGATACCAAAGTTACCACCACTGGCAGTATGGGGATAAGGCACAAGGGACTGTCAAATAAGCATCAGAAAGAAGATAAAACCTAGATAACTTCAAGTGCAACTAAAACCTAAAATACAGAAGTGCTCTGCTGTGTAGAGTTAAGCTCTGGTACAAGTATAAACCTTAAAACAGTTTTTAATTATTAACATTAATTAGGCTGGAAAAAGGAACTGATTCTAACAAGAACATAACGAGGGAAGAAGTCTCATTGGAACAGCATCTTCCAAGGACAAAGTTAAGTGTGACATTTACAGCATGCAGGAGGTGGATGAATTTACAGGTTTAGTTAAAGCATCAGTGTGTTGGGTTTGTGTGGTGGGGTTTTGGTAGTGGGGGAGATGCCAGAGGGGCGGCTCCTGTGAGAAGCTGCTAGAAGCTTCCCCAGCTCCAACTTGGACCCGCCTCTGGCCAAGGCCAAGCCCCTCAGCAACAGTTGTAGCGCCTCTGTGATAGCATATTTAAGAAGGGGGAAAAGACTGCTGAAAAGAAAACCTGCAGCCGAGAGAAGAGTGGGATGTGAGAGAAACAACTCTGAAGACACCAAGGTCAGTGAAGAAGGAGAGGGAGGAGGCGCGCTTGAGCACAGATTCCCCTGCAGCCCGTGGTGAGATGGCAGGCTGTCCCCCTGCAGCCTGTGGAGGTTAACAGTGGAGCAGAGATTCCTCTGCAGCCCGCGGAGGAGCCCACGCCGGAGCAGGTGGCCGGGCCCAAAAAAGACCGTGACTCCACGGAAAAGCCCACGCTGGAGCGGTTCATGGAAGACTGCAGCCCATGGAAAGGCCTCACGTTGGAGAAGCTCGTGGAGGACTGTCTCCCGTGCGAGGGACCCCACGCTGGAGCAGGGGAAGAGTGTGAGGAGTCCTCCCCCCAAGGAGGAAGGAGCGGCAGAAACAGCGTGTGATGAACTGACTGCAACCCTCATTCCCCGTCCCCCTGTGCCGCTGCAGGGGCAGGAGGTAGAGAAATCAGGCGCAAAGCTGAGCCTGGGAAGAAGGAAGGGGAGGGGGGAAGGTGTGTGTTTATGATATGTTCTACTTCTCATTATCCTACTCTGATGTGATTGGCAACAAATTAAATTGGTTTATTTTTCCCCAAGTGGAGTCTGTTTTGCCTGTGACCATAATTAGTGAGTGATCCCTCCCTGTCCTTGCCTCAACTCAGGAGCCTTTCATGATATTTTCTCCTCCCCATCCCGCCGGGGGGGAGGAGTGAGCGAGCAGCTGCGTGGTGCTTTGTTGCCAGCTGGGCCTAAACCACGACAATCAGCTGCTTCTACTGATGAGACAACAGCAGTCAGTCCACCCCAGCTAGCCATGGATATAGAAGTTAAAGACCATACTAGCTTTTATGTTAGCTAATGTAAAACACTTGTGCAGTCTTGTGAAGCTCTAGCACAGCTCAACTTTTCTGTTACTACAGGCATGTAGTCCACTTCTTAGCAAAATATGGAAAGAACCAAGTTTCTTACCATCTAGATTTTCTTCAGCTACAGGTATTTTCATTCGTGGAATGTTTATAAAACTATGTTGTAACAACTGCTGAGGAGTCCATCTTTCCTTATCTACCAAGCAAACGCATCTGTTGGCAAACCAAGAAGAGAACTGTTCAAAGATCTATTCCCTATCAGGCCTAAATGTTCAAAGAGGTCTCCTTATATTTAAGAAATTATCACCTTTATCATTCAGATGGGAATCAGAAGCAAAGACAGACTAAATGACTTATCCACAGTGACACACAAAGTTGGTGGCAGACCAACTCGGTGGCAGAGAAGAAGAGAGCACCAGACCTATTCTCCCAAATCCCAGATTAGCAGCCTGAGCCATGAGGGAGCAATCACCTCTTCTCTAACAACTGTAACTAGCAACACAGGGGGATTTAGCTGTTCTTTCAAAAAGCTGTTCAGTCTTTAAAAAAAAAAAAAAAAAGACAAAAAGATACAGGAACACAACAAACATACTTTTCCAGAAAGTCTTGGAAGTCAGCAGGCAAACTGGTAGGAACAGCAACTGGATATTCCTTGGTTACTTGGCCCTGGCTCAGTGAAAGCAGAAGCAAGCCCAGACTCCATACATCTCCTTTTTTTCCAGGTTTGCTGGGAAGACCATCCTCACTAAAATGAACTTTGGTTTGCTCAAAAACATCTGCTTTGCAGATATCAGCTAAGCGCTTGGAGATGCTGTAGTCTGTCACCTTGATGTTTCCTTCAGCATCTACCAGGATACTGGAAGCACAAAGAACTTTGTGCACTACCGAATTATTGTGCAAGTAGTTGAGAGCTGACAAGATCTGGGTCACATAATGGCGCAACTGCTCAATTGGAACTGGAGTCTCTTTGTGTAAGTATGTAGAAAGGCTGCAACCACTTATGTGCTCCACTAAAATGTCCACCACAATGGAATCGTCCCGTTCTTTAAGGTTCATACATTTATAATGTACTATGTTTGGGTGACTTAGCTTCGTCAGTGAGCTGAACTCTGTTTCTGCACCCTGAAGCTGTTAGAGAAACACAACATAACATGCATTGTGTCATCTCATGAACACACCACTACGAAAATATGTAACATATACAAAATACATATAAAATATATGACATTCTTGTCCTTTTCTGAAAGGGAAGTATTGTACACAAGAGGCAAGAACAACTTTGGTTTCTGCCAGGTAAAGCTTGATTCCCTCTTTCTTCAGAATTTTAATATTTTATTATTTTATGTATGCATACTTGCAAATACACTTTCTTGCATTTATATTATTGTAAATGAACTCCTGAATACCCCAATACACCCATCATCTTCTGTTGTGTAGATACTCTAAACATTAGCATTTTTAAGCTCATCACCACCCTCTCAAGTTTAATATAAACTAGCAGCCTCAAGGCAAGCACTGAGCCCCACCTAACCTTTATTGAGACAAATGCAAAATATGGGCATTACCTGTTTCTTACACTTCTCAATCTTTTCTATTTCATGCGTTGTAAGAAACTTTCCCATCTTTTTTTGCCAGTGCAGAACCCACTCATATATTAAAACAAAGTCTCCACTGCGAATTTCCAAGGCATTGTAGACTGATTTACCAAGCTGTTCATCTTGCCTATACATAAAAAGAGAGAAGAGGAACAGGGCTTCTTTTGTTTCTAAGGACTTGACAAGAGCTCCTGCAAATGCTAAATAAACACCAGTAAGCCTGCTTTCTACAATTTCAGAAACACAAACCTACTTAGAACTAAACAAGATCCATACCTACATGGTAGGTATAGAAAATACCAGGTCTGATGAGACTGAATGCTATGTAGCAGTAGTCAAATGAAAGCAATAGCACAGTGGCAAAAAATTGCTGCACATTTTAAAGAATTTCAGGTTTTAATAAATGAACACTCTTCCTGCTGAGCAAATGCTGACCTCTACACACAGTAACATAACTGTTCATCCTCAGACTGCAAAATAATAAAATTCCTTTGCTCCAGAGACTTTCAGGCCGTTCAACCCGCCACTGAGGAAGTGCTATGTTGAAAACGAACAATGAAAACATTTGATGGTCCATTCACATCGCCACTTCATGGAGGCCTTTCAGCTCTAAAAGTCTCCTATCGTTGCCTGTATTTATGTTTTTGCTAAAACCACTGCTTATACGCCATTGCTATCAGCAGCAATGGAAGGAGAGTAAGTATGCATTTCTAACCCTGTGCTTATCACTGGTTTCACATATTACTGAAAGCTAAATGACTTCTTCCTTGGTAGCCATGTATATCTGACAAGCTAGCTATTTAAATTTAAAAGCAAATAGTTCTCAGTATTATTTTAGTTACGTAGAGAATATAAAATGTTGGGGTGGGGGATTTTTTTGGTATGGCTACTCAGTTACATAATTGTATCTGGAGAAGCAAATTTTTACTTAAAATAGTCCTAAGAAAATAGGAAATATTTACCACAAAGTAACTTTTCCTATTACTCTCTCCCACTCTTGACTGTGACATTTCATGATCCACAACAATATTCTCTCCACCCTTGCTGCTTGTACCTGTTAATATTGCTTAAGTTCTCCCTCTCAAAAAAACCAAACCAGCCCAAAACCCAGTATTTCAAGCTGCAATTGTAATTTTGCTTACCTAGACATTTTCCTTTATGGACAATAAGTTGTCCAGCACCACTTGTGCTGAAGTTCAAAACTTCGTGATTTCCAGGGGACTCTTCGTTATTACTAACGGAAAGCTGGCGTTCTCGTCTGCAATGTGAACAGAACATTTTTCTCCAACTCAAAAAGACAGTATTGTTGCAGTCCCTAAAGGTATCAATTCTGCAAGAGGATTAGCTTTCAGAGACTTCTGCATCCAAGGATAGTATCCATTAGCTTCAAAGATACTCAGTTAGTGCAAAGGTGTATGTCTGACTAGAAATCCAGCATTCTACCAGCAACATCATGCTGCCCTGGGTCTCTATATTCAAAGCCAGGAGTTGAATCCAAACCTTAAAACTTCTGCATCTTAGGATGACACTCCCGGGGGCGGGGGAAGGAGGGATTAAAAAAAAAAAAAAGCAAACATACTACAGCTCTGAAAAATACGTAAGTTTGACTTGATTTGCATTCTCTTTCAAAACATTACAAAAAGCAAATACATGCAATTTTGGAAGTTCATTCCAGCTTTAGCTTAATTATTTTTCCTAACTTAAAATGGGTTTCCTATTTGCCTCCTTTACCACTCTAACCTCCTCCTTCAAGAAAATGGAAGTTTTGCAAAAACTTTCAAAGCAAGTACGATTAGGGTGTTTCTTCTCACATGCACGTATGGAGCTGCACGTGAGATCATAAAGAACTCAAGACCACTAACCCAAATCAACCTCCATTACTTCTTGATACAATCTATTTCAAAAGTAATAGAAATATCACCACTGCAAGAGCATCCTCCAAATAAATACAATCACGCATGGAGATCACAGGAATATATGAAGGGTAATGTACAAGCTCTTTCAAGACATTTAATTTATTAAAAAAAAAAAAAAGGTAAAAAGTGCTACATAGAAAGGAGATGCCACAGGGAACTTCTTACAAGTGCTGTATAAAGAAAAATATACAAAGAAAGCATCTGGCTTTCTGAATTCAAATATATTTTATAAATGAAATTATTTTATATTTTAATAATCTTCTAAAAGTTTGTGTCCCAATAGCCAAAGTTTCAGGCTTCATAAACAGACAAAAATACGGCACCACTCTTCTTGTGAAGAGAGACCTCAGAAAACTAAACATGTCTAGCTTTTGTTTAACTCTACAAACATGGCATCATGAGAAGTTTCAATGTTTCAAAATCCTTTCTGATTATTTTCACCATTGTTAAAATAAGTAACTCTACCTTTGTGGTGTTGGTTGTTTGGTTTTTTTTGGTTTTTTTTTTTAAAATAAGAACATAGAATATAAGAATTTGTGTGTGTCGTGGTTTAACCCCAGTCAGAAGCCAAACACCACAGAGCTGCTCCCTTGCCCCCCGCCCCCCATCCCCCTCCCCCTGCTCCCGGTGGAATGGGGAGGAGAATCGGGAAAGAAGGCAGAACTTGTGGGTTGAGATAAGAACAGTTTAATAACTAAAGTAAAATATAAAATTAACAATAATAATAATGAAAAATAATAGTACTAACACTACTGCTAATAATAGTAATGAAAAGGAATATAACAAAAAAAAAAGGGGGGGGGAAAGCTAAAAAAAAAAACCCCAGTGATGCACAATGCAATTGCTCACCACCCGCTGACCAACGCCAGAGCCGCAATCCATGCCTCCCGGCCAACTCCCCCCTGTTTATATACTGGGCATGACGTTCCATGGTATGGAATACCCCTTTGGCTAGGTCAGGTCAGCTGCCCCGGCTATGCTCCCTCCCAGCTTCTTGCACACCTGCTTGCTGGCAGAGCATGGGAAACTGAAAAGTCCTTGACTTAAGGTAAGTGCTACTTAACAACAACTAAAACATCAGAGTGTTATCAGCATTATTCTCACACTAAATCCAAAACACAGCACTGTACCAACTACTAAGAAGAGAGTTAACTCTGTCCCAGCTGAAACCAGGACAGCGTGGAAAGTTAATGTAAGTCCATCGTATGTGTTCTGTGTTAAAGCATAGTAACAAACTTCTGAGACACTTGTCTTGTTCCACAAGTACAGACACTGTCTCGTTTTGTTATACTAAGATTAGGAAGAAGACAGGAAAGATTTATGGACTATCAAACACTATACAGGAACAACTGCCAAAATATGACTTGAGATAGGCAAAGTCAAGAGATGGCAGCAAGAGTCAAAGTAGGGTAGATCAAAGAAGAACTGCTTCAGGTATCTAGTGTTGCTGATAAATAATGTGAAAACAATTTTGAAGTCTATAGACAAGAGAAAACCAGGAATACACTATTTCCATTAAAACAACAGTCCGAATAACAAGTCATTGGCACAATCTGAATCAAAACTAGGAAAATTAATACCAGGATATCTCCACTGTCCTTGACAGTTATATCAGCTACGGACACAATGGGGGCGGGGGAGGAAAATAAAAACAAAAACCCCAACCTACCTATATCACCACCAATCCTAACCTAGATGAGTTACGTACCAGCAAAAAACCTCCAATAACTCTAATCTTCCCTCTAATAAGTTGCTCTGCAAATGCAATCAGCATTATCTGATTCTCCAACAGGGAACTTTACACCGGTCTATCTTTACAGCAAATGTTTTGAGATGAATATAAGCTTTAATTACTTGTGCTATTCTAAAACCTTCATTAACTGATTTAAAATCTTTTTTTTTTCCTGCAATTGCCAACATATTGCATACTTTTAAGAAACTAAGCCCTGAATATACCTTCCAATGATTGCCAAATACTTTTTAAGTTAAACTAAGGGCCAAGGTGACACTCTTAATTGGAAAGTTCCCAAGTTAACATATTCATAGCACATGAATTAGTTAAACCACACCAAATGAAGAGGCAGAGGAATGGGGGGGGAGACCAAAACAAACAGCTGAGCAACATGGCACATTACTCTCTTGCCTTCAAATTTCACTTTGAAATCCAAAGTTTGCAAAAAAAAAAAAAAAAAAAAAATTCCACATGCAAACTGACATACTTACTTTGAACGTCCAGCTGAATTTGGTCGGTGTTTATTATTCACTCCATGTTCCAAACAGCTCCCATTTAAACTGGAAGCAACTCTATATCCTGCAGTATCTCTCCTGTGAGAATTTTCTTGACTTGTCAGAGCAACTATTTCCAAGCGTTCCTATAAAGCAGGAAAACCACCAAATAAGTACAGAAACTGCTCCTATCCTCAAAATATGTGAGTATTTGACTATTATTCTATAAAGTCACCCATTTCAGCACTATCCATGGGCAAGAATGTACAGATTCTTTACAACAAAACTGGAAACATCAACATACTAGCTTTTTTCTATGTCTGTCTGAAAATATCCATCTCAGTATACTTAAGATGCTAATATATTAAACTATTTTTTCTTACAGTTGATTTTATTACAGAAATAAACCCCACATAGATCTACGTTAAAATAGGTTCTTGATTATTAGAAGCACTGGATGACAAAAGATGTCCAGGACAATTCAGTCATGTAAAACTCTCAAGTTTTTATAAGCCTATGCTACAGTACTGGGAAGAAGTTATTGCAATGGTTTTTGCATGCCTGCTTAGAAAGAATACCTGTTTGGCAATCTCTTTCTTTTTTCTTTCTTCTCTTTTCTCTTCCTCCCTTCTCTGAATCTCGTTAAGGATTTCACGTTGCTGAAGTGAATTACAGTGTTGTTAGAGATGCAACAGTACATGCAATGCAACTGCTAATCTTACCCTGGTTAAAAAAAAAAAGGCTATGATGCTGATTTTTCAAAAGTGTTAAAGAGGACTTGTGTAGCTCACAAGAATAAAAAAATAGAAGTCAAATTAGCTCTCCTGAGGAAGTTAACAGCATCAATTGTATGCTATAGGAGAACGGAGTTGCAAACAAAAGAAAATTACTTCTACTGACAGACCCAAAACAATAAAGCTTCATACACAGAAAAGATAGAGGAATAAGCTAACACATTCTTTAAAATTTAAAAAAAAAAAACCAAAACCCCCCCCCTCATTTCTAGTGAAGAATGTGTGCAGGTCCAAGGTCTCTTTAGATTAAATTTATTGCGCTCTAGAGAAGTCTGTCATAGTAAACATTCCACTCACCCTATGGGTGAAGGAAGGTATGATTACCTATCTGTCTGGCTAATACCTCCTAGTTCAAGATGGAATGCACTCTATATATACATTGGCTTACACTTTTGTATAAGGTCTTCCATATAAGTGATTTTCATAGGATCAGGAATTAACATTTAGGTTTGTTTCAGCACAAATATTTCCCAGGGTTAAAAACACATCATTAAAATATTACAACTGCAGCAGCAGACAGTTCATATAGTACATACTGATCAACTCATATGGACATGTCTGACAAGTTAATAATTCACTAAACCCCACCACTATGCAGGATGATTTACAAAATCATGATTGTTTATGCTATTTTAAGAATACAGGGTTATTCACACTTTAATTTCTCTTACCTCCTGCTCCTCTCTTCTCTTAACTTCTTGTGCCCTACGCAATTCCTCCTGAGCCAGTCTTTCTTGTTCTTTTTGATGATTTTTTAGCATTTCTTCATGAAAAGACTTGGAAGGTGGTTTATTATACTCACTGAGAAACGACTGTACATGGTCGGCAAGTTCAAATATCATCACCTGAAAGAAAATAAATATGAATGACATGCAGAGTTCAAAGAACAAGTAGATCACATAGTAAAACGATACCCAACTCGAAAAAGCCTTTTAGCAGCAGCATGACTGCTGATTTTGTTACTTATCAGGGAGAGTTTACCATATTTCAGTATTTTTTGTCAGAACTATTTATTAATAAACTGTAACATGAAAAATCCCTGACCACAGCAGCAAAGATAGCAAAAATTAGAGACAGCCAACTTCAAACATCATCTTTTTCTAAAAAAAAAAAAAAAAAAAAAAAAAAGAAAAAAATTCCTTTTCTCATCTTCTTTTAGGGATATTTTTCTATTCACCAAGATATGTGTTTATGACATATGAGCTACAACAGAATAAATCCTTTGCAATTGTCTGTTACTGTATCTACTGCTATGAAAGTTACTTATTTCACTCGTAACACGAAATCCAATCTTTCCTCTGCAAACTAGCCCACCCAGTTAGAACTGTAAAGCCACTTACGGCATTCCACATTCATACAACCACAACTACTAAAATAAGAACTGCACCAAAAACTCAGCTGAATTCTGCTACATGGTTTGCAAGGTTGGAATCAATTTTCAGCTACTGTTTACTTGAACTGGGTATGTAGTGATCATCTATTGACCTGTCAGGGCTTGAGCTTTCCTCAGTCTAATAGCATACCTTTATTAAGTCAAGTAATCCACAGTGCTAATAGACCATCATATCTCCAAAACTGAAGAACAGTACATCAGAAAGATGCATCCTAGCAGTCAGCAGCAGCACTGAGCAGGATTTGCATGTATAGGTGAAAGAACAGCCAAGCTAAATTGTACCATCTGCCTGTCACAGGCTGACATTTAGAAGATTCTCAAACACTGAATCCCTTGCTTGAAAGTAGGAATGAAGCCAGGAGGCAATTCAGAATAGAAAGAATAGCACAATATGCATATATCTGACATGTGCAAACTAAAACATTTTTCCCAGGTTACTATTCAGAAGGCAAGGCAATCATGCATTCACACACATGTATAAAAAAAGGAGGAATCTCAATAATTACAAACTACAATCTGCTGTTCAGTTTGACAGATAACTGAGGTACTTTCAAGTTTTCCATATGCTGAACACACTTTAATAAAGAGTATCTGTCAAGGCAGAGAGAACAGTTATCTCCCTTTCCCTGCAGAGAAAGTAATTCAGGACTGCATAGCGTATGTCATTCGTCAAAAATGTGTATCATACATTCAACTCACAACTGTATCTACACATTGCTGGAGCAAGCATGATTCTTGCTTTGGAAAATTAACATTAGGAAAACCTATAACATTTGTAGGTCCTTTCAGTGAGATCAGAAATCAAACCGGGATTTAAAGCCCTACAGGCCAATAGCTCTCCTGGGGTCAGTTGTGAGCAGACTGAGTATATTTTGCATGGTTTAGTGGTTACTTAGAGAAATTGAACCTTGTGTTTCCTATCAATTGTCCATAGCACAGTCATTGCAGAAAAAAAAAAAAAATCCAGAATACACTGTTAAACTGGTAATTTCCAAAGATACTGAAAAAATTGAGGAAATTCTTTGTTATTGAACAGAATGAACAAAACAGTATCTGGCTAAAACAGTTCTTTTGAAAGTATCTGCAGAAAAATTGGCAATCAAAATAGAAGTATAGCATGCAAATGGCAAAAAGGCTTGATGTGGCAAGACTGAATGACAAGCAACCCCTGCCAAATCTATAAAGTTGGCAGGCTTAGGAAACTGAAAGCAGAATATTATCCCATTTCAGCATATAACTTCCACAGCTGTGTATTTCTCATTTTTAAAAAGGCAAATTGAGTGAATCAAATGTGTTCACCTGTAACATTTCCAAATAGTGATAAGAAACATACCATAAACCCTGCTTTCACCAAGAATTCAATGTTTGCTAGTAATTCTTTGAATCATTTCAGTCCTCAGCAACAATGGAAAGGTATTGTTAACACCAAACATACCTGGGGACTTATAAAATATACAAGTTCTAAGCTTTACATGTTTCTCCATCTTTCTCTTTTTATCCTATTCAGGGGAAAGTGAAGTATCACTATTCCTAAACACAATAGGAAAAAAAGGCACTATGGCATGGAGCAACTGTGCTACAGCCACAGAAGTCAACTGTTGAGCTGGAGTTTAAAGTCTCTTGCCCTTCAGTTCAGCATCAGATGAACAAGATCACACTGAAAAACTCCCCATGTAATTGCTGTTTGCTTAACAGGTATAACCACTGACAATATTCAAATTAATCTGAAAAGTGCAGAAAGCTCTCAATTTTAGAGTTAGTACTGCTTTTCATACTGTGAAATAACTCCAAGAATAACATGAACCTTTAAATCTGCCTTTAAAGAGGGATAAAGTTTGCACTGTTTACACATGCACTGTATTTTAAGAGCGTGCATATTCCAAACTTTCATTAATTAGAAACATTCCTAAGTAAGTCTCTCCTTCCTTAGGAGCAATGCAACTTATACTTCCAATGTGGATGTATTCCACTATATTATAACACACGTGTTTTTAGAACTATTTAGGTCCAGTGCTGTACTGGGTTTGCGTGGCAAGGTTTTGGTAGCAGGGGGGCTACAGGGGTGGCTTCTGTGAGAAGCTGCTAGAAGCTTCCCCTATGTCCAATAGAGCCAATGCAGCCGGCTCCAAGACAGACCCGCTGCTGGCCAAGGCCGAGCCCACCAGTGATGGTGGTAGCACCGCTGTGGTAACATATTTAAGAAGGGGAAGAGTTACTGTGCAACAGCGATTGCAGCTGGGGAGGAGTGAGAATATGTGAGAGAAACAACTCCGCAGACACCAAGGTCAGTGAGGAAGGAGGGGGAGGAGGTGCTCCAGGCGCTGGAGCAGAGATTCCCCTGCAGCCTGTGGTGAAGACCCTGGTGAGGCAGGCTGTCCCCCTGCAGCCCATGGAGGTCCACGGTGGAGCAGATATCCACCTGCAGCCCGTGGAGGACCCCACGCTGGAGCAGGTGGATGCCCGAAGGAGGCTGTGACCCTGTGGGAAGCCCACGCTGGAGCAGGCTCCTGGCAGGACCTGTGGACCCATGGAGAGAGGAGCCCACGCTGGAGCAGGTTTGCTGGCAGGACTTGTGACCCCACAGGGGACCCATGCTGGAGCAGCCTGTTCCTGAAGGACTGCACCCCGTGGAAGGGATCCACGCTGGAGCAGTTCGTGAAGAACTGCAGCCCATGGGAAGGAGTCATGTTGGAGAAGTTTGTGGAGGACTGTCTCCCCTGGGAGGGACCCCACGCTGGAGCAGGGGAAGAGTGTGAGGAGTCCTCCCCCTGAGGAGGAAGGAGTGGCAGAAACGACGTGTGATGAACTGACCACAACCCCCCATTCCCTGTCCTGCTGTGCCGCTCAGGGGGAGGAGGTAGAGAAAATTGGGAGTAAGTTAAGCCTGGGAAGAAGGGTGGGGTGGGGGGAAGGTATTTTTAAGATTTGGTTCTATTTCTCATTAGCCTACTCTGATTTGACTGGTAATAAACTAATTTTTTTCCCCCCAAGTCAAGTCTGTTTTGCCTGTGACGGTAATTGCTGAGTGATCTCCCTGTCCTTATCTCGACTCACGAGCCTTTCGTTATATTTTCTCCCCCCTGTCCAGCTGAGGAGGAGAGTGATAGAACGGCGTTGGTGGGCACCTGGCATCCAGCCAGGGTCAACCCGTATTTCTCAAGGATGTGAAAAGCTCTTACCTCTCCACAGCGCTGTTTTGCCAGTTCCACTAGCCCGGATTTTAATTCATTTATTTTCTCATTTGACAAGCCTTTTGAATTTTTTAGTTGTATTTCAGGGACACTGGGGGACAGCAACAAAACATAAAAAAGTCCTCATTAGAAAAATTGAGTGTAAAAAGCAACAGAATGTTGATAAAAAAGGTGGGTAAGGGAAAAGGAATGGAGTTCATAGTCACTTGGCAATTAGTCAATGCTCAAATAAGCAGTACATAAATATTACATATACAATATAGAATAAAGCCAGAAATACTGTTTTATATTCCCTACCACCAAATTTTCTGGCTGTCAGTTATACTTAACAGAAGAACTACCAAAGAAACCCTGCAGACTCTTGGAACTCAGCTCTTAACCAGTAATTTACATACCAATTCTTTAAAAAGATCATTAGCATAACATTTAGGTGCGTAAAATTTATTTATCACCACTATACAGGTTACACAAACCTAAAGAAACATATGCAATAAATAAATAACAGCTAAATTTAAAAAATGTTTAAAATAAACAAGTAAAATGTCTGTAGCTATGCCAGAGTGGCTGTTATGTCCTGTGTTACGGGTATAATTGAGCTATCACTTGGTAAGGAATAGCACTTCCCTTGTACACTGCTCATGCCACAGCACAAAT
Source organism: Gymnogyps californianus (assembly GCF_018139145.2). Lineage (NCBI taxonomy): Eukaryota > Metazoa > Chordata > Aves > Accipitriformes > Cathartidae > Gymnogyps > Gymnogyps californianus. The sequence continues at coordinate 34,975,450 of NC_059475.1, forward strand.
GGATGGGCTAAAGGGAATCATGCTTTGGACACAACCAGTGGCATAAGGACTGAATGAAATGGGGCACAGAGCAACACTTAACTCAGAAATTACTTGCCAACCCAAAATGCTGGGGGGCTGATCATTTGCAATTCTTTTTACATTCACTACGGAGAACTCTTCCAAAAGGCTAATTCAGCAGAAAACAGGAACAGCAGATACAACTAAGACAGCAGATTGCTTTAACAATGAAGATTCAGTCCCTCTCTCAGCAGGGCATGAGCTGAAAAAGTTTAAAAAGGGCACTAAGATGCTAGCAGGTACACCTGTGTTTACATCTCTCCAAGCTACAAATCGGGGCTGCAGTCTTGCACTGACAAATGCATCCCTATTATTCTCCATTACACAAAAGACCACATCCAATTTAGGTGCCAAATTCTGTAGTTGCTTATTATAAAATACCACAGGCTTAACAAATACTGACATGCAGAAAGCAAGAATAAAAGTGATGAATAAAACTACACGTTTTTTCAACTTACACTTTACTATGGAAAACAGAGAAAAACGTTCAGAGAAAAAAGGTTGTATTTTAACGTTCACTCACGTATCAGGGTAAGTATGTGGACACTTGACCCACAGATCAACTTTGACATATACTTCATTATCACCAGTCAATCCCTGAGGACGCAGAACTAAATTAATTTCAGGAGGTTGTCGTACCTAAAATGGAAAACAAAACTTTTGATTTAAAAGGGTTTTTTGGTTTTGCTTTAATGAAAGCACACAACTCTCACAACCTATATTATGGCAGAATTCAGGTTAGACCATCCAAACTGTGAAAAAAATGTATTAATGTATTGACATTGCTCAATGAGAGTGAACTGGTTCACTGATTATCACAGTTTATCCAGTATATTTTTAGAACTTCTTCAGATAAGTGTAGTTACAGTTATTAGAAAGATGATTCAGACTGAGCAAAAAGGAGGTTTTATAATAAAACCCTTGTATTCTGCCTACTGTAGGCTAGCAGTAGGAAAAAAATAAATAAATGTAACACAGGTTATTTATGGAATATCACAAATTAAGGCATTCATTATAAGAACAATATTGTTTCTCTTGTGTTTTAGATCACTAACAAAGACCAGTCAATGTTCTATTTTCTGACATGGCAACAGACTATAACATCACATCTATATACACCTTGTGTGGCCAAACAAATGGGTAGTAATTTTTTTGTATTTCTATTTTTTTTGGTTTTGGCATAAAACAGAATTTTAACAAGTACTGCCCTTCCCCCCCATCCTGTTCAAACTGCCTACTCAGAGTCAGAATAAAGTAAAACATGCCCTTATAAACATTCTAAACTTTTTCTTTTCAATTAGAAAATTTATTTTTTGGGGAAAAAAACCAACCCAGACGTTAGTAACATGACAGGCAGGAAAATAAGACCACATGGAATAACAAATACAGAAACAGGTTATAAGATTGTCACTATCCCCTCTATTTTCCCTTTGCATTTCCAGCAGGGAAAAGAACAGGTTAAGTCAAGAGGATGTCAGGTATGCATTTAATAGGGAGTGAGGTCTGCAACACTTCTGAAAACCCAGCAAATTACTAACAGTGTTTGCATCAAACTCCATGGGGAAAAAAAAGTTATAGGTTGCTGCAAGAATTTTAAGTTCAGGTGTATGGCAGAAAAAAGACAGCAGGGGCTATGATGTATTTTGTAGAAACTAAAGACAAAAGAATGTAAAAAGAAACGACAGTAGCAGTGAACTTGGGGAACTAAGAGTGACCAGTACCTCCAGGTACAGGAAAACAGTGCCACAGATGCAGCTGGAAAAAAAAATTCAATTAGACATTGTGGACACCAAAGAGAAATGGAAAAGAACAGCGAGTACTAGCCCTGAGCATTAATTAGTTGTAATTAAAAAAAAACTATTAAAATGAAAGTAAAAGTATTAATTTATCACGGAAACAGCCACAGTTTGAGTAAACCACAGCATATAACAAATATGCAAAGATCAGCAACAGGTATACCGATTAGATTAATTAATTAAGCAGGTATGTAATTAGTCGGTTAAGGGATGAATTAAGAGGCAATTTTTTAAAAATCTGACAATTAATTAAAATGCAAGTCATATGCACAGCATTAATTATAGTGCGAAGGCATTGATCTAGAGGATTAATTGCAAAGGCAGGCAGTTACACAGCTGCCTACCGAAGTGGGGGAGGACAACGGGCAAATAGCAAGAGGCAAGATGCGCCAGGCAAGAAATACAAGGACTTGACACCAGCGAGACAACACTAACAACGCTCCCACCGCCCGCAGCCAACGCGAGCGCCACCACCCAGACCCGCAAACAACAAGGACCCGCTCTGCCTCCTGCTGCTGCTTCCCCTGGGAGGAAGGAGAACGAGCACCTCTGCCTCTCTAGCGATTAATGGGCGCAGGAAGCGCCAAGAGAGAGCAGCAACGAGCCCCCCGCGCCGCCGCGCTCGGAGGGGCCAGGCCACGGGCATCCCCGCGCCTGCGGGCAGGGCGCCCCGCGCCGCCGCGCCCGGCTGGCTCCGCGCAGACAGCAGGAGCCCCGCTCGCTACCTTCCAGGCCTGGCTCTGCCGCAGATCCTGGAAGTCCTGCCCGTAAATGGACTCCAGCACCTGGAGCTCGTTCTCCTGCCGCAGCTGGTAGCTCTCCGGCGGCTCCGTGGCTGCCTCCGCCGGCAGCTGCTGCGCGCCGCTCGCCCGGGCCATGTCAGCTCCCCGGGCGGGGGCGGGCGGCAGCCATCGCGGACGGCCCCGCGGCGCTGCCACCGTGGAAGTGGCGCCGGCCCAGCGGCTGCCGCGCTCCGCCGCGCCCCAGCACCGCCTCCGCGGCGGCGGGAGGAGGAGCCGGGGGGCCGGGGCCGCTCGGCCCCGCTTGGGGCCTGGTGGTAGGACTGGTGGCGGCGGCTGCGGGAAAGGCCGGGGCCGTCCCGGTCCCGCAGCCCTCGCAGGAGCTGTGTGCCGGGGTGCGGTGAGCTGGCGGCGGCCTCGGCTCCGCATTAGCCCCGGGCCGTGCAGGGACGTGAACCAGACGGCTCTCGGCGGCCTTTCTGGGGCTCTGCCACCCCGTGAGAGACTGCAGCGTATTGCCCGCAGCTGCCCTCGTGCCCTGCTCAACCCCTATGGCCACTCGTGGTCCCTCCTGCCTCGTCCCAAACGCCCCATCCTCACAGCTGTGTAGGCCCAGAGTAGCTGTTGGAAGGGACCCATAAGGATCATCGAGTCCAACTCCCTGCTCCTTGCAGGACTACCTAAAACTAAACCATATGACTAAGAGCGTTGTCCAGATGCTCCTCCAACTCTGACAGGCTTGGTGCCGTGACCGCTTCCCTGGGGAGCCTGTTCCAGTGACCAACCACCCACCTCTCAGTGAAGAACCTTTTCCTGATGTCCAGTCTGAACTTCTCCAAGATAGGCCTCCAGGTGTATCTGCAAATACAGAGATACACACCAAATACAAGTAGTTACTGCGCAGCTTTTTTTTTATAGACCTTGAGAAAGATTTGCAAAGGGGAAAAAGAACCACAAAATTCAGAATGGATTTCATGTAGAGCTGGGGCAGGATACAAGTTCATGTGGAAAGTAAAAAACGTTTCCACCGATGATTGCTTTAATGACTACTAGGAGGCAGGGCGCAAGAAGCCTTAGTTTTTGGCTGGTTGAATTGCAAACACAAAGTGAGGGCAGACCCTGTGAGCACCCCCTCAGCCTCTGGGTCTCCTTGGTGGGACTTGCCAGAGAGAGGCAGCTGGGGGTTGTCAGGGGAGTGGTGGTAAGCAGAGAAGAAAATGTGCTTTTTCTTCAGTTACTTCATGTGGTAACTACTGAACAGGATTGCCACAAGATGATGTAGCCTTTAAAGTTTTGGGACCTTAACAAAAAATGCCCAAGTAAATTCATACATACAAGCTTATCTATTAGGTGTGTAATCCTCAGGCAAAGAAAAATGCTACAGTAGTCTGTAGCTTGCTGCTGTGCACCCATATGCTATACTTAGGCGATTTCATTTGATAGGAAATGTAGGCAACAGGTGTGGTCCACTGAAACTGAATGAACTGAATCTTGGAGTCCTCCTTCTGCCTTAGACCTAGTCATGTTCATACCAGGATCCCCATTAGTTATATCATCTTTCCCCTAAAGATCAAATTCCATCATCTTAATTGAAAACAAATAAAATAAGTTTCAGAGCCATACTTGCATTATTTTAAAACTCTATTGTTGCAGTATAATGGACTCAATTTTTCTTTACTTTCGTAATTGCATGAAAAATCTTCTGATGCTTCTCTTTATTTTACTTAGAAGGTTTATATCAATGGAGTTTTGGTGATATTCACTTTACTCCCTGACCTTCGAGTACAGACTTTCTGTTATAAACAGACCACTTAGAGAGGGACTTATTCTAATGAATAGTTTCTACAGCCCTCAATTTGTCCTTCTGAAATTGAAAGCTTGTTACATGCATATTTTTGTTTATCTTTCTGTTTCACTTAAAACTAAATTCTTCTGGTCCCAGCTGGGATTATAAATTATTTAATAACTGGTAGTTTCATAATGTCAGTTTCATAATGTCATTAGTATCTAACCAAAATCAAATCTTAAACTGTATCACTGTTCTGATGCTGTTTTCTGTTCCTTACCATGTCTGGGAATGCCTGGAATGTGCCTTTAGTGGTAGTGTTTTTCTGTCTCATCTTTTTTTTTGTGGGAAATGCATGACCAAAGCTGTGTGGTGTTTATCTAACAACAACAGAGATCTCCTTTTGCACAGTCAAACGTGACCTGGGGCACTGTAATTATCCACTAGAGTTGCTTGCACCTTGTTAGAAGTAACTGCTATATTTGACCCACTGCTGCAGTTGGGTATGCTCGTCTATCAATTTGTACAGTCTCTCTGTGTTAAAGACTAGAAATAAAAGTTTCTAGGCCACAGATTCATCTTCACTCCCACACAAAGACACAGCAATAATGGCCAATTTGAAGATACGATGCAGTAAGTAATTAAGAAACTTCAGTAAAACTTTAACAGAAATTATGGGTTTACACTTCCCAAGCACTTTGTGTGGGGCACGCAGCCCAGCACATGGGAAACTTCTCCTGTGTTACATTGCGTAACAATGGGTGGGTCAGGTAACATTATGCATTGTTAAAGCTACCCGACTGTTCCCGTTCTTCGTGACTTGGCAAAATTTTAACCAGTTGGGATGAAATGTTCTAGACCAGATGTCTACCTCAGGCTATTTTATTTTTTTCTCTTAATTTCTTTTACAATGATTCATTGTTTCCAAGAAGAAAGCCAGACAAAAATAACATCATCATCAAAACATTCTGAGAATTTCTTTCAAGAAGTCTTGTACCCCAGCAGAAGTGTGAAAATTTGATGGGTGAGGGGGAAGAGACAACCTTTTACAGTGCTATGGCTTGGCTAGCTAGCCTTGTGAAAACCTGCATAAAGTAAACCAAATTATATGATTGGGGGGGGGGGGGAAGTATTCACATGCTCCGCACAGATTTACTGGAATACAATGAACATCACTGAAGAGTCCCCCTGCCCCGAACATGTGCCGGACTACATCTGGACGGAAGCTTCCCTTCCAAAATTTAAGATAACATTTAAAACTCTCATATCCCACAACATTAAAATTTAATTCTAGCCATTAAAATTTAATGAGGTGAGATGTCAGAGCGCGCTTTTGCTTCCCCCTGTGCGTGGTGAGGGGAGGTGAGTCTCCCTAGGTGAAGTGCAGGAGAGAGGGGAAGGGTCCCGGAGGGAGGAGCTGAAGAAAGGGGCTGCTGTGTGAAGAAAAGCGCCTTGCAGGCAGCTGGGAGGTGAAGGGGAGGAGGTCAGAGTCTGGTCAGAGAGATTGGCCAAAATGGCCACAGGAATGTTGGGGGAACCAAAAGGAGGAAGCAGCCAATTCGGGAGCCCCAGGAAACAAAGATGAGGGAAAAGCACAGTGGAAGCCGCTGTTGCCTGGGGGAGGGTGGGAAAAAACTGGGACTGGCTGGACAAGGTGAGTGGGTTGGGAGTAGGGGTGAGAGGCAAGGGTAGGAGGGTGAGTGAGCCTGGGGCCAGGCTGGGAGTGGGGAAGAGACATGAATTACTAGAAAAGAACCTGGAGCAATGAGCTGGGAGACTCACGCTCCCAGAGGAGTGAGGGAGGCTGCAAAGGGCAGGGCCCAAACGCACGGAGGTGCAAGCGGAGGTTTGGCCAACAGGCTCCAGGGTCTGTGGTGTGATGGGGTGGTGGCAGTCCCTGTTTCCCTGTGGTCAGCAAATGTCTTTGAACCCATGGCAGAGCACTCTGCTCTTTCCTGTATCAGACAGGACAGATCACAGTAATATGTTTTGTCGGTTTGGGGTCCCTGAAAAAGCCTTGCTGTGCAGGGGTTGTATTCATGGGTAGCTGTTCTTCCAGGGCGCACTTCCAGATTTGCTGGCCAATGGCTGAAAAACCTCTTTTGGCTTCATTTTTAACTAGCCATCCTCCTAAAGTCTTCAAATTAAAAGCAAATGTGCACCTGCTGTATGGATGCACACTTTTTCCACAATTGAAATCCAAACTTATTATGCCTACGGAGCAGCTTTCCTGGCAAATTACGTATTTAAAAAAAATCTATTTTAACAAATAATATGTATTTCTAGAAGTTAGCACTGTCTTTTGAAATTCTGTCCTCAGAATTACGGACCTGTTTTAAAATACCGGTTTAGAAATTCTGCCTTCCAGGCGGCGCTTGCCTACCGATGACGAGCTGCGGGCGCAGTGCCGCCCTGCCCGGCTGTGGCTGCGCAGCTGCCGCCACAGGCGCTTCTCGCCTGCCCCAGCAACGCCCGCCACAGCGCTCCCGCGCAAAATGGCGGCGCTGTAGGCCCGGCTGAGTGCCGCGGCCACGTGATGGCGGCGCCCCACGCCCCTCGGGCGCTGGGCGGAGGGGGGAGCTCGGCGGCCCGCCGCGGCCCGCCCCGCCCCGCCCCGCCGGGCGCCCGCCTCCCGCCCGCCTCCCGCGGGCGGCGGGGCTTGGCGGCTGTCCGCAATGTGGGTCGGCGGGGCTGTGGGTAGCGGCAGCGGAGCGCAGCGCAGCTCGGCGGCCGGCCCGGGATGTTGGCGCACGTAGGAGCAGGGCTGTCACCGCCAGCCGCGCTTGGTGCGGGGCGCGCTCCGAGCGGGTCACGGAGGATCATACGGAGGCTTTTTGGTTCCTTGGAGGCTCGAGTGCCCGCCGCCTTGGGAGTCAAAACCAAATTAATTTCCCCCGAGAAATAGCTGGAGTGCATTGGAAGCCATTGAGCAGTCATTTCCTTCTCTGGGCGCTGTGTAAGGGTCTTCTTGGCGTCCAGTGTTGCGCAGAGCAAGGAGGGACGCGGGACGGAGCCATGTCTCGCCGCAGGAGGAGTGGGCAGAAGGAGAGAAGAGAGCGCTAGGAGATGTGCCACAGGGAGAGAGGTGTCTTTCCTCTCTCAGGGTTGTGAGCAAAGCTGACGCCAAGGCTGGGAGCAGAGCGGGGGGACAGAGCTTGTGGTCCATCAACTTTTCCAAACCGGTTTTAATGTATAGTAAGTCCGTGTGCGTGCGAGCGTGTACACAGCGGGCGCGAGATGACCTTCTGGTGGGGTTAGGAAGATGAGCTGTGGTGTGGACTGTAATTTCCTCATTCACGTTTATTGCAGTAAAACATGCTGAGGAAACGCTGTGGTATTGTGAAGCAAGAAATATGGGACAGCTAATCACAAGGAGGAGCCTGCTTTATTTTCTGCTTTTCTTTGCTGGCTGTCATGATTTACAGGGTAGAAACATGAAAAGCCAGCCCTGCTTTCTGGGACACAGAAATGTGGTGAAGCTGCCTCCGAGTGTCAGAGACGGGGCTTTATCCTCAGAAGCGCCTTTTGCCTGTGGGCTCCATTCAGTCGTTAAAGGCAAGGGCTCAATAACCTGTGGTTATTAGGTGGCAGCGAGGAAGGCAGGAACTTCGCCATGGGGTACGACAGAAGCTGGATCTCGAGGAACGGAAGCGAGCATGCCCCGTACCAGGCTGTCACCGGACTCTGGAGATGAGGAACGCCTCGGCTGGGCAGATGGTGTGGCAGGGTGGGAACGGCAGCGAGGCTGGCGCCACGGAGAGCGAGGAGCCTGGCGAGGAGCAGACCTACCGGCATTTCACTACCACGGTGCAAATTGTCATCTTTGTAGGCTCTTTGCTGGGTAAGTGGGTGTTGCTGGAGTTTTTTGTTGATGTGGTTTGTTTATCCTTACGGTCAGGGACTGCAGACCAAATGGTAACTAGCATCATTTGCTGCCTTAGTGACTCTTCTTTTTGCGTTTTAGGTCCTCAGATGTACGGTTTCAAGTTCCTTGTGGGTGTTAGATGTGTAAAAGCTATTACTATAAAATGCTATTCATCGCAGATGAGAACTGGTACATTATATGCATGTATTACTTAGTAAACTTTTATATCAGAATTTAAATGGGCAAAAATTAAATGGGTTGATTACACCCTTATTTTCAACTGTAATGGGATCTGTTCTCTTTACCATAGAAAAGGGTGTGGAGTGTTTTAAACAAGTTTTATTGAATTTCTGTTTCACACTGCAGTAATTCTGTATTTGTGTTCTGCAGATTTTAAATTAATCCTTTGAAAGTACTTTATGCTGTAAATATGTATAACCATGTGCAGTCTTGCCTACTTGTTATCCTTAAAGTAGGAATCATACACTTTAGATATGTGGTAGTAAACTACTATTATATTGCCATATAACTTTACAAACGTGTGTACATTTGCTTTCTAGGTGTTTATAGTATGTTGTTTTGTGAGGAATACATGTGTGTTTCTTACAAAAAAAAAGCAAAATAAGCCTTATGGTGAGTCAAATTAGCACTGTTTGGGAGATCAGTAAGCGGATTTCAGTAAAATGCCACTATCATCTAAATCATTCAGAGCTGGTTACTGGAAATCATGAGTCTTTTCATACAAGGCTTGACTGAGAAAGTCTCCAGCTCTCTTAGGAGAGTTCAGTAGGACTTTGCTGATGGTCATGTAAATCTTTTGGCGTCAATTATTGCTCTGTCCAGTGGGGGTAATCCTCATGGTTCTTGCTTTTTTTCTGTTTAGCGCATAGGTAGTGTGGGGAAAGGACCCTCTTGTTCCGTATGTAGGATAGTGCCTGGCACAAAATGATAGCCCGCAAATATTGTCCTAAAAATAACAAGATTGGATGAGAAAAGTCAGAATTTTAGTTCTCTGTATTTTGGGTTTTGAGCCTTAAGAGCATGCATTTGGGTCATATGTCCAGACCTACTTTCATGAGCATGGATCCTCCAATTTTATTTGAAGAAGAAAACAGACACTCTCATGTAATCATGCCTTCAGCAGCTAGGAGTTTTTAAAAACCAACCAACCAACCAACCAAAAAATACCATAGCTATAAATTTCGCAAGACTATTGTAAGTCATGGTTTGGCACTCCTGCAATTTGCTTTCAAGAGGTGGACTCTGTGAAAAGATTTGGACCTGTTATAAGGAGTTTATCTGCATATTGGATGGCTGGGAGGCTGATGAAGCTTCCAGATCAGTAACTTCTCCAGGCCTATGAAAGAGCAAAGCGGGAGAGGAAATCATGTTTTTTTAAAACACGAAAATGCAGTAGTTCAATGACAAATGTTAGCACCAGGCCTCATGAATTTACAGTGATGGAAACCAATTTTAATTATTTTTTTGAAACTGCCTTCTTTTCCAGTCTCCCTGCTGCCCTGAAACACTATTTTTAAGAACATTTATGACACACGCTATCGTAACAGCTGAAAACTTGAGACTCTTTAAAAATGTCTTCCCATATCATCCCTATGAAGGTACTGCTATTTCCTCTTTACTGAATGGAAACAAAACCACAAAGAAGCTGGAGCCTCCATCTCCAGAAGGTCTCAGGGTTTCAGTGCCTGCATGCTCAACCCTCATACGTGCCAGGAGTTTTGCTTGTGCACGTGCTGCACGCTCTCTCTCCATCAGCAGGGCGGAACAACTTGATATTTACCTCACACTTATGCTTGCACAAACACTGTTAATTAAGTTTTTCTCTTTGTTTGTTCTCTGCCATGGTCCTTAGAGTGTGGGTGGCAACCAGCTCTTTTCTCCATCAGGTGAGCCCCTCAGTTGAGCTTCAGAATAGCAGTTCTTTGGTCCAGTGAGTCTCAGGTTCCTCTTTGCAGAGGGGAAACCCTTCAAGGGGAAACCCTTCAAGGGGAATTAGGACTATCCTTCCCCCTAAAGCATGAGATGGGGCGCACTCTCCTCAGAGGTTTGAATCTTTTCTGGTTTGGGTGGATGTGCAACTTGTACATCCCACAATGTCAGTGTGTGCCCAAGCCACTTTGCTATTGGATAAAATAGCACTACCCTTTTAAAAGGAAGAAATGATTTCTACTTCCAGCTTGAAAGGGAACAAACGTATATGCCTCGGTCTTGATAATGAATACTGGGGTCTGACATAAGCAGCAGTCTACAGCACATCGCTCTAGGTCCTACAAGAGGGAAGAATCACAGTCAGGGTTGTGAATTTAATTTGGGTTCCTGCTGCGCAGAAGAATGTGATACCGATAGTCAGCTGTGAGAGAGATGCACACTATGTTTTTTTCTCCTGTTTAAGACACTTGCTTGAGACCTGTGGGGAGACTTGTAACAGTAGGAGAAATTCTTGTGTTAGTTTTCGCTGTGTTGTGAAAGGATAGTACTATGGTGAGTGTTTCATGATACCTGCTGAGGGCAAGAAAGAGTCAAACTGTTCTTCTTTATAGTTACTTTACAATACATTGAAAGCACATCCTCAATTTATTTATTTATTTTAGGTAGCAATAAAAATGATACTAGATTCTAGAATTTTTGTTGTCTTTAAAGCTTGCCAAAGCTTGAGCTTGGATGTGACTTTAACATGTACGTCAGAGAATCTAACTGGTAGAACCAACCAGAAGTATCAAGCAGAGGCTTGCTAATTGGCAGATTTTTTCCCTATTGGTTTTTGTCCTTATTTGTAGAAAGTTTTCATTGTTAAAAATTTCTGATTTTGTAAAGAATCAGATTATTCAGTGTTTGGAATAGACAAAACATAATTATTAGTCTAAAAATCACTTATAATTTAGGGCAGTTAGAGATGAGAGTTCTTCAGATAACTTGGTCATGAGTTGCTGAGTTAATGAAGCTATAATGTGCTTAAATGCTACGGTTTTAAATAGCTGTTTGTGTGACTTTGAGTCTGCACAAACTTCCTACTGTTGCTCTTCCACTGGTTGTGTGGAAGTTCTCGCTTAGCAGACTACCTTTGATTTTAATATTCAAGAACTGAGGAATAAGATGGGGTAAATCTACATCTCTCTACTTTGAACCCAACTAGTACTACCCGTTATGCACTCCTTTGGCTGTAGCCTACCACAAGGTTTCTGCACAAGACAGGAGGCATTGGAGGGAGGAATTTGGTCAATTTAGTTATCCTGATCAGCAGCTCAGTTTGCCTCTGTGAAGGAAAGATTTGCAGTATATTCAAGACTTACAGGCTGTTTCTGTCTGCGATGCCTAGCTGAGTGCATGAACTGGGGAATTCATCTGGGGAGCTTTAAATGCTTCGCACGTGTTGATGAACTCATTTACCAAATGCACAAGGTGAGGTAAGAAGTATGTATGAGACTAGAAGGCCTTGTTAACGCTGTCTTCCTGTGCGGCTCCATGGCTAGTAATGGCAGTTCTCATAGTAATGGCATTTCCTAGCCCGTAAGCTATCAACTTGGGGCAGGGCTAGAATAAAACAGTGAAAACACTTGCTACCGGTGTTTCTCTTTCCACTGTTTGAATTGTGCTTGGATCAGGGAATGTGGAACATGTAACAGAAAAAAATACAAACGTGCTGAGCATCAGCAGAAGAACTAGGAAAAGACCCATGCCTCTCATTACCACTTTCCTTTTCTGATCCACACGTGTACTTGGTACTCCCTGAAATCAAGACAGTCGGTGCCTCAGGAACTCTGGAATGACAAGTGCATGTGTAGAGATGTGTTTCTGGTGTGGGATCAGGCGAGTTGTACTCAGTAGTCTGCTTAGGCCATAGCTGTGCAGCTACAGTATGATTAAATCTGTTGCTTCTAAGAAAAGTTACTACAGGAGAATAGAAGCCAAAATAATTATGCTGCTTCTGTCAGCTCTCTCATATGAATGCCTGTTTTTTGGACCCCTCAATTGCTCCTTATTGGCTTAGCAAAAGGAAAGCTAATGTGTTGAATTTCTGTGTGTAATGCAGCAACTTTCATTACCTTAAATACGAGGGAAAGTGAAAGGCATCAGTGGGAAGAACTAGCTGATTTTACTGGCCACTGGAATGATGCAGACGGGAGCAGTGTGACATGAGAAGCAACACATGCTGTCAGTACTGATTCCCTTTGGTTGACTTAATCCTGTGTGGTAAAAGGTGTCGAGATTTGAGCTTTGCATGTCCTAACTTGTTTTGAAAGGAGGTAGAAGTTGTAAATGGAAGAACAAGAATGGTAGAGATTTGCTTTGAGATTGATTGCTTCACTTCCACTAATCCTGCACAGATCTATCTGCTCTGTGGTTCCCTGTGTATTCTGCCTGACTCAGGTTAGATAATTTTTTACTGCCTTGTAAGGACTGTAGGAACTGTTTTGTTTTGTCTAACCTGTGTTTCAGGCCAGTTCCCTCCACCTGCCACCAAATGGATGTGGCTAAGATGACGAAGTCAGGATTACTTGTGGAAGTGAATGATGATTTGCAGTCATGGTAATACTGGCTAGGGTCCTTAGCTGGCAAATTCAAATGGCTGCTATCGAAGGAATGGTGGTGTTCATGTGAAGTTGATAAAAGGAAGGATAAAATAACATTTAGGTTTAGAACTATTGCCTTGTCAAATTACTAAGGTTTTGAAGATGGAAACCATATTCTCCATCCCCATGATTTTTTTTGGCATGTTACCCTGTTTGTCTGTCTCTGGGTTCTTGTTTCAGTCTGTCTTCTGAGTCTGTCCACTTCACAATGTTGTTCTGCCACCTATTGCCATAGTAGAAGAGTGTCATCAGTGATACAAATTCATTACAAAAGCACAGTTATTCATGCAGTTTCTAAAGTTGCTCCTCTTTGAGCAGGAGTAAAGTTCTGCTTGGGATTTTTTTTTTTCCTTCTTTAAATCAAAAAAAGAGATTTGATGAGTTTTACTGATTGTGTAGGGATTTATTTAGAAGAGGACTGACAAGTACCATTTGAATGGTAGAGAAGGAAAATTTGTAGTGTTCCCATGTCCATAGGAAGTTGGTTCCTCTTGCTGGAGAAGTTAGGCTTCAGCTTTTGTATGATTTATTGTGATCGTAATGGTTGGCATGTCCCAGAGCAATGCAGGGCACTGGTGGTTGTGCCCATGACTCTCATTGTGCTAGCTTGTCTGTACCTTTGCCACATATGGATAGGGCTTGTTCACACAGGGCAGGTTGAGGAACCAGGAAGACCAGGTTTTGTTGCCTGCTACTGCAGTGAAGAGAAGACTATGATTTGACTGACTGAGGTCAATGGGCCAGGAAAGTGAGACTCTGCTGGCTTCTCCCATAGTGACTAATAGACTGGGAGCTACATCTGGCTGTGCAGATGTATCTGCATTGGCTTTACATATAAGAGGACCCTAAGGTAAAGAAATTTCTGCCATTTGAGAAGCATGCTGCACAGCAATTCTTAGAATCATAGAAAGGTTTGGGTTGGAAGGGACCTTAAAGATCATCTAGTTCCAACCCCCCTGCCATGGGCAGGGACAGCTTCCACTAGACCAGGTTGCTCTCAAAGCCCCATCCAACCTGGCCTTGAACACTTCCAGGGAAGGGGCATCCACAACCTCTCTGGGCAACCTGTTCCAGTGCCTCACCACCCTCACAGTAAAGAACTTCTTCCTTACATCTAATCTAAATCTATCCTCTTTCAGTTTAAAGCCATTAGCCCTTGTCCTATCACTACATGCCCTTGTAAAAAGTCCCTCTCCGGCTTTCCTGTAGGCCCCCTTTAGGTACTGGAAGGCTGCTATAAGGTCTCCCTGGAGCCTTCTCTCCTCCAGGCTGAACAACCCCAACTCTCTCAGCCTGTCTTTATAGGAGACATAATTCTGTTATATTACCCTAGGAGAGTGTTTCTTGGTTTTTGTTTTCCATTCTCCCTCTTCTGAGATCTGTGTAAACTGGGTGCATTCTAGATTTTCTCTTGTTTGTTCTCTCATCATGAAGACCACATAGCAAGATGGAGCTGATGCAGTGATCTCACTCTTCCATTTTTTGGGGCATATCTCAGGCTGTTTGGGCTTCTAATATACAGAGCATGCTGTGAGGATTAACTACAGCATGGTAGGACTGCAACTAGCACTGCAATATGTTTCAGTACTGCACAGCAGAGCAGCCAGGCTGCAAAGGGGGATCACCAATGCTGTTGGTGTTACTCATCGCACACTCGCAGTCAGAAGAAATAGAGGCTTCAGATCTTTCAATCTGAGGTCAAGGGGGTAGAGCAAAGTTTATAGGTTGTTTTTCATTGGAGTTAAGAATTTAAATTTGTAACCTGAAATTTATAGTATTTTTTTAATTCAGGTAATTTCTTCCCTCCACCTCCTCCTCCAGCATGAAAAGAAGACAGCAAAAAGCTCTAGTGTATTCTTGGCTGCTATTCAAAAATAAATTAACAGTTTATGAAAATAGAGTATTTGAACATGGTAACTGTGAAAAAATACTAGCTATTTGATTCAGAAGAATATGGAGTTACTGCTTTTACTCTTGTGGCTGTCACTAGTTGAAAAAGGATACATGTGGACAATAACTTTTAAATAGGTGACAACTTAACTGATGAATGGCAAATTAAGGATGCTTTTTTTTTTTTAAGGCTTGGGATGACAGGGCTCCTTTTCAAAGCGAGTAAATTTGTAATGGCTTCCTTTTTATCAAAGAAGATTCTTGAGATCAGATTTGTAGTGAATATAGGAAGAGAGCAATATTGCTCTACAAAGGGTATTTTTCTCTTGCCATTAGAGGTAGCCAATCTGCAGAGACTAATTATTACTTTAGCACAGCAACCAAACCTTTGACAGAAGGGAGTATTACTTCCAAGCTTTGGTGGGGAGAGGTCGCTGGAGGTGGCTGCAGCTGCTTTCACTTGAGTGCAAGCAGTGGGAGGGGATCTTGGAAATGCAGAGGAGGATCTCCAAAGAGCACTTGTAGCCAACATGCACAGTGAGCTCAGCTTGAAAGGGAGATGGAATTGATGGATGAAATGCAGTGGACAATAGCACCTTCTATTATTCTCAGGAGAAGGGAAAGGAAGACCATGAATAACAGTTTTGAGGGAGATCTGGATATGGGCTCTGTCCCTCTTAACATGGATGTTTCCACAGCTCACTTATTTACATACAAATTTACATACTGTTATAACTGCAGTTAAATGGAGGAGCTTATACGAGTTGTGCTTTTACTGATTGTAGCATGGGTGTAGCTGAATGTTTGTGTCATGTTAGGTGAGATTATATCCCATTATCATGGTTTGTAGTTTCTATTCTTTTCATATTTCCCAGGTCTGAGAGTCTGCATGTGCTCTTGAGGTTATTTGAGTCTGTTCGCAATTTTCATGTTAGCCATGTAAATAAAACTGCATGAATTTCTTCTTTTAAAAAATCATTCTTTTCAGACATTTAGGGAAAAAAACCCCACACTAAACAATTGATGAAAATTATAATGAGAAAGAGATATCCTCAGTGCCAGTGTCTACACCTCAGACTGAATATGCATCTTACAGTTAGTAAAAAATGCACAGAAAGTATCCCAAATAATCCCAAGTCAAGGAAACTTTCCCAAACCTTGTAAATCAGTGCCTTAATTAGGGCTTGGGGAATGAGGCTCTTTGTTACTTGCTCTTTTGTCTTCCCACATCTGTCTTGTACAGAAGGAAATTTCACTGGAAAGGTTGAGGATGCTCTGATACAGTTTGCACTCTGATCTAGTGGCTATAGCACTTTTGGAAGCTGTGGGTTAGATTGGTTACCTCCTGGTTTCTAACCACACTGATGATATCCAAGGGAGGTGTCTTTCTTTGAAAGAAAACAGTGCGCTTTGAAACAGATACCAGATTTCCAAGTGAAAAGTGAACTCCTGCTGCCTTCCCAGTGTCCTGCAGGACAAGAAGAGGCGAGGCTTCAGGCTCACCCCTTTTCCTGAGGATTTCCCGTGAGCTGGTTGGCTCCAGCCTCTCCCTGCCCTTGAAACTGATTTTCATCTCCCTGTCTTAACATCTATGCACAGAGATGTAAAATGGAATTGTTACAGCACCTAATTTGTAAAGGGATAGATCTCTTCTGGGATACAATCCTAAAGTAACTGGCAGTCTAGGTAATGTGTTTGTAAACGCAAATGTATACTAGCATAAGGAATAAATATTTGTATCTTGGAATAGCTACCAGTGAAGTTTGCCTCGGGCACCTTCTATAAAGAGTGAAGCAGGGAATCTTGCAGTAAAAAATACTGCAGGTACATGATTAAAGGCTAGACAGAGAGTTTTTTAAGAACGAGGGGCACATCTGCAATAGCTCCAGCAAAAATTTGTAGCCCTGCCCCTAAAAAGGGCAGAACCATCTGAGAGGGGAAAAAAAAAAAGGTCTGCAGATGGGCAGGATGATGTTTTGTTTCTACTGGTGTCACACTTAGAAAAAATGGAATTGTTTTAGATGAAATCTTCTAAACCGGGCACTTTGCGTAGATCAACTTCATTGCTGATTAGCTGGAATAGTTAAAGTTTGGCAAAGCAAAAAGTGACTGAAAATCAAGTCTAATAAGAAGCATCAGGCGAATGTAATGATATGAGTGGTAATATTTAAATGTAATAATAATTGCATAGTAATAACATTTTACAGTATCATAACATTACGGTAATAATTTTCCCCTGCATTTTTGTATGGGTGGTTCCAAGCCTCAGGAATAATGGACCCTGCAGCAGTAATCCCAGTTCAGGTTGCACCCTTGATAAAGTCTGTCTGGAATAGGTATTATGCTTTTGCTTTTTATGTATTTTCAGGTGAACCACTAAGCAATTCTCTTCGGAAGAAAAATTGAGTTTGGGGAGTGGGTGGAGAAGAGGGGTTGTGAGAGCCTCTGCGGTCCCCGTTGCTATGGAGACCTCTCTTCTTCCTGTGCTTCAGCAGAGGTGCCTTGTCTGGCTTTGGCTGAGGAGCTGCTCAGATAGCACCGCTGCGCTTTAAAAGAGAGGCATTGGGAAAATAACGATTTACCCAGTCTGGAAATGTGTGAGATGCAGTGATTTATACCTGAAATACAAATGCTTGATACTCTGGGGATACTGTATGCTTGAGTGTTCCTCAGACACGTGCTGGGGTGTTAGCCGATGTCTTTAAACATCGTGTGTGTCAAGGATGTTAAACTGATCCCTATTTAGGATGAAACTGATTGATACCAGTCATTTTACTGTCTGTAGTACCTGTGTGAACACTTTAATGACAGATATGAACCAGAGCTGTTTAACTAAGTGACTGGATGTCATGTTTTGCTTTTCATTGTGAGTTACATTTGCTCAAATGCCAGCTGGTGTATATATCACTGACTGTTTTGCACTTCAGTGAAGGGTTAGATACATCAAGATTTTGTATTAGATATTATGGGCAGTAAGTTAGTATTTCAGGCATGAATGAACCCAAGCACTTAGGAAGAATTTTAAATGGTGTTTTGTTACAGATCTCGTTTATTGGCTTGCTATCGCGCAGGCGCCATGAGCACTTAAATGAAGTTTTTATTCTTTTCTGTTCATCTTTAATAATTAATTTCTTATTTGTGTGGTGTTGGAAAAAGTAAGTTTGCCACTTATTGGAAACATTTTTCAAGATCTAGGAAATTGTATAATTTTCTCCCACTCATCCCCAGAAAAGATGTTGGTAAGTGTTTAGGTGCTTCTGAATCCCATAGGAGGTGAGCCTGCTGCAGCTCCGTGTCCTCAGGTCCAGCCATAGCAAGGCTGAGCACACATTCCCAAGAGGCACACATGCACACAATACATATGTACATATATGCATGAGCAGCCACACAGACTGACACAGAAAGAAAATGCAGCACTCATGCAAACACAAAGAGCACCAATGGCCTCGTCCTCTTCCCCTCTCTGGCTGCTCAGGATGAAAGCCCATTAGTATAAAATACATAAGCATACACATATACACACATCAGTATGGATCACTCTGTAGTAGGTGGTCTTAGACACTCAGTCTACCCAGTACCTGGCCCAGGATCCTCTGGTCTCCCGGTTGCCTCACACACAGATACACAGATGTAGATGGGTCTCTCCAGTTGCTGGCCTGGAACTATGACCTTACCAGTAGCTGACCTCCAAATCTCAAGGTCTCTCCAGTAGCTGGCTTGGACCTTCTGGTCCTCCACTAGCCAACTTTCAGAGCCCTCTTGTACCCCCGGTTATCTGGCCTAGAGTTACGGCCACACCAATACTTGCCTCCTAAGCATCTTATCCTACTTGCTGGCTAGTCTGGCTTGACGTTCAGTAGTGATTACACACTGACATACACACCCACACAAATGAACACTCTCCAGTCTCTCCAGTTGTTGCCACCCTGATGTGTGGGCCCTGATGTCCCATGGTCTGACTCCTGTTACCGCACTTGGACCTCTGTATGCACACAGACCCATGGAGCAGAGAGCCCCTCACCCAAGAGAAGAGTTGGAAATGGAGTTTAATGAGAAGATGGGATAGACTGTGCTGATCAGGTGCAGGGCATGGCCAGACAAGCCTACTTACCAAATGCCAGTTTATAGATGGCTTTTATCCCCTTTTCCCTCTAGTCTCCCACACTTGTTCCTCCCCAAACCACCCTGAACTCTCCCTTTACCCACCTTTTTCCCCCTACCATAAACATGCCATAATAAGTTTTGTACAATCCCAAAATGCTCATTCCCTTCGTCCCACAATGACCCCCCCTACCCCTGGGCTAAACCCCCTCAGCCTGAAAGGAGATCTGGAGAGCTTCTCCCAGAGACTCATGGATGGGGGCCGCCCCTGGCCCATGGGGCATAGGGTCCCCTGCAACAGCCTGGGGAGGGGTTGGGGCAGGGGCTCCTTTCTCTGAGTAGGTTATTGGGGTTCCCGCGCCTGCTGTTGCGTCTCTCTGCTCCTTTGCCTTCATGGAGGCGAGCCTGCAATCACATTTGCTAATATAAGCTACAAACTGCACTTTTTGATTATTTGGGTATGATGAGGCTTTGAGATCATACAGTAGATTGTGTGTGTACTAGTGGGAATATCAATGATGTGAAGTGTTTTGCAGAGCAAAACAAAAGTGGATTTTATATATATCTTGTATGTATTTAAGGAAAAATTTCCAAATGATCAAGATAATGTTTTGTTTTCCCACTGTACTTCTTTTGATCCCTGCCCTGCTCCCCCTAGCCCATCACAGAATTTGTCAATGACTCTGCATTCTTGGGTGTCCAGTAAAGGCAGTCACTGGGGCAACAGCTGAACTGCAAGTCCAAAGACTTGGGACTTCTCTGGGTTGTGTTTCCTATACTTGCTGTCTCAATATCTAAGAAGAAAGGAGTTCTCAAAACATTCTGAGAGTGGGCTAGGTACTGCTAGCAAGTTTGCAAATGGCAGAAATAACAGTGAAACAATTATTGTATTGTACCTCTCTTCATTTCACTGTTGATTAAATGCTATCCCTGTAGGAAGTACAGCCTCTTGCTTCCTGAACAGTACTGTTACATGTAAGCCTTTTTTATTTTTAGCATCTTTAAATTAGATTTAGCAGCTGGAAGCAGGGACAAGAACTGGTGCCTTGTAGTCAGTCAGCTTCCATAGAAACATTGCAGTAAGGAGGATATCCTGGATTGGAAGGCTGGCTGGATAAGAAATCGCATAACCTCTCATGGTAAGGCATTAGATCAGCCAGACAATGCGAATGGCAATTATTGTAGTAACAAAGCAGTAGTGAAGATGAAATGGTGATGGCAGGGAAAGCTCTAGTTGTCTTATTCTCTGCTCATGGTCTTTTGCTGTCGTTGGGGATTGCTGGGAGATTGCTGTGGACTGCTGCCTTTTTAAATGCTTTATTAGTTATGATATTCAGCACTGTAATTTACATTCTTCTCCATCATGAATAGTCTGGCTTACTTCCTGACAAATGTGGTCCTTCCTTCTGTTCTGCCAGTTCTCTTGGGGAAAAAAAAGCCTGTAATTTTTTGGGGGACAGAGACTCTGTTTCAGTCTGCTTTTTTCTACCACCTTTGACTTACTGTCTTGTATGTCAAAGCAATTCCATGCAAGAACTCAACAATTTCTTCCAGAAGACTGATAAAATACGAAGTGATCTTGCTTCTCGTGTAACCTCTTGTATCTTTCTCTACATACCTTGTGTCACTTGGCTTGTGTTCAGAGTCCAGCAGGCCTTACTTCTGTTGTGTATCTGTATTTCTTATGGCATAACTGGATCATTTCTCTGATACTGTAAAACAAACAACAAAGTCAGTCATACAAGGGGCTAAAATACATTTTCTACTGCTATTGCCTGAATTAATTGGAAAAAGTGGAAAATATTGAGGTAGGGTGGTTTTTGTTGTTGTTTCAATTTAATATCTGTAGTTTTAAGGAGTATCTAGAACAGAGAGGGTAGTCTGATTCGCCTTTTCTGTTTGTTGTATTAGGCTGTTTATTTCCCTTAGCCTTTTCAGAGGAGCACTAGCTACAACCTCTTTGGGACTGTGTCAGTCTGAATCAGGTGCTCCTTTGTGCCTTTTGGCTTTCCCCAGCTTTTACTTTAAATGTTTCCCTGCAATTTTCAGCCTGACTCCAGTTTGGTTAAGGTACAGCCAGCCTGTCCTTCTTTTACAGGTCTGTCTGGTCCGAAAGGTACCCCATTTCTTAACGTATCTAAAACCCCCTTCTCAGCATCACCATCTCATTCATGCATTGAAAGTCCAGATCTCTGCCTACCCTTAGCATATAGAGCTCTTAATAAGTCTCTTAATGACAGTGGTTGTGAAGGTCCTGGGCTTCAGTATCCTGCTTGATCACCTGAATTGAGTCTCCAAAACATACCTCCGACACTTCCCTGTGTCGTCGTTACTGATACAGACTGACCATTGACCCGGTTCTTTCTTGTGAGCTATTGGGAGATCCCAGGAGCTCCGCTCCTTTGGCACCTGACAGGTAAGTTACCGTGCTGTTCTTCCTCTCCGGTGTCTCAAAGCCAGCTAGCTCTGTGCCTAGTAAAGCAACCTCCTGCCACTGCTGCTTCCTGTCCTTGGAGTCCTTTCTACTGCAGGCGCTTCCAGTACGCAAGAGGACACTCTTGACCAGATGGGTACTGTCCTTCCCTGAGTCTTGCGTCCCCAGCACAAGAGCTGCTGTAGTGGAGGTGAGACTATGCAGCAGTGTCCCTGTAGGCCTCATCTGGGACCTTTTTATTTCTCCTAGCTGTTCCAGTTTAGCCATTCCCACCTGAAGAGGATGAGGGCCAGGAACTCCCTGTACCCCCCCCCCCTCCAAAAAAAAAAAAAAAAAGAAAAACCTGCCCCTGAGTAGGTAATCACACATGCTGCACTCTGGCCAGTAGCACTATCTGTTCCTGGACTTTGACTGGCACATTGAGCTTAACATGTCAGTTTTTTAAAAGTTTTTTACTAGTTTAGCTTGTCTCTTGCTTCAGTGATTAAGATTGCTGTTCTCCCACTGTACTGTACCCATTGTAAGATGCTTAGCAGTAAAGCAAGATGTAGCCTATATGAGATAAACTGAGGAGTGAGTGCATGCACATTGAGGGAGCATGTATGGAGAAGCAAGCTCATCTGTACCTTTGCCAGTGCAGGCTCCCAGTGCGCTCTTCCATCTTGGCTGCCCCTGTTCACTATGCTCCTCTGGTTATTTAGCTTCTGCCTTTTGTCCTGTTGTCGCCTCCACCCCGGGTACGCTCAGCCCCCTTGTCAGGATCAAGGGACCACCTTGCAGACCTCTTCGCATACTACCCTCTCACATCCTCCACAGCAATTGCTTGGCAAACACTCAGAGCAGCCTCAGCAAACTCCCGCTTACCGAAAGCACGTGGCCACCAAAGGAAGCAGGCCAGCCCCAAACTCGCCAATCTTGCTTGGCTTCCCACTGTTCCTGTCTTTCCTGGGCAAAACAGCTGTGCCACCTGCCCTGTTTGATTGCCCTTTGTTTGCTACATGTACTCCCACCACAGAGAGATAAGCATTCATCCTATTTTGTTTGCAGTGCACAAATACGCTGTGATGGCTGGATGTAGCATCCATCTGTTTTTTGCAGATACATTGTGTCTCCATTTTGTGTGGGTTAAGTCTGGGAAACTACAGATGTGTGTATAGTAACACAGTGTATATGACTACAACTCATCAGGAAATTATAGTGGGATGTTGCCACGTACACTGCTCTTTAATGTCCATATTTTTTTGGAGCATATGTTCTAAAAGAAACAGTTCTTATTTTGCCGTCTTCACCCAAACATTGATGCATTAATAGAAAAAGGGAACATTGCAAGGAACATCATGTACAGGTCAGCAGAATTACTATAATACATACAGAAAAAGCTGCAGAGCTCAGTAGTGTATTACAGAATGTTCTTTTACTTCACTTATAAAAATTTTTATCTATTATCCTTATTTTCATCCAGTACAGTTCTCTAGTGTTCATGCTAGATTTGGCTAAGTTCAGTATTCTATGTCTGCAATTTCATTTGAAAAAAGAAATAAATTGTCACCACACTAAAAAATTTTCTGACTGTAACAAGCCTCTGTAATAGGACAGCAAAGACATCCTTTTGTTTTATTCAGTTTTTAAAACACGGTCAGCAGAAGAAAAGAATCTGGTTAAAGGAAATACTAAAACACCCATGCAGTTGGCAAAGGCTGATACTGCATGATGTGGTACCAGCCTCTGGAGACTTATTTTGATTATTTTGAGCATTTAAGAAAGTAATATTGCACTTCAGGTTCCAAAGGAGCTGAAAAGCACTGAACTACTCTTTGGATTCTTTTTCTCCAGTAATTTCTTAGAGCATAATGTGGACAGATCCGAATAAGTAGCTGTCTCAGAATAGCTTATGTTTGCTGGGGCTAATCCAATGGTCAGAGGTGATTGCTTTGTGGCCGAAAACGCAGGTTACATGGTCAAAGACATTTCTATGTGATAGGGTCTAAAACAAAGAAATTATATGTGGAAATGTCTAGGAGGGTGTCGTGGTTTAAGCCCAGTCAGCAACTAAGCACCACGCAGCCACTTCCCCCTCCCTCCTCCCAGTGGGGTGAGGAGGAGGAAAGGGAAAAAAAGTAAAACCCATAGGTTGAGTTAAGAACAGTTTAATAACTAAAGTAAAATATAATACTAACAATAGTAATAATGAAATATAATAATAATAATAGTAATGAAAAGGAATATAACAAAAAAAGGAGGGAGGGGGGAAAGGAAAAAACCCAGTGATGCACAATGCAGTTGCTTACCACCCGCTGACCCATGCCAGAGCTGCGATCCGCGCCTCCTGGCCAACTCCCCCCTGTTTATATACTGGGCAAATAGATACCAGGACAGAGGGGCAAACAGAGCCCTAGAGCCTCTGGTATCTTATATACACTGCTAGTAAGTGGTCTTTTCTTCATATAATATCATGTAGAGAGCTAACAAAGGTGGTAGCTATTCGCATAGTAGTCTGTTAATAATGTTACAATTACACGTATCTTAGCATCATTGATGAAGTGTTGTTAACAATCTCTGTCCATACATTCTGCTGTTTTCAGAGAGCAGGTAACTTCGCCGTCCTGAGAATCTGATATCTGAAAAAGAATGTCGTTGATTTTTGTTTGGAGGGGTGGAGGGAGACCTGGTTCAGGTCTGTCCCTAGGTGAATTGGGGTGAGTTAGGCTGCTTGCAGGCTGTCTGCAAGGCTTCCCTGTGGACTGGGAGACAGGCAGGCTTTGAGTCTGCTTCAGTCTTTGGTCAAGGCCATCTTCATATATTGTATGGTCATATCTATCCAATAATACTAGTCTGGAAGAATGAGACCACTCCTTTTTTAAATTGTTGAAAACTGACTCTATAGGCTTTCTGTGCTATATATCCAGCTCTAGTGCAAAAGCAGATTATCTCGGAGACTGGTGTGGCAGCTTGGGGTGAGATGGCTGTCTTATGTTGCTGCAAGGTAGAAAGAATGTGTAAACTTAAGCAATAAGTATAGACTGAAAGTAAACTGATTCTACACATATCATACTGCAAGTAAATGGCTCTGTGCAGTCTGTGTTGGAGCCTCAGGTGGCAAAAACGCTATTGCATTTCCATATATTCTCAGTTGCTAGCATAAAGTACAGCATGATCAATATAAGGTAGCAGCAGCTCTTTAAATAAAGTATTTTTTCTTTAATTGATTGCTTTTAAGGAATAGAATTTCTCAAATATCTTTATTTTATTTTAGACATGGACTTGATGTGTTTGGCTTTACCACTGACTTATCCAGGCACGCTAAAGAAGAACCTACTTTTGCTGTGCAACAAATGAAATCCGTTTATCTAGTCATCTTTTAAAGATGGCTTTTCTGGGAGAGAGAGCAAATTATCCCAACAGGCCAGCCTTCCTGTTTAAAAAAAAAAAAAAAAGTAGCATCCATCTTTGTACACATTTTTGCTTTGCTAAGTAATAGTTGAGATTATTTACCTAATACATTATATCTCATATCTAAGAGCAAAGCTTTTATCTGGTGTCTCTTCTTATTCAGGCAATATACTAGCAAATTTATATGTTATCATTTGTAAGCTGTGTTTACACACAAACTTGCATTCATTTACATAAACCTGCTTTAAATGATCACTCTTATTCAGTGTCAGCACCTCTATTCAGATTAAAATGAAATTAATGTTCAAATGGTCTTCTGCACCTAGTAACGGAGTACCAGCCATACTGTGCCGGGGTGACACTTGAACTCCCACACCCTGGCGACAAGCATATTGGCATAGTGTGCTGAGGTTTTTTGGTGCCTGGCCTTATTATGTGACAGGTGCTTTAACCACTTAGTTTAATCTGATAGCACAATAATTTCTCTTGACCTTTGATACTTTTATCATTAAACTTGTCTAACATCTTTAATTTCACACACACAAGTGATTGCCACCAGCGGAAAAAGTCTCCGCTTCTTTCCCCTGCCTTCTTCAACCTCTTGTTTTGTAACCTTTAGTTTAACACTGGGGGAAGAACAAGACTTCGTGAATATCAAAGTAGGTAATAGGTATTTAAGTATCTGATAAGCATCTCCCAAAGCTTAGCAGTGACTGATGTGCAGCTCTTACACTTGATGAGGTGTGCTCCGGATAGTGCTGAGTGTCCTAAGCGTCTGTGGGAATTGGGGCATTTGAGTGGGTCCAGATGAAAAGTACTGTTCTTACTAAGGAAAAGCATAGTGAAAGTCATCATCAGCCTCATCATCTTCACCGTCACCACCTGCTGCATTGGCAAGGACACCAAAGGGAGGACATTTGTCTTGAGACCCCATTCCTTCCCCTCCCTGTCACCATGGGGCAGAGTTTTTCCTATTTCCCTTCTCTCTCACTTTCTCTCCTTTGTTTTTTTAATCTCTAAATTAACTTTGAAGTCCATGTATGCCATCAGCTATGGACCCCATGAATAAATATTTGTGCATTTAAGCCAGTATCAACATCCTTTGGGCAATGAATGGAAAGTGCTCAGACACCACAAAGTTTCTGAACCTATTTCTGGTCTCTCATTCTAGACAGCGGCCAGGCTCAGACTAGTCAGGATTATGTAACTTTGGGTTTTGCCATAACAATTTACTTCATGTCTATAATGCTTCTACTTTCTAGAGTGGTTTCCTTAGCTATGTCTTGAACTCATTTACTGTTCTTTTCTTCTTCCCTGACTTAATAATTTTAGTTAAGATTTAAAGTCGAGATGATCTTGTCTTGTGCATTATGGATCAATATTTGGAATTGTGCTTCCTGAGCATTTGGAAGCCTTCAATATGTCTGTATAAGTTACTCTTCATTTTGCCTGAAGTTGTCTGAAGAGCTTATAATTTAGATTTCTAAAGTCCAAAGAGCAAAGGAAACAGTAAAAGAAGCTAGAGTTTGTGAAGGTAATAGCAGAAGGAGCAATGGTTGTGATGTGCATATATGTCCATACAGCTGAAGTTGCCAGAAATTATGAGTGAGTTTTGGCTGTCTGTCCTGAGAAGCTGTACAGATGGATGTTCACCATTTCCTGAATATCAGGCTTAGGGTATCACCCAGCAGAATTTTTATCTGCTCTTGCAGAATTGGGCCATAAGCAACTTCCAAAGGTAACGTGGCTACTTAGGGAACCCTGTGATCTTATCTCAATACTCCTATTTCTGGTCTCTCATTCTAGGCAGTGGCCAGGCTGTACCTTTGGAAGCTCTAGAAATCAAATTTTCATATATTTTTTATTTAAAAAAAACAAACCATGCACAACCCCCCCCCCCCTTCTATTTTGCTTCAGCTAAGTTATTTTTAAAATAAATTTTGATTTGCAAAATGATTCACTACATTGGAAGAGTCTTAATTAGAAAATCCCTGCTGGCTGTTGAGTGCTTTCAGTTATTCTGATTAATCAGATACTACCACTGGGTGGAATAATTCTGCCACAACTTGGGGAGTCTTTTGAACAATTTGCTGCTGCTCAGGGGTTCCCAAAAGATTGATTATAAACTAAGACCATCACAGGAGCATGCAATAAAAAAAATCATTCTGTGCTTTTTTAGCTCTGACAGTTGCAAAGCCTGTAAAGAACTGGAATAAAGACTGAGATCTGACTGTAGATATGGAGGTGAGTTACAGAAAATTACTTTGGTCTATGGAGAAGACAGCAGTCAGACTGAAGAGTTTCGTCACATCTCCTTTTTCCTGTAACCTTTTGACTCTGTTTTGTTGCTAAACCTCCTGAGTGCAATCAGAGATTTTTTTGAGAATTGTCTTTTTGACATGGTAACTACTGCAACAGCAGCATGTAATAGCAGTCACAGATACTAGTAGTGTGTTAGTAGTCAGCAGGGAGTATTAAATTATAGACCTGTACTGCAGCAATACTTACCCAAGAAACAGACGCTAGAAAGTGCCATATATTTCAGTGAAGCAGTGGGGAACCTTGGTTTGATCTTAAGTATAAATGAGAGCTTTTGATTTGTTGTATCTAACTTTCTTTCATGTTAGGAAACCAGCCATAGAGATAGCTACCACAGCTGGAATAGAGAGGGAGCTTCTCTGGTCAAAATAAAAAAAGAAGCTATGTACAGGTTAAGAGTAGATCCTGTGTGAGATATTTGCCATCTTTTTAACATTCTCTCTCTCAAGGAGGAGGAAAGTGGCAGCACACAATGTTTAATCTCTTTAACTGGAAAATAAAGTGACATAGGTCTGAGATCCACGCAAGAGACAGGAGGCAGGCACACCTGTAGCGTAGCTGATGCCAGGACTGTGCCCAGGTCAGAGCTTGAATGCAGCTGCCAGAGTCATGGGCAGGGGCAGGGGGTCCCAGGTGAGGCCAGTTGGGGCCACTCAGGCCCTCATAGTCAGCCTGTGTGAAATTTGGTTTTGCACATAATTGTAAAAAGCACACATGCAAGATTAATGTTAATACATGACATTATGTCTGTGTGAAGGTATGTCTGTAACCTTACTTTGAGTGTTAGTGGCAGTGGCTAGTGCTTCTCTGAACACCTTTCTGGCAGATAGAGGATGGCCTGCTTTCTGCCTTTCCTGCCCCATCTTGCCCAATCTACGTCCCCACTTAAAAAGCTAAGAAAAGTGATAGGTGCGGTAGCTTGCTGAAAACCTGTCAGGCAGTGCAACCAGATCTGTAGTATGCTTCCCTCTCCCTGCTCTGCTCACTGAGGCACAATAAGGGAAAAATGTACACTCTGCTCTCTGCAGCATCTCTCACCCTCTGGTAGCTGGTAAGAGAAAGCGACTGAAATCTCGGTGTGGCTGTTAGCGCAAGCTGCGCCACTGGGCCCGGGGCTGGCATGGCTGGAGAGGTGATGTGCGCGCTGAATCCCCTGTGCCTGGGTGAGGAAACCAGTGCCTGCCGCCTGGCTTGCTTTCTCAGTATTTATCATGGTGAGGGCTGAGAGAGATTTCTGTGCTCTGTTACGTAAGAAGCAAAGTCTTACACCAGGTAACAAGTGACACAGAAAGAGCGGTGTTACAGCGAGGTGCAGAGAGAAAGGGTGTTGGAGTGGAAGAGGCTCCTTCTGCATAGAAGTATGTGTACGAGAAAAGCAGATGGGGTTCTTACTCAGAGCCCCGATGTACTGGTGATGTTTCAGCAGGAAAGAGGGAGATTCCTGTACTTTGTTCTGTCTGGAAAAGAAACATCTTGCTAATTTTACTCTCACCTATTACCACGAATCACTGTCTTAGGTAAATAAAGCTGCTGGCCTCCCTATTTTATGGGATGTTATACTAGGTCGTATGCTCTTGCATAGGTTGATCTAGTTCATGCTAAAGGCCTTGGTTACTTTTCATTAATGTTTTCATAGGAAAATTTATAGGGAAGTCAGTCACCAGAGGAAAGTATTTTCAAAATAGAATAGAAAAGGTGCTCAAAGGTTATAAATGTGACTTTATAACTGGCTAACCTTTTGTCTACTGCTGCTGACAAGGACAGCAGCCTATATTTTTTGTAACGTGAGTTCAGGAACGGTTGGCAGATCTGAGTTTTCCTTTATGTGTCCAACTTGGACCTCAGAACTGTAACAAGCAAAGTATGGGAGTTTGCTTTGGTTTTCCTTCCACAGATGAGTAAGTGTCAGGAAACTCAGTGTCATGCCTGGAGCAATGGGACTGCTCTGTCCCATCTGTGTGGACTCAAGGTAGAGTGGAAGTATGCTGAAGTGTTTATCATCCTTTGCATCCAAAGGCATGAAGTCACGGATGTGATTTGTGCTTAAGAAGCAAGCATTCAGACTCCTCATGGCTGTTTCTTGCTCAATAAAATCTTTGTGGCATGTTGCAGTACTGAGAGGGCTCATTTTGTAAGGTTCTTTTGTTCCAGCAGATTAATGAAGTTTGGGATGGCCTAAAGTTTCTAAAAAAAGAAATGTTGGCCTGCCTTTCTAGTGTTGTTAAAACATTTTTCTGCATTTATATAGGTTTTTCATGATAAAGGAAATTTTGTTCTTTAGAAAACATTGTTAAAGCTGTAAATTTGTAAATTTTCAACTTCCCAGGGTAAAAAAGAGGTTGTCTTTAATCAAGTTAGTTTATTTTCAGTGTCTTATACTTAATTCAGTTGAGTTAGCATGATTAGAACTAAGCCTCTCTTGGCCCAGTAAATATGGCAAGATTTTATTTTGAAAGGTGCAGAGTGAAGAATATGAGAGATTTCCCTAATATATTTGATTGTTATATGTTCCCCTGTGTTTTTTAAATGTATTTTTTGCTAAAGATCACAAGTGTAAATCAGTTTTGTCCACAAAAAGCAAAATAGAGGACTCCAGATGATCCTGCCACTGGTACCAAACAACAACAACAAAAATGCAATTACGCTGGAGTTTTACCTCCACCTGCTCTGATTGCAGGCTGTGTAATACTGTGTGGAGCAAGTGCAATGATAATCCAAATAGGTAAAATTAAGTTTAAAGGCACATGAGTAAAGGTTTTTAGGTAAATACGCTAGAAAGTGCCTATGAAAATAGCTAAGTACTATTATTCCATCCAAATGAACAGGTGAGCTGTGTACACACTATAGTGTGAATGCAGTATTTGTCTCAATGACACCATCATTAGAGTCACAAAACTTAGCTTTGAAGATTACTTAGTATTCACATTTGTCATAAACTCCGCTTTATTTTGCATTTTGTTTACTTCCATTTCAGTAAACGTAAGAAATATCCTACCAGGTTTGTGCTAAACCAGATAAAAAAGAGCTCTTATAATAATACAGATCAAAGAGTACTGAACAACTCTCATGTCCAAGAGAGGTCTGTCTTTAGCCTGAAAGCTTCTCTTTCTCTTCCCCCCCAACTTTTGTAGCTGGTTTAATAAAAGCTGTTGCCTCCCTTACCATGTTTGCCTCTCATTACGTTGCAGAGCTGTGGTTCTTGTGGGTGTTTCTTGTACTGAAATGGTAACTTGAGACTAGACTTTTTTTCTGCTTCATCCTCTGAAAAGATGCAAAGTTCTCACCTGCAGAGCAATTCCATGAAATGTACATGACTACTCCAACATAGCTTTAGTAATAGGTATTGAAAATGTATTTTAAAAAAAACCCCAACCGTGAACAATTAAAATAGGGTAAAAATGGAAAATTAATAAGTAAATTGAATTAATAATGTTCACAAACATAACACTTGGCAGAAAGAGGATACATTCAGAGAAAAAAAATTACCCACTAATATCTATTGTAGCCAACAAACACAGCATGAAAACAGTCTTTGTAAATCTTCATCTTCTTAAATGTGATAAAGAATTCTTAGAAACAAAAAATTACCCTAATAGTATATATGTGGACAAAGAGGAGGAGGTATGCATTTCTTCTTCAACATTTGTTCTGTTTCCCAGCAACATGAAATTGGTAAAAGAATTAATAAGTTAACAAAACAAAAGTTAGAATGGAGAAAAGGGAATAATTTTAGTGCCAGTTGCATTGAATTATAGTTTTTATGTATTTTCAGAGCAGTGTGAATCCAGTAATTGTGTTATCAGTGTTCATCTAAATGTGATGTTTGAAGGAAATAGGAGTTTAACCAGATAATGCCTTCTGGTTTCTCTGGTAGGCTGTGGAGAGGAACACTGGGGTATGTTACGCTGATCACACCAAGGTGACGTTAGGTGATGTGGGAATGAACTGTCGACACAAGAAGGGTCTGCTGGCAGCTTGGGCTAGGTCCTTTGTTGCAGAGAGAATTAAAAATGGTGATCACATCAATACAGATCAGTCTCTGAGTTTATGCCTCGGGGAGGCTAAAGCTATACTTTTATACTCCCAGTAGAATTTGAACTTTTGTTCAACAAAACATCTTTGTCAGCGACGTGTTGTTTCACATCTTTGTTGGTGACATGGACAGTGGGATTGAGTGAACCCTCAGCAAGTTTGCTGACGACACCAAGCTGTGTGGTGCGGTCGACACGCTGGAGGGAAGGGATGCCATCCAGAGGGACCTTGACAGGCTTGAGAGGTGGGCCCGTGCCAACCTCATGAATTTCAACAAGGCCAAGTGCAAGGTCCTGCACATGGGTCAGGGCAATCCCAAGCACAAATACAGGCTGGGCGATGAGTGGATTGAGAGCAGCCCTGCAGAGAAGGACTGGGGGGTATTAGTGGATGTACAACTGAACATGAGCCAGCAATGTGCGCTTGCAGCCCAGAAAGCCAATCGCATCCTGGGCTACATCAAAAGAAGTGTGGCTAGCAGGTCGAGGCAGGTGATTCTCCCCCTCTACTCCGCTCTCGTGAGGCCCCACCTGGAGTACTGCGTCCAGCTCTGGGGTCCCCAACATAAGAAGGACATGGACCTGTTGGATCGAGTCCAGAGGAGGGCCACGAAGATGATCGGGGGCTGGAGCACCTCTCCTATGAGGACAGGCTGAGAGAGTTGGGGTGGTTTAGCCTGGAGAAGAGAAGGCTCCGGGGAGACCTTATAGCAGCCTTCCAGTACTTAAAGGCGGCCTATAGGAAAGATGAGGAGGGACTCTTTATCCGGGAGTGTAGTGATAGGATGAGGGCTAATGGCTTTAAGCTGAAAGACGGTAGATGTAGATTAGATATTAGGAAGAAGTTCTTCACTGTGAGGTGGTGAGACACTGGAA
This sequence comes from Gymnogyps californianus, assembly GCF_018139145.2. Lineage (NCBI taxonomy): Eukaryota > Metazoa > Chordata > Aves > Accipitriformes > Cathartidae > Gymnogyps > Gymnogyps californianus. The sequence goes on from NC_059475.1 coordinate 35,007,330, forward strand.
CAGGTTGCCCAGAGAAGTTGTGGATGTCCCCTCCCTGGAACTGTTCAAGGCCAGGCTGGATGGGGCTTTGAGCAACCTGGTCTAGTGGAAGGTGTCCCTGCCCATGGCAGGGGGGTTGGAACTAGATGACCTTTAAGGTCCCTTCCAACCCAAACAATTCTATGATTCTATGAACTTGGCATGTGTGATATGCATATGGGGGGTAGTCTCTTCCTCTCTTCCTTTTTCTCTCTCTTTGTATTTCAGAGAAAAAAACCTGCTGCCCTCTTTTATGGGTGGCATTACTCTTACTTATTAACCTGATGAAAGGGTTGAAAGAGTAGAGGAAAACTGTCCATCTTCTCCTCTTCATTCAGTTGTCCATAGCAGGGAGAATTAGAGATGACCTTCAAGTCCTGCTTTCCCATCACTGCTTGTGTCACATTCTTAGCAGGGTTGAGAAGGCAGTAAGGTAGCTTTATGATCCTGTTCATCTAAATAAGTATTGGGACAGCCAAATTCATTGACAGTGGCCTGCTTGATGGATGAAAAGTGGCTTCAGGTCTCAGTTTTGCATTTTGTTTTGGTTTTAGCTTTTCTAAGTAGGTTTATTTATAATGTAAATCTCCTTGCGTGTCCTACAGAGAATCTATCATCTCAGCAAAGGAAAGCTAGTTATGAAATATTTTACAACTAATGCATAGATCAGGCAGCCTGGGATCAGTGGAATGACAAAAAAAAAAAAGATATATAAAAATGTTTCCCAGTTAAGTCTGCTCATTTCCAAGGAATGGAAATAGTCCTTTGGGTCATTCCACAATTCTCTTAGTGGATGGCATTATAAAATTTATTTTTAATTTCCATTTTCTTTGCAGAGTATCATTATCAGGTCACATTAAAAACATACAGCCCAGAGAGAGTAGTGCCTTCCACTGACCTCTATAAGGGAGCTCTCTGTACACTAGCAGGCACATCTGTGGTATATGGTTTCAAAACATGGCAGAAGATAAAGCTACGTGACTGCTATTAATATTGTAATGAGCCATGTGGCAGAAATCACTGGCCAAGTATTTGGCCTGGAAGAGAGTTGCTTTTCTTTTTAAAAAAAACCAAACCCAGACATGTTGAAAATTAGATACAAAATCATTCATGCATTGTTTAGGTTAACCATTTAAACTCGGAAAAGGCTAGTGACATACTGGCAGTATTTGCTGCTCTGTACTGCCAGATTAAGACTTAGAAGTAGGTTATTAAACGGCAATTCAATAACAGTATTATGAATGTATATACAACTCAAACATTAATATTGCATTAATGTTTTTTGCATTTATGTATACACTAGATGCTTTATGAAATATTTATCTAACCATCGTAGTTGTCAGTTACATCTCTCTGTGAGCATATTTTACCAATAAAGCTTGAAATGGTAAATTAACTTTTCCATCCTTGAAATACCAGGTTTTGGTTTATTGGCTGTTGGAACACTGAGGCATGAACAAAAAAATTAATAATCTCCACTAAAAATAATTTTATAGGAATCAGGGAAGTGCTATGTCATGTAAATTCTGCTTTAGGATACAGGTGGGACACGCTCTCTTCAGTGTGCAGGTTCTGCTGTGGTCTGTTGAGCTACTCACACAAGCGATGGTAGAATGAGTCAGGGTTTAACAACATGTCTTTGAGTTCCTATGTAATGATTTTTTTTTTTTGCACCATTATAGTGCTAATTTTTGAAGTTAAGTTTTTATTGTGTAGGCTCCAGAGGCGATTGTAGACTTTTAGTAAAATGCTGTGGGCTTTTTGGTTTTTTTCTTTACTTTCAATCTAGAACATCTACTGTTTTAATTCCAAGTTTGTTAGTTTACTGATGAATTCTTCCTCTGCTATGCTTTTTACTTCACTGCTGATGAGTTGTCTCCCACTGGAAAATCAGAAAGAGTTGAGGTAACCTCTGACAGTAGATTGTGCTGTTATTTGAGTGCCTTCTCATTAAGCATTACTTATGCTTGCATTGGCACTTTAACACCTGAACGGCTTATTACAATGTCTCTTAGAAAAAGAGAATTTCTGTAACGCCTTTTTCTTAATTTGTTTTTTAATGAAATGCCCTACCCAGATTGAATTGACATGAGAAAAACAAGTCATATACATATTAATCAGTTTGTATTTGACATTCTTTTATAGGTTATTCATAGTGTAAGCACACTGATGGTTTGCTTTTGGAACTTTAATGACAGTTTGGTAACATACTTCTGAGTAGTTTTTCTGTTACATGACATTGTGCACCATGTACAATACTGTTGTTTGGGTTTTTTTTTTAAACAATCCTGTGTTTTTTTTCTTCTGCAATTCATTTATCATATATTTTTGATGAGATTTGCTTGTTTCCAACACTAGTTTTATGTCTAGTTACTTATTTTAATAAAACAACCCAAATACGTTCCAAATCCAAACAAGACAACTGTGGGTTCTTTAGTTGTGGACTGATTTTATGTTTGTATTTGTGAATGTATGTATTAAGTTGTTTTTGCAGTCATTGCTGATACAAATGAGTATAATCAGTGAAATAAAAGCTATCTAAAAATTCAAATAATCTTCCTCATAAATGAATCAAGAAGATATGTTTTGAAGCAATTAAAATTTTGTCCTTATCAAAATAATAATGTGTGGTTAAAAAAAGCTAAATCTTCTGATAGCTTCTTAAAGGTTTCTTCTGAAAGTTAGCAAAAACACTTCAGTAAGGAACAATTTCATTTTGCATGTGCAAGAGCTCAAACTGACTAAGACCAGGAAAAGATGCAGAACTGGTTTGGACTGCCTCTATCTGATGCAGTATTGTTACTATGGTCTGAGGATATAAGCAAGGTAAGGTTTCTGGAGGAATAATATATTTTATCCTACTGAGTGGTGTAGCTGGAAAAGAGCAGCTACATGAGGTGAGAAGCAGACAAAAGAATTGTAAAATCGGCTACTGTGAAATTTAAAAACCCTAGTAACATAATCGTGTGGTGCCCTTGGAGTGAAGACCAGTTTTTCTTTTAGAATGCTTCAATTGTAACCTGGATTCTGCTCCCTGATTAATGCCTGCTGGCTGTGCTGGGCTCTGGGCATGTGTAGCTGCAAACAATTGCTGAGACTATGTAACTGAGACCTTGTGAGTAGAAGTTCAATATCATTTAAGCCTTTTTTCTTCATTCAGACTCCATCAGTGGGAATTATGTCCAAATTGCAAGGCATTGACATGTTTTGGGATTGGTGTTGGATAATACCAGTATTACTTAGAAGGAGGTTCCTGTTTAAGAAAATAAAAAAGCAAAACTAAATTTAAACTGGTATCTTAAACTCTACAAGAACTTAGTGTAACAAAAATCAATGTGAAACCTTATGAAAGGGAAATATGATTTTATTTTTTAAACAACACTGATTTCAGCCCTTATTCTCTTGCACATGCTCACAAGCACCAACGTGTATGTTCAAGCAGTCTGGATTACTTGTGTGGAATGCGGAGGATGACAATGAAATGGTTTTTGAACACGTCTTTTAAACTTGTTAGGAGTCAACAGTTACTATGGGAGGATCTTCTGCCTCAGAATCCCGCTAACTGTGATTCTTAATTACCCTCTGTAATTCCTTGGCAAGGTTGCTGCCCCTTGTCTTTGTTCTGTTGTTTTGGGAATCATAGTTGCAGTCTGTCTTCCTACTGGAACAGGGAGGAGAGTAGTGACTCTACTGCTGTACTACAGCCTCCTTGCCATCCTCCTGTATTACAGCAGGTCTTGATGTAAACAGCATGTTCCTCCCTGTTTACCGGTTTTATTGCTGTCAGTGGTGTCCTTGTTTTATCAATACATGGCATTCTTTTAACCCTTGCTTTCTTGTTTCTTCTGATGCTTTCACACACATTCGGTTCCATTCATGTTTCATTCAGGCTGATCTTAGTATTTCTGTTGCAAATCTCTACAGGCAAATCTCTAAATGCCTCAGGAAAGGATCCACACATTTTTCATGTATTTAGGTTGCTGGTTGAAGTATGCCAAACACCTGTAGATAAATTAACAAGAGCTTTTTCTTTGGTTCTGCTATCTTGGAAGACCTTTTGGATTTGCAATAGCAATTTTCCAGGGACTAGTAAAATATGCAAACTTAATCTTGCTCTTCGTATTCACCCTGAAAAGTGCAAAATGTGTCTGTCTCTTCTTACAGTAACAATACTAATTATATAGCTGATACTTAAAATTGAAAATTTTGCATCCAGGCAAAGGAGTTACAAAGCTGAAGAGGTTTCATCTGTAAATGGACACCTTTTAGTTCGTTCATGGAAGAGCTGAAATCGCTATAGATTTTTGGCATACATTTTTGTTGCTACTTTGTCTGTGGAAGCCAAGAGAAATTGCTGGATTGTTTTTATTTTCTGTTTGTTTGTTTCCATATAGTGTAGAGAGATCTGAAACATTTTCACCTGCTGACAGTGGATGATTCAGTATGAGAGAGGAGCAATTACACAAATGTATCATGCAAGCATTCCCAACCATTGTGACATGGTAATTTTTGTAGGAAAGCAAAAGGGAAGAAGTGGGTGAGAAATGTAGAAAAACGAAAGACAACTGCTGAAATATAAATAATACATGCCTTGGTTTGTAGCGATAGGTGGGTTGAATGTTTAATAAGCAGAGGTCAACAATACAGCAATTAACATCTTGGTTATTTGTGGATTTACTGCCTGCATCACAACAGGAAATGTTGTTTTACAGATGACTGCAGAGAACAGATGCAAGAACCCTGGAAAGCTTTGCTAATGAATATGTATTTGTATATGTGTATAGGAAAACACAGCAAGCTGTAAGTGATTTGATACATCGACTTGCTGATTCGCCCCAATCAAACAAGTCACTGCCTGTGTGCAGACCTCTTTGGTGGAAGAGGTAGGATATACATATGTGGTTCTTCTCTCTCGTTTCTGATGGCGGCTGCTGTCTTTCATAGGGATAGTTGTATGCTACATGTGTCTTACATTCATTTAATTTTTACATGCATATGGCTAATACATGGTAGACCTTATCATGTTATATATATGTAGCAAGAGAATGAAATAATTTTTTAGTTTCAGAGAATAAAACTAGAAACTAATTTTAGGTTATGTTGTTCCAGCTTTGTATCAGTTTTTTTCATATTGAAAATCCATCTTGAAATCAGTTTGATTTTAGTACACTAATAGACCTAAAAATTCCATATATCAGCAAAAAGTTTCTCTTCAGCTGCATCTATGAGCAAAACACAAGTTTAAAATTTTATACTGCATATGGATGATTGATGTGGGAGTTTGTGTCATCAGCCCATGCTACGTCATAAGCCCACGCTAGTGCAAGGAAACATATGGCAAAGTTTTGGCAGTGTTATGGCAGGTTTCAGTGTAGAGTATCTTCTGCTGTGCCCAGCAACTTATGAAGTCCGAATATGGATGGCTAATTGTATTTCTAACACTAGGGAAGAAAAGGAGACTTACGGTAAAAATTACCATGTTACCTTCCTTTTCCAGTCGGGCAGTCATCTGGATTCTTGGAAGGTTAAAAGAAAACTTAAAAATTCTTTCCACGCATCAGGGGTGTATTTGGGGTGAATGTTACGCAGTTTTACAGCTTGTCTTAACCTCAGAACTATTTTGTTGCTAGAGGGTGTCCAGACCTAGAATTTTTTAAAATTTTCTTATTCTTAAGGTCAAGAAAAATTTCGGTATTTCTTCAGTTTGTGTAACTGAATCTGGTTCCCTTTACTTCAGTCAATCCTGGGCATTTGCATGTCTCTGGATTTTGAGTCATCAGTCCTGATTAGATGATCTACTACCCATTGGCCTTGCTGAGATAAAAAATGTGGATCAAGCTGAATTTCTGGCTTTTTTAAATAAAAGGGAAGCGGTAAGGAATAATGTGAATTTTTCATAGTGTTTTCTGTGAAGGCATTTGAAGTTTGAATGATTGTGGCCCATTTCACTAAGACCAATGCTATTCTGGGTTTAACAGTGCTGTCTTGCAGAGAGTGGACCTGGGAACAGCAGTGTCTCTTGCTGGAGGATTTTCAGCAAAGAAAAGGGAACTCAGTTATTAAAAGAGTAAAAGAAAGCAGACTGGAGAGTGGGCATGGAAGTCCTATAGTGGAGTTCTGTTATAGATGGGGGACTGCAGAAAAATGAGAGAGGAAATTTGGGGAGAGTCTCAATCAAGAATAGTTTTTGTAAGGGTAATGCTTGGTCAACAAAATCTCAAATTTTACTTCAGGGCTCTATATGTTTTAAGGAAGAAAAACCCAAACCAAAACCCCACCTCTTGCGTTCAGTCAGGTGAGAAATGTCACTGTGATCTTGACAGGGAAGCACCTTGCCTGCCCCGAGGTATCCCATGGGAACACATCTCTTCCCTTTGGCAAGTTGGAATAAATCTGATTTGGCTCTGTAAATTCATATTTCTTCAGTGAAATGCCTTACTCTGGTAACTAGACAGAATATTTTTCCATGTGATTTTTTTTTTTTTAATCGTATTTGATTTAGGGTCATACTGATTTTTTCAGTTTGTAACTCATGGTGTTTCAGACGTGTGTCAGAGTCCCCAGCTCTGCCTTCCTAGCGAGTATTGTTTGAGTCCATTCACAAGGCTGGGAGGAGCGGAGAGAACCATTCATTACAGAGTCAGCTGTGGAGGGAGGAAAAAAAGCTTGTTTCTAAATATAACGTAAATTAATCCCACTGCACAGGATGTATTAAGCATATGTAATTTCTGTCTGAAGACATCTATGTATAAAGAATCAAGAACAAATGTGCCCAGCTGGTGACCTGGTGAATGGCTGCATGGCAAAACTATATAAAGAGTAAAATTTTGTTTCTCATAACCTGGCACTTTGGAGAAAGGTAAGCACAGTCAAACTGATGCAGAAATGACATCAGTTCTTTCTTAGTTGTATAAAGCAAAAAAAAAAAGACTCACAAGACTGTGGGGTAGGCCAGAAAATAATTTCTGCTCTATGAAGTAGCTGTTACTATGGTGTCTTTCAGCTACAAACTCCTAATTTCAGCTGCAATGGAGGATGAAAATTGATGCTAATGGGTAGGAATTATTTTTTCTAATCAAGAGTGCAAGATAGCCTCAATTAGCAAGGAAAATATAAAGTCTGTCTTCCAACTACTAGTAATTACCACAGGCTTTTTAAATTGTGCTCCTCTGTTAAGTATCATTCATTTTAAATTGTGTGTATTTCTGCTTTTTTCGTCAGTAAATAAGTCAGAGAAAATCAGCTAACCAGTAATTTAGTCAAATTGTCCAGCTGGTTGTATACTACTAGACAGTATAGATCTCACATATCCACTATACTACAATATGGCACAGCAACTAATTTCTTTTATAAGTTTTGTCTTAATATGTTGAGTGAACAACTGGAAAAGTATTAGATACAGAAAAAATAATTTTGCATAAGCACGATGTTGTTGGATCATGTCCGCGTTGCGTTCTGTACAGATATGAGGGTGAAGGCAGGAGGGAGTAAGACTCTGAACAGCACAGGAGGTCGTCAGGTCCAGAGTGGAAGGTGGAAGGTTGTTCCTGTCTGCTGTGGATGCTGGAGCAGCTTACAGCCCAGGCCAAATGCTGGAGTTGCTTTAAGAGACATAAGTTTTTCCACAGCTTCACAAGTGCAAAACTGTCAGTCTCCTCCTGGATCTGACCTTGGCATGTTGTGCAGAGAGGACAGGGGTCCTGCAGGTTTCTCCTGGAATAACCTAGTAGGGACTGGGGCTGGCTCTGTAAATGAAGCAAAGTTGAGCCACATCTGCGATGTGAAAAGTCACATCTTGATGACCACATCTCCTTAACAGCACCAACATGCCTGCATATGAATTGCAGGTGCATGTGGGTGAAGTCAGACAAAAAAGGAGCACCAGAAGAGACATGTCAGGATGTACCTAGCAAGGCTACCAACAGAAGTGGCTGCAGGCTCTCTACAGAGAGGTACTGGCAGATAGCATTGGTATTTAAAAACAAATCTTAAACATACTTGCTCCCTGTATTAAGACTGCTATTTACAATTAGATTCAGCATAGCGGTCAGGGAGCTCAAGTAAATCGCTGTGTTGCTTGACGTCACCTTGCATAAGAAGTGCTACTATTGCATCCCCTCAGTTGTTTCATGACATACAGGTTCAAAATGGCCCTTCTCTGAGTTTTTTGTAAAACAAAGGGACAAAAGCTATTCCTCTTGTACCAAGGATGATGAAGAACAGACAGATTGGCTGTTCAGAAAAATTACCTGCTTCACTTGCATCCCAGGCCTTGTAGTGTTTCAGTAACAACATCAGATTTGCTCTCTAAGGGCGACTGGCACAAAGCCTGGTGTAAGAAAGGCCAGATGGTGTCACGTCCCGCCAAAAGGGAGGGAGAGGTGACTCAGATTCGCCGATCCCCTTGGTGTGGAATAGAGTGTACGAAACACTAGGTCTGTAACCAATCAAAGACTTTTATTCAATAGTTCAAGACAGTTGGCAAATAATCAGATAGCAAATTCCTTATTGCTCGTCACGCGTGTGGGGTTTGTACTTTGCGTTACTTATTAGAGGAGAAAAGTGGAAGAATAAAAGGGGGGGGGGGGAGGGAGAGAGAAGGAGAAAGAATGATCACTGGTCCGGGTTCCAGCGTTGGTCCAGCCAACGGGGGTATCTGGTCTGTAGGAGCACTCGTCCAGAAGTTCCTCCTTTCTTTTCTTCTTTCCCTCTTCTTTCTCTCTCTTTTTTGGCACTTGCCTTCTCCTTATATTCTTCCCCTTCAATGTGGACCGCCTCTTATTTGAATTAGCCTCCCTTGCTATGTAAATGAGCACGCATGCTCCTTGCAGCCGTGGGGCGGGGGGCAAGTCTTTTTGGTCTCGAATTGGGTCGGTGGGTGATCTCCCCCTGCCGCATTTACCTTTCCCCTAGTTCTGGCTTCGCCGCTTCTTGGGCAATCATCCAGCCTTTGTCAGGCTAATCCCTCTTACCCGTCTTTAGCTCCTCTTCAAGGCTCGTTTGCATTCGCGAGTGTTCGAGACATTCCTCGGTCAGGCTCAGGGGGTCTCCACCCCCTCTTCCCTTGTCGAGTTTCGTCTCCTGCCATTGTCCATATCCTTCTGAGCAAACATCTCTCTGTTCCAGGGGGTTACAAGTTAACCTTGGTGTTAGATTGTTTGTTCTTCCAGTTGGTCTCCTACAGATGGTTCGCTAGATATGATACTTGGTTGGCAAAGGAGATGTAGGATCCAGTACTTCTGCTAATGATTTCTTGTACGTTGATGACGTGGACATCCAATATTTTTACCTCTTCTATATCTATTTCCTTTATTTCCCTCCTCTATAGAAGAGATAAAAACATTGGTCCCTATGTCATGGAAGACTCTCATGGGGGTCATGTAAAGTCCTTGGGTTTAAAAATTCTTGGTTGTATTTTTGCAGTGAGTAAAACAAGGTGGTCCCTTAGGCACTGTGATTCAAAGAGTTAATAACTTTGAAAAGATTTATATTCCTGTTATGGTTAAGGCAGTAAATCTGGACATTCTTTTTTCAGGTTTTTAATTTCCTAGCTTAGGTTTCAAAGGCAATGCTATACATTTGTCATATTTTCCTGATGTGGGAACAATCCAAGGTCCTGAAGTTGCAGACACAATATTCTTTAAACTTTTTTCCTTCCAAGGAGCTTGAAGAGTTTCAGATTCTTTGAGGAGATTGGTTTTAAAATAGAGGCAAAGAATTCAGACAAGTCAAGTGTACTTCAGCAAAATAAGCAGGTTTGGTTATTTCCTTGATTGGCTGAAATGATCGTGGCAGCTGTTGAAAAACTAGTTTATTGAAAGGGAGAAAATGATTGTGTCTGCCCAGAAATTATGTCCATTTAACGGGACAGTAAGTACAAAGAGTGAGGTGGGAAGAAGTGGCAGTGGGTATGAAGAACTGGAGAATTATCAGTGCAACACTTTCTTATCTCCCTTCAGATAGGTATATCTGAAAGAAATACAAGTGGATATCCAAGACTTTTAGCATGATGCAGTTACTTTAGAATCGGCCTACAGACAATAAATTTATAAAATACTCAGGACAACAGTAAAAAAAGTCACAAATGGAATTACAGTAATGATCATTTCCCGTAGCGATTTTGGCATTACAAATACCATCATATCACACAAGTTATCCTTGCTGTAAGAACAATTTTAAATTTCTTCATATATGTTTTATAACTTTACTCCATCTTTACTTCACAACAAGTCACCATAGCTGCTGCCAGTGGATTGTGTAGGCAGGTGTTGGTCTTGGACTAGTCCTAGACAATACCACACCAAAAGTCAATGACTTACCTGTTCCTGCAAGGAAATCTTACATTCACTTTCTGGGACTAAGCTGCTATGATCTACCTCCTTCCCTAGAATCTTTTCTACCTTGTAACTATACACTTTCTTGGGGACAGAAACCATGTAGAAAAATATCACACTCTAAATGAAAGGTCTTCCAATATAATTTACATCTATGCTGAAACGCTCTGCAGGTAACTACTCTGTACTGGGCAAATTCGTGCTTGATGTAGTTCAGCTGAGCTGAGTTTGATGACCAGAACTCCACACTGATAAATCTGTTACATAATTATACTTCTAAATCAATACTTATGATGTAAGTAGGGACATGTGAATGAGAATTCTAAGGATAGGTGTGAGAAACATTATCTTAAAATTAAGGAGATCACTTGTTTTATGAAGGAAAAAAAAGGTTTAGTATATAGCAAACCTTGTTCCAAGGTAGTTCTCTTGCAGCAGACACTTCATCTTGCATACGTTTGGAAAACATTTGGTTGTACATGTGCACAAACTGAAAATGAAGAAAATACATTAAAACAACAAATTAAGTTATTTCCCACTCTTTTTAACTGGAGTGCAATTGTTACTTTATCACTGAATTTTGAAGTTGGTAGCTAGAATGTTAAAAAGGTTGGGTTTGGTTTCAGGAAGCTTACTTTTTGTTTTATGGGTTTTTTTAATCTATAAAGGCAATTCTGTCAGTCTGATTACTACTTTTTTAAACTAAAATATACAAGAATTATAAAGAATTACAAGAATTTGGCCCTGCTTGAGCAGGAGTTTGGTCCAGATGATCTTCAGAGGTCCCTTCCAGCATCAGCCATTCTGTGATTCTGTGATAAAGTTACGCATTTCTTCAAGCTATGTAAGCCAACATGTATCCTGATACATCCCTGTTCCTTCTGGAGATGAATAAGTAAACAACATACTTTTTAACATAAGAAGGGCATTTGATAGCTATCTATCATGGATTGCCAAAAACGTTTCCAGTGAACTGCTTTTTGAGCGAGGTTTGTCTTTTAACAGATTAAGTTCTGCGGAAAACACCTTCCTCAAAATACCTCAGAAAATAATAAAAAAGAGAGGTTGAGGGTTGGGAATGTAATAATCCTGGTGTTTCAACAGGAGAAGTTTTTCCCGTTCATCATGTTGACAGAACCTGCGACTTTTTCAGTTAATTGTTTTTAATGGAAGGTTTTAATGGCTAAAGCCCAGTTTCTAACCTATTTCATTGCTTCCTGCTTTGTTTTTTTATAAAGAGAGCTGCCAGCTCCTTCACTGTAACACTGCACGGAGCATGGGTGGGGTATGCAGAGGCTCTCTGCTGGATAGGACGGCTGGATCCCAAGAACCCTGCTCTGGATGGGAGGGAAATCAGCAAGCAGAGGAAGGCGAGCTGTGAGGAGGAGGATTTTGCTAGAGTGTGGACTTTGTTTTGATTCAATTATGCGCTGATTAATGTTAACAAAAATGTAAGATGAATGTTATACCCAGCTAATGGATTGGGTTCCATGAGTTAATCAACAAAGAGCGATATTTCTTCTTTTTTTTGGGGTGACTGCATGGCAAGTGCATTTGTTTTAGATAACAATCTCTGGTTTCTATGGGGATCGTCCTTCTGCTTGTTAAAGGTATTATTAAGAATCTTTCACATTATTTGAATTATTGCTAAGAGCTAGTATTTCAAAACTATCTCAGCTGTTGATGCCTGCATCAACACTTTGTGTCTGTCAGTGAAATCCGAGGACGGTACAACTTGGAAGAGGAGCAAAAATATTTTTTGCTGCTTTGAATCAGATTAATGCACTGTGATAACATTTCATGCTCAGAGAATGTTACTCCTTGCAGATACAGTGAACTTGAAACACTATAAAGGCTAGAAGGATGTCTGGGCAGCGTGCTGTGTTGGACCGTTGTATTTACTTTCTCAGTGTACTTCTGTGCAACTTCATGTACTGTGTGGCTGCTTATCTGTGATATTTCTCAATTTAAAAAAATGTAGGGGATGACTGGAAAAAACCATCCTTTCAATCTGAATACAGTGGAATTGGTATATAGTACATGGAGATTTTATTGAATGTTGATAGTTATGATAATATAACGAGGATAAAACGAACTCTGTTTGACCTTGTTTGGCAGGCTTTAAACATGTGTTTGTTTCTAATGTGAAAAGAGCTGCTTCTCATGCAGTGGTTACTTTCAATATTTCCTATTCCTCTTTTTTACTTGGAGAAATTTTCAAAGGCACAGACAAGCTGGATACTTACCTCCTGCTCATTCAGTCTGTGTACTGACAAGGTTGTCAACTAACGTCAGGTGTAGTAGGGGTTTTATGTAGACATAGCTCATTCTCTGAGAAGACCAAAGATACACTTTTCCTTTTTAAATGAAAAACACTTCATCTTTTTCTTTAGTGGTGGAATTCTGTGCAACGAGTATGGGATATGCTTTGTCACATGTAGTTGTTTATAAGTGACACTCATGTCCCAGGCAATATTGACTTACAGGAAAGAGCAAGATGCTATGTTTTCCAGCTGCTTGTTCACTCCAACTTTCCCTGGATGCCTTCCAGCTAACCAATACAATCCCGTTACGAAGTTTGAATCCAAGGTTATGTAGCCCTAGACCAGTTATCCAGCAGAAACGCCTCAGAAACTAACCCATGGTAGAAAATGACAGCTTTGTCCAGTGTGAGGATGTGCAACAGCCTAGTACAGTTGTAAGCCAAGGAGCATACTGGTGTTAGACTAGTGTCTTTCATGGGTTCAACAGTGAATGACTAATACATACAGAACAGAAAAGTGCCTCTAGACATTGTGAAAAGATCCAGAGCGCAATTGCTATAATGCTTGTTGAATTACCTTGTTGCCTGGAATGTTGTTATCCTCTTCCATGGGAAGGAGTTACTGGGGAAAGGTGAGGAGCAATGAAATGCGAAATGCATGCAGTTTTGTTCTGAAGCTTCTAATATTTAATGCCGTGCAAAGTTTCTGGTGTAATTTTTTGTCTGAGTGGGTGGCTTTGAGATGCATGAAGGGAAATACTTGATTTGAAGGCATCAGCAGAAAGATTTACCGGTCTATACTAAAGCTGATCTGGTTCATCAGAGCAGCTTATTAATATACAAGTTACTCATAGTTGCAAGTGGAAAAAGAATGTTTCCCTGAGGGCTATTCACTCACTAATTTTCCAGTGTCCCAAATGGACACTTCTGTCTGCTCATCCTTTTATCCACTTTCAGGCTCTGACTTTATTTTGTCTGTCTAAAGAGCTCTTCCTCATCTTAGAACCAATATTTTTTTTTATGCTTTATTCTTTCCACTTCCATTTAGGATCAGTCAGCGCCAGAGCTAATTTCATTTCCTTGTGACTCTCTGATGTATAAATGACAATATGACATAATTTGTAGAAGTAATGCAACAGCTGAGAATCTGGAGTCTTGAATAAAGCTCCTCTGTAGGACCCTGAAGAATAGCTCAGGAGTTCTCTGGCAGCTTCTGAAGTATTAATGAAAAATCCTCTGGTTTCTTTTATTTTTCCATTCTTCATTTATATTCATTCTAATGGAGGTCAAACTTGCTTTGGAAGTAAGGTTATAAAATCAATGCAATTCAAACTAGATGGAAGATTTAAATTAAAAAAAAAAAAACCAGCAAACCCCCAAGCTTCTCCGCTACTCCAGAGCATTGTAATAATATATTATTACTATGTGAGAAGTACTTCTTTAATAACTGGAGAGTTAGAGATGTTTTTGAAAGGAAGTGGTTTGATTGACTGAATATCTCCTAGCAACTTAGGAAGCTTTAAATAAAACTGATTGAATACTGCCTGTGGAATATATTGTCAAGCCCAAAGCACCTGCCAAAACCAGATGATGATTCCATTCTTTAAAACACATCAGATAGTAAATATGTAACTGAATATTTTGTCAGCTACCAAAAAGAAATTTGCATAAGACACATGACACAATATATAGAAAATTGAATTCCAAATTACATTCAAGTACTGCAGACCTAAATAGTATGTCTGTGAGGTAGATTTTAAAGTTAATACTGCAAGCTTCTATTGAAACGGTACACTGTTTTATCAAGAAGCTAAACTTGACTTTCTGGTATTTCTTGGTACTTGCCACTTGGTATACACATTGGCCATGTGAACAAGAATGTGATGTTGCTGGCATTTTATATGGGCAACCATAGGAAAACTCTACTTGGCAAATAAAAGCTTGGGGTTTTTTTATTGGTTAGAGGAAAAATCAAGCCAAAGAATGGTAGTGTCAACGGAGAGAAGTGTGGGGGACTGCAGCTGCTTTTTCAGATCTCAATCAGCAGCTTAAGATGCTGTTTTCTCTCATTGTGTGTATTTGTAGGTACCCTACAAAAACACTAACAAATACGACTGCCTCATAAATCAATTACACTTCAACTCAAAAGAGCTTCTAGTAAGTGTCAACGATATATAGTATCAACAACATGCAGTTGTTGATATAGTCTGCAGTAAGAACAACTTAACTTTTCTTGGAGGTAGGAAGCTAAACTCTACTTTGCATGCTGTCCAGCTGCAGCAGAGTAAATGGAGTTGTCTTGTCAAGCAGTATTTTTATGTTGGTAGCTATGCTTTGATTAATCTGGTGGTACTGCACAGTATGTCTCCAGGAGGAATAAAATAAAGGAGAATCACATTTTATTAAGATGATACTGGCCTTTACCATGTAGTTACTGCTAGTGCAAACTAGCAGTGCAACTAGCTCACACACGAGCTATGCACTGAGCACAGCTGCGTAATTTGGCCAATGCTGAGAATTTTACTAATTCACTAATACCTGTCATTCAGGACAATTTTTGCCTGATGCACAGTGAACTGGGTAACAAAGACTGATTGCAGTATTTCTTCAGTATGAAAATTTGAATACAGTTTAATTAGTCTGAGCTATTACATTTTATTTTTGTCTTGGATTTGCTGTCTAGTAAGATGATTTAATGACTGTCTATTGCTTACTGTCTTACAGAAAGAGAGGTATTTAATAAACTACATTAGAATTCATTAGCTAGCAGATAGTATCATCAAGAGCTATGTGCTCCACTAGAAATTTTTCTCCATTACAACCGCTGTGAAGAATTACTAGAGGGAGTTGTATAAAGTATGTTTGCTTTCATTTCTTTGTCAGATCATTTCATAAAAGGGTGAATGTTTTCTGAAAAAAACTCTGATGCCTTGTAAGTTTACAAAGAATGCTTGTGAAACCCTTGAGAAAACTGCATGGTTTTGTGCTGGTTTTATGATGTTTATGTGACAAACATTTAGCTGAAACATTAGGCATCTTTTAGTTTCAGTTGCACAATTTGCTTACAAATATATGATCTGCATGTATCTTTAAAAATGTGTGCTTCTAACTTGCTCTGGTCACCTTGCACATTCATCTGCTGCCTTCCAGTTTTAACACACTTTCAAAGTTTGTATTTCCTATTGCTGTCAGTGAATCTTCAAATGCTCTGTGTGAAGATGGCACTAAAATGTTCAAGTGTTAGGTGCTGGAGCCTGAGCCAAAACAGTGTCTGTGGAGGGATGGGTGGAAAGCCGGGACCAGGTTACATGATGTAGAATGTGTGTGCCCTGCTCAGCTGTGCTAGCAGAGATTCTCCTGCCTCCTTAGCTCTGCACTAGTACAACTCCATCTGCTTGGGTACCACAGAAAGTGTCTGCCACAGTGTTTGATCAGTGTAAGAGTTTGCTGCCTCTTGTGTGTCACCTGCCCTGGGAGGGTAAAGGCAGAGCCAAGAAGACAGGGAGCGGGGAAGCCTGAATGGGCTGTCTGCTTCTCAGTGCCCTCTCCCTCCTTAAGATCACTCCCCTCTGCCCATGTAGACACAGGGGAAAGGGACTTCTCAGTCTGAGCAGACCAAGGCAGAACAAGAAAGAGCTATTGCTGAGACAATGTGTGGTGTAGTTCCATTTACGTCGGGTCCGTGGAGCTGAGTGCACTCCAGGCAGTTTGCAGCAAGTGGTTAAGTACAGATGTGTGATTTTCACTGCCAGCTATCATGGGCTGACCTGTCTTTGGGAGTCCTGTGTGCATAAAATACACTTTGGGTAAGCAAGCATTTCTGTGGTCATATAGTGGGTGTCTGCATTTCCTTCACCTATAGTATTGTCTTTAACTTGTATTAATTGGAAGTGGCAAAACCTTTGAGAATTGTGGGTATTTTATGACATTCAAGATAAGACTTTAATATTAAATTCGTCTTCATTTTTGCATAGTTCTGTTAAGCCTTTTTTTCCCTGGTAGCACTCTTTTTTTAATTTAAAAAAAAGCAAACATCTTGCTAAATACAGGTTTTTAAAGGAGAGAGAAAATCCTATATTATGAGTGTGAGTTTTCTGGCACCTTGGTATGCATTAGAAGGGGCCCAGAGCTGCATGCAGTAAGAACAGATTGCTTCATTTACTCTTGTGCTGTTGCTGTGTGAGTTAGAATCATAGGGAAATTTGTGATGGAAAATTTGTTTCTATGATATGGTATTTCTTTCTGAGATCTGGATAGAATAAGATACAATGATAAGGGAAAAATACTGTCTTAGCTAATGCTGGTTTCTCTCTGTACGTCTGCTTCACTGCCATCCATTCACTCTATTTGAAACAAATGTATAGGTCTTGAATATCCAAAACAGTGGGTTGCATTCTGTGTGTACTTTTGTGAAGTTATGTGCATCAAGTCTTTTTTTTTTTTTGCCTGTCCCATTTGTTTAATTACATGTTACTATGTATACATAGAATCTCTTGCAAAAAGAAAAGACAAATTTCTTCTGGATGTGGCTTCACACAGGCCTGTGTACAATTGAAGTGGCCAGTGGAAAGAAAAGCAAGCTGCTGTGATCCACTTACACAGAGACACAAATGGATTAAAACCATACATTTATATTTATATTTATATTTATATTTATATTTATATTATATTTATATTTACTTACACTGTATTTTTATCTTTAAAAAAGAATTATGCACTAGTTATTAAAATATGAGCACTTTAGCAAATTGCTATATTTGAATACTCAGGATGGCTCATTTAATGCAGGAGTCAATATAAGCATCTAAAAACATGGTTCGGATATCCTACTTAGGCATTTGCCTCTGAAATTCCCTGATTCATTCATTACTAGAAGCTGGGAGGAGATAGCTGGGGAGTAATTGTTTTCAGTCATCTGATTTATAAAGCCACTAGCCATTACAGACTTTTTAGTTTGAGCAGTGTGATCAATCAGTGACTCCTGGCAACCTCTAAACAAGTATTTTTATTTGCAGTACTAGGGAACATTCAAATCTGTTAAAATTATTGTTGTGGGGTTTTGGGGGTGTTTGTTTGTTTGTGTTTTTTTGCTTTGTTTATCCTTCCTGTCTTTACTCACAGGTAACATCATGGTGCTGTGGTCAACTTGCAGAACATCAGTACTTAAATCTGTAACAAACCGATTCATTAAGAATTTGGCCTGCTCGGGGATCTGTGCCAGCCTAGTCTGTGTGCCTTTTGACATTGCTCTTAGTGCCAGTCCACACTGCTGCTGGTGGATCTATACGATGCTCTTCTGCAGAATTGCCAAGTTTCTGCACAAAGTCTTCTGCTCAGTGACCATCCTTAGTTTTCCAGCCATTGCTCTTGACAGGTAAGAGAGCAAATTTGCCAGGATCCTTGATTTTTCTGTCGTCTTTCTCCCTTTGAAACCCTTTTCTCCCTTTCATATTGGTCTTGCTCTTGTTCCAGTGCTTTGCTCACAGTGTACAGCTTCTTTCTAGAATGTATTGGGATAAATATTCTTCTCTGTAACATTGAAAACCTTTATTTTTCAGCTTACTCTGATATCTCTGGACATTTATAAAGGACATTGAGTCTATAGATTTGTCTTTAGAGAAGTTTTTATCCTTTCTTTCTTCCTGCTAATAATCCTTGTTCAGTAATGGAACTTGAAAGCAGACAACTTCAGACTATAGACAAGGTGCACATTTTTAACTGTGGAAGATGAAAGCCATTGCCTGTTAGAAGAATTTACCAATCCCTGAGGTAGATTGTCCATCAATTTCAAATTTCAAATGCAGATTTGTTTTAAAAAATCCCAAACAATATTAATGCAACTAGAATTAATTCAGAGAGGTTTTGTATGTAGAAGATCAGTCTAAAACAAAAGTGGCCCTTTGGACTGTCTAAGTTTTTGGATTCCATTCATTTTGCTTATTATTATTAGCAGTCACTGATCCCACCTAAATGCACAACTGTATCATCTTGACAGTGACTGTAAATTAGATATTTTTAAGGAAGGGTAGATGCTGGTTTAATACAGTTTACATTACTAAAACTGGATTTATACATGTTAGGTAAAATTATTGTTAGTCTGTTATCGTGTCTCACCACAGAATACGTTAGCTCTGCAAAACCAAACTGTATACCTAATAAAGTGATATGTCTCTAATGTTAATGTCTTGATAAATGCAGTATCACTATCTGTAATGCACACCAGTGTTGCCAGTGGAACAGCATATCATTTGCCCTTCACCAGTCAAACTTGTGATCTTCCTCACAAAAAGCAAACTGCTACTGCTTACAATGATAAGTGTAAAAGGATAGGTCTCTCATGAAAATTCTGTGAGCTTAAAAGTCCACAGTAGCAAGCAAGCAATGAATCAGTGCTGAAATGTGAAGTGCATGTCAGAGATGCACTTTTTTTTTTAATGCACACAGAATGTTCAGTGTTTGACTACTCTTTTGCTCAGGGCCTTGCCAACCAGAGCTCGTGCAAAACAAAACGCCATTGTACTTCCAGTAGATGGGTACATGTAATTTGTGACCAACAGCTTTTTCCAAATATCCAGAGAAAAAATCTCTCATAAAGCAGCTTTTCAAATTAACTATGAGTCTGGCCTTTCAATGCGACATATCTATGCCTCCATTGTGTTTTCTGAAATGTTGTGCTGTGTGCAATATACTGTCCAGTTTACAAGTAAGTAAATGATGAAATCTTCAAAATAATGTTCATATACATTAGCCAAAGTGATACAGTCCCAATTATTGAAAGAATTGTTCACCAATAATGTGATCCTGAAGTTTGCATATTCAATTTTGTTCTACAGACAGATCTGCAAAGGCAGACCCTTGGGTTATTTTTTTCTCTCATAAGCAGGTAGTCAGTTGGCAACCCAGTTAGGGATTTGGGGCACTATGCTCAGACAGCTCCTGAGAGGCTTCTCATAAGCACTATGCTCATTATAGACTTCACCCTTTGCATTGTATCAGTTGTAATTTTTTAATATTTTTTTTTTGACAGGTACTACTCTGTTTTATACCCTCTGGAAAGAAAAATATCTGATGCAAAATCCCGAGACCTGGTTATCTATATCTGGGCCCATGCAATAGTGGCCAGCATTCCAGTATTTGCTGTGACCAATGTGTCTGATATTTATGCCATGTCCACCTGTTCTGAATCTTGGAGTTACTCCCTTGGCCACCTGATATACGTCATCATCTATAACATCACCACTGTGATTGTACCAGTGGCTGTGGTATTTCTCTTTATGATTCTTATTCGCAGGGCACTGAGTGCCAGCCAGAAGAAAAAAGTCATCATAGCTGCCTTAAGGACCCCTCAGAATACAATTTCTATCCCTTATGCCTCCCAGCGAGAAGCTGAGCTTCATGCCATGCTGCTTTCCATGGTTATGATATTTATTTTCTGCAGTGTTCCCTATGTGACTTTGGTGATTTACCGCACCATACTCAATATTTCAGATATTTCAGTCTTCTTGCTCCTCACTGCCATTTGGTTGCCCAAGGTCTCTTTGCTGGCCAATCCTTTGTTATTTTTAACTGTTAACAAATCAGTACGGAAGTGCTTAGTGGGAACAATAGTACAGCTGCACCGAAGGTATAGCAGGAGAAACATTGTCAGCTCAGGTGGTGTTGCAGATGCTAATCTGGAGCCCAATGTCCGTTCGGGGAGTCAGCTTCTGGAGATGTTTCATATTGGGCAACAACAAATCTTCAAGCCAACAGAAGATGAGGAGAATGAGACCAAATCCATTGGCTCTGGTGACTTTCAACAGAAAGAAATTCCTACCACCAGTTTAGAGGTAGGAGAGACTTTGGTTCACAAATTTATACCACAGACGATTGCAGACTCTGCAGTTCAGGTGGCACCAGCTGTGCCCACAGAAGCTGATATGGTAAATGACAAGTATTCCATGCAGTTTGGTTTTGGACCCTTTGAGCTGCCTCCACAGTGGCTCTCAGAAAACCGAAACAGTAAGAAGCGACTCCTGCCTCCTTTGGGGAATACCCCTGAAGAGCTAATCCAGACGAAACAGCCTAAGTGTAAAGCAGAAAGAAAAATCAGCAGAAACAATAAAGTCAGTATCTTCCCGAAGGTGGATTCTTAGTAAGAGCAGGAGCTTTAAGTGACAGAGGAAGGTCACCTTCTATTATATGTGTGATCCCATGGATCTTTGTTATGCTGAAATTTGTTACAGGCTGATTTTTTTGTGCCAAATATAATTTAAATGAACAAAAAAAAGGGAAATGTATATACAAGTGTTCCTTATTAATATGTTTTCATGAAAATAATATATCAAAAGATGGTGGTTCTTAGTTTTATCTGTGAAATCCCTACAATGATGCCTGCCTGATTAACTTTCAAAAAGTACATATGGCTTTGGGAACACTTTGTATGGCTGAAGTATGGAAATACGGCAGTCAGTTTGCTCGGAAACCTCATGTTGTCTTAAAATGGACTGGGTATCAACTTAATAGGAAGGGCTGTAGGGAGCAGAAGACAGATGCAAAATGGGTAAGTCCTAACCTCCTGTAAATAGACACAGCAAGGTTCTGCACGTTTCATTAATGAAGTAAGTTGGACTATTAAGTACATCTATTTTCTGTTAAGCCCATTTCTTAAATCAGTGTTAAAAATAAAACTTGCTGCACTTTTTGCACAGATTAGTTACCAAGTATCTGCCAAACATATAAACTTTTTTAAAAACTAAACCACTATTTTTTGGCTTAAAACTTCAGCAAAGCCAAGGATACCCAAATCGTCATGTGTGTCAAAACTGAGAAAGACCTTTTTTTTAAAAAGCATACATTCTTGTAGTTTTACGTAAAAACTGGATTGGAGACGGTGCAGGACAAATCCTGACTCCAGTAAACAAGTATGTATGTGCCAAGGGCATAAATAGAACACTTTGATTTTGTGATAAAGGGCATATACAAATGTCCCAACAGTGTAATGTATGTATTGTGTAAGTAGCCAAGGGGTCAACCTTAAAATAGACTCATCTGCTGGTGCACTCTGCTGTTTTCTTATGGGAAAGCTAGCAAATGAAAGAAATGGGTCAGAAATGCTAGTAGCCTTGTACTGAACTGCTGAGTGAGGAAGCTGGTAACAGACCACAAAAGGCAAGGTTTATTAATGCCGTTGCTCTCACCCTACCGTCAGAGGTAGGGAGGTTTTCCTTCTACCTTCACAGATATAAATACCAACCATCCTACTCCACTCGTCTCACAGAGTACACCACCCAGTGTATGAACATGAGACTTTCAAATCTGGTGCCTAATTCCTGAGTGAATCAGAGTCATGCTATCACTGGTATCTGCACACCAGCCTTTCTATGAGAGTTCAGGCATTGTACTGCAGCTTGCTCCCCTGCATCATCACAGGCATATTGTCTCGTTTATACTGAGTGTGAATTTTAAACTATATCAGTCTGTTAGATGACCTGAAACTATTGTAACCCTGGCATTTTAATCCTTGTTCAGTTGCAAGTAGTCTTTCCTTCTTCCTTATCTGCATTCACTGTTGTCTCTGTGGGTAGTTTCTTAAAAGCACAATCTAGTAACATCTGTGTGCTCCTTGTGGTTCTCCTGTACTTTAGCCCTTCGGTGCATGCTGAACCTTTATCTGTAGTTACTGCCTGTTTACGAAAGTAGTTTTCTTTAAAGCTTACTTTAAAGGACAAGGTGAAGAATCTTGCCAAGTTCACAGTAACTTACTAAATCCAACCGCTTAATGTTAAAAGTGAGAAAAAATTCTCTTGAAGCAGAATTTGGAGATGTACCTGTTCTTCCTTTGACGTGTTTGAAGAAAGTCAGTGACTTCCGATGGCTGCAAGGTGGTGGATTTCTACAAAGCATTAAAAGCAAATGTTTTAATAAAAATGTATTTAAAAAAAGTTTATGAATTACTGTGTAAATGATGTTTTTCTCCATTTCCTCTTTGGTTTCAGTGCTCTTCACTTCTTGCTAGTTCAAGAACTTCTCAGCTTGGGAGTGAGGAGCAGTCTTCAATGGGTCCAGATGGGTAGTGGGAACCCCAGCTGCCCTGCTTCTTAGATACAGAGATGAGAAGGCAGACATAGCTTGCCTGAAATCAGACAGAAGAAATATTCCAGGAAAAGGTGTTCCTTCTGTGGCAGAGGTAGAGAAGCATAGCAGACGGTTTTTCTAAGTGTTGATAAAAATGGAGTGTTTGTTTTTCCAAAGTTAGTGAAAGAACGGATGCCATTCAAAAAATCATGAAAACCTCAAAAGCAAGAGTTACAGTTTCCTTATGAATTTTGGTTAAATTTAATATTTATGGCCCACTTACATATAGATACTGGTCAAAGTCTCTGTGATTAATGAATGTGGATAAATGGTTACTCAGATCTGAACTCCTTTGAGGAAAGCAAACTTAGTCTTAGTTTTGTCCTTTTCAACTCTCATGTTGAATGAAATGCCAATGATAAATTCAAAGAGCCAAATTGCATAGAATTTAGTTTTATCGTATCTGGAAAGCAAGGGGTTCGTGGTGGTTTTTGACTGTTGAGACAAAAATATCTTTTTCTTTCGAAGAGGACACATGTAAAAACTTGCTTGTATTTTTTTTTAGCAGATTGTATCTGAAGACATTGAAACCTTTCACCAAGAAATTAACTAAGGTGGTTTTCCATACCTGAAGAATTATTTGGGAATGTTTTATTTTAGTCCCTCTTTCAACAGTTTATCCACGTGAATGTTTAAGGGAAGTGGAAAAAATACACAAAAGCACATCTTTGCATAGAAAAAATAATCTGTAAAATTCATAATACAGCCTCTGTGCTAGAATTGTCATCAGAAAACAGTAATTCAGGAGACTCTGTATGCAAGATGGAATATTTGACTTATAGTTCGATTTTTAACTTCATCTAAGGCAGTGGTAAGTTTGATTCATTACTGCTGTCTGTTGTTAGCTTGTTGTTCAAATGATTTCAACTGGGCAAAATGATCTCCAGCATCCAATATGAAAAAAAAAATCAAGACTTGTTTTCTTCTTTATCATCACATTAAAGATAAGCAAAAGTGGTGGTTTTTTTGTTATGATAGTTGTTTTTAACCACTACAGGTGTTGGTAAGATAAATTTTTCTCTCCAGATTATTGATGAAAGAAAGTGAAGTACAAAGCAAAGCTGTGGGAATTGAAGAAGTGAAAGCCTGGGGTAATTTGGCCTGTGCAAATAGATTTAAAGGCTAAATCTTACTCCTGGAGAATAAACTTGGAGGAAGGAAAGTTAAAACTCATTATTCTAGCACTAAGGGGAGAAAAACAGAAAATGGAGCTCATATTAAACAAAGGAAGAAATCCTTTAAAAAGGATGAAAAGACTGTGGGGACAATGTCAATTTACTGTTCCTAGATATCCTCAAGAAATATTGTTAAATTCAAACAAACATCATGTAAAAATTTAAAAAAAGAAAAAACCCACACAGTCCTTCAGCACCAAATAATGCTATATTGGTTGGCTACTTGGCAACAATGTATTTTGCACAATGGGATAAACTTCCACAGAAAAGCAGTTGTTTTCTGGAAACTCCCCAAGTATTCTACTCTATAACAGATCTAATTGTTATTAAGCTGCAGTAATTTAATGAATGCATTTGTTCTGGTTTTAAAAATACACCTATAGATAATGTTTTGCAGAAGAGGCTGGCTGGCTTTCTGTAGTGAGTTTTCTTCTATTCTGCTCCCTGTTTCCTGGGAAAATATTCCTGTATCGGTGGGCTGTATCTTGAAGAACGGAGAGGAAAGTCAGGCTGTGGTTCCAGATCAGTAGGACTGGGACTTAGCAGCTGGTTCCTGCTAAACAGGAGTTGTCCCATAGGCTGCTGTGAAGGTGACCAGCTCTGGAGGTGATTACATGTCCCACGGAACTCAGGTAGTTCCTCTCATTCATGTCACCTTACCTTGCACTGCCTAATTTGATAAAGAATGTAAACATAAAAAACAGCAAAATCCCTGCCTTCTAATCTTGTTTGATATAAGTTACTGTGTGATTGTGCTTTAACCTACATAGGAGTCAGTATGAGATAATTAACAGTTTTAGGGTTTTTGTCTTTTTTTTGACGATAAAGGACTCCCCCCCGCAAAAGATATGAAGTAATTGCTTTCAAACTTAAAACATTCTTACCTCTTCAAAAGACTGCTTATTTTAGTTGAAGTGACTTACTCTGTGCCAAAGTAGGGATATTAGCAGGATTTCTAAATGACTTATAATGATGTCTCTATCATCAAACTTGGACCACAAGGTTAGTCACTGCAATCTGCAGTGATTTGTAATTCAAGGACAGTTTAGGAGAACAAACCAAAACACATCTTGTAGAAAATTGCAGGACTCCAGATACTTGCACTCATGAGCAAGTTGTTTCCTCCCCTCCCCTGGAGGACACAGAGCGGGAACAGCAGGAACCAGCCCAGAGTGATCTTTGTTCCAGGTCTGGTTTTAGCTGCTAAACCAGCCAAAGGTGGTGAAGAGTACGTAGAGGCTGATGTTTCTGATTGCTTTCTTCAGGGACAACAATACAAGAGTGGGATGCAGAAGCATTCTTCATCTCAGTGAAAGCCCCTCTGCGTGTGCATAGGAGCAGTTCTCTTGTTTCTTCTCTGTGAGGAGAAAGTGGACTATTTTTTTAAGAAAGCATAAGAAGTATCAAATCAAATCCAATTCCTGAATACACCTTTGGCAACACAAACCAGGTTTTCTCTACACAGCTGTTCTGCATCCTGAGGTTTCCTATGGCTAAACATAATGCATGGAGATGGTGATTTACTCCAAAACCTCCTTTGTGCACAGTACTTAGGTAAGCAGTATTCTGTCTTCTTTGCCTCCATTTTCTGTAAAACTAAACCCTCTACTTTTTCCCTGGATCATATCCTAAGCCATGGAAGAAGGTCCTTAGACACTTGTAGGATCTCATTCTTCTGGTCCCCTTGCACCTGTCCAGTAGCAAACTCCAACACACTGCACCCCACAGCGCTGAGATGTTTCAGCACAACACAATCCGTTTTGAGCTCCTGCTTCCTAAACTCTGCTGTTTTCCAGCAGAAGAAGGTGTGGCAGCATGGAAGACAGTCTTGCCAAGGCAGGACCTTTCCCAATGCAAGTCAAAGAATGAAAACCTGGCTTTATTAAACACAATGGAAGTTTTACCATTGACTCTGGACTTAGCACTTTAGTTTAGCCTTTCCTCCTCAGCTGACAGGTTACTCTGCGGTATCACTATTGCTGATGGAGCACACTGCAGAACTCTACTCATCCTCACCAAGGGTTTCTGGAAAAGTTGGAATATGGCCCAAAATTCCTGGGTTTTTGCCCTTGACTTGGCACATGCCAGTCAAAAGATATTAATACATAATCTATTTGTCCTTTGCAAGAAAAGGGTCTGTTTATTCCCCTAACATTTAGGGGAATTAATATAATGAAAATTAGCTGTGCTTGTCCTGATCTGAGTACTAGAACTGTTAACAGTCTACGTTAAAAATATTGCCTGTGGTGAAGAAAAGCTACTTCAGGTGAGTACACAAAGGAATATTAAAAATATCAAAGACAACGAATAAGCATTAAACAAAGTCTTGATAATTTGCACTCCAACCTGCATGAGACAATGAAAGTGTTTTGGCTACCTATTTGTGTATTAAAATACTGTTCAGCAGAGGAGTATGAAGATAACGCTGTAGTAATGGGAACAAGTTCGCTACATTTCCCCCCCTCATTTGTGTTTCTTCTTGATTGGATTAGGGAGAAAAGCATGAATGAATTATGTTACTATGGTGACTGTGTTCTGAGTATCGAGACAGCTTGTCTAAATGTGTCTTCATCATGTTGTAAGCTATCTTTTAGGATGAAAAGCACATCTTGGAGTGCTTTTCTTGCTGTGCCTGTCCTAGACACAAGAGTTTTCTCCAATTCAACCCTTTTTTTTTTAATCATCATACTTCAGAGAAGTATCTAGTTTATCATGGAACAAAACTGACCTATTCCCAGAAAGGCAAAAAAGGAAATCACACCCTTTGTTCTGCTTTTCTAGTTCAAACTTCATTATAAATACACCTGCAACCTGTAACAATATTTGAGATTCTGTAATATTTAATGATGTTTAGAAAGTTCAGTCCTCTTATCGGAGATGAAGACTCTTATGGCCTGATTTGCAAGATTCAAGATGAACTCTATGAACCTCTTCTTTTCCTCTCTGGGTCTTCTAGGACACATAACACAGATCATAAGATCAACTGTGGTTTGAGATAGCCCTGCTAAGCCATTGTTATTAACTCTTGCGTGCGACAGCCTCATTGAAAACCTTCACTGATTCTATGTGGACAAGCAGCAGTAAGGAGCCTATTCCTGCACCACTTTCAAAGGAGTTTTATGTCCCTTTGTTACCAAATGCAGAGCTGCACACTCTCGTTCCATGGGCTCTTCTGAGGTTGTAGGCAGTCTGTAATATGGGAAGCTGATAGCAAGTCAAACTCTGTCAGCTCTTAAGCATATACACTCTACTGTAGAAAGAAATAAATAGTAGTTATACCTAGCTGCTTTCCACACCTCATTATTCATAGCTAATATAATTCCTAATACAGCAAAAGCCAGATTTTAGTTTAGATAGTTCCCAACTATATTGTCCATTCTACTGCTTTCTCATTGTCATTACTGGCCTTAAATACTCAACTTACTTGTGGATGTAAACATTCAATCTTCTATTTTTGCTTCAAATCATGATCTGCGCCATGTGGAAAGCACCACACATTCCGAACACCACTATGGTATTGCATTAGCAATTGCAGGATGTATGTTAGAATTTTAACATACCTGGAGCTCAGCATGCTTAGGAGGGAGGCTAAAATACACGTGCTTCACAAGTGTATTTTCTGTATTTGTTTTCAGCTCTTAACTGTAAACACATTGTATCGTTACTACACTAAATACCAGGAAAAATTGTTCTTCTCTTACTGGGACTTCCAGGAATGCGACAGTAAAATGCCACACTATAAGCATCAGTAAAAACTACTGCAGACAGCAGATACATGCACCCAACAAAGTAAGATTTATTTTGGCAAAAAAAATTGTCAGTCAAAACCTTACTTTGAGCAAGTTGCAGTTTGTTTCTTCAAACTGTTTCTTGTAAATCTTTGCTGCCAATGACAACCGGATTTTAACATATCCTGGGTATCAAAGGAAGTTGTAGGGGCCAGTAACTGTCTCTACAGCTTTTACAAGTTAATCAGAACACAGAAATCAATGCTCACATCCTATTTAAATGTAGAAAAGAAACAAAAAGGGATGGGATTAGGAAGGTAATTACACTCCCCTTATTAATTAAATTCCTTGTTAACAGTGAATATTTAGGTAAAAAATGGTGACCACAGTATTAAAGTTTTAACGAATTTATTTAAGAGTCATTCAACTATTCTTGTTTACAAGTAAACATGACACAATTTATGCAGGAGACTAGACGAACAGACTACCAAAAGAAACAATGATAATTCACAGCACAGATACATTGTTTAAAAGGCTCAATACAGTAACTTCTTTCTGTTGGATTAAACACCTCAAAAATTGTTCTTTTACTGAAGTGGGAAAGGCAGCAGCTATGAGAATTATGCTATCATGAAAATGGTTGCAACTCACGTCTACAACACCCCAGCTCACAGGTATTAACGCTGACTCTCAAGGACACCCCCCACCCCCCCCTTACTGAGCCCCGCACACCCTCCGAGGCTCACGGCCCCTCGGGAAGAGGCGCAGCGCGAAACGCCCGGGGAGGCCGGGGCGCAGGGCACAGCGAGGGCGGCTGCACCACCTGCCGGGGACACGAGCACCCACCGTTTCCACCGAGACTGGAAAATCCAAGCTTTGAGCTCTGTGTCTGCACGCCACTTTTACTCCGCTGGCAGCACACACTTACTAAGACCGACCCATCTCTTAAGACGCCGTTCCCGTTATTCGCGCGCAGCGGAGCGCGCCCCCGGCCCCAGGCAGCTGGGGGCCTTGGCGCCAGGGAAGGACGAGCCTCCCCGGGACCCGCCAGGAGGACGCCCACCACCGCCGCGGCCGCCCTGCGTCCCGGTGACAGTCTCAGCCGGGCTCGGAGACCGGCTCTCCCTTTCCCATGGCTCGGCCTCCCACTCCTCAACGCTGCCCAGCTGGCCCGGCCCCGCCACACAGACACGGACACTCCAGCAGCAGCGCTGCGATCCCACCGCCCCGGCAACGGGCCCGGCACAGCCCAACTATCTGCGGGGGTGAAGGGAGGAGAAGGACGCCCTCCATGCAGCATTTCTCTCTATCAGGACGGAGAAGACAGGCTTCAGTGGGGCTATCTGGTAGTTTAGACTTCGTGAGCAAGTGAGAGCTCGATTATATTTGCATCCTTGGGAACGGGCTAAGAACAGCTCCTCCGCCGTCACCCCCCTCCCGGCGATGGTACCGCCCCAATTGAAGGCGGAATCCTGCAATTACCGCGAGAGTTCGGTGAGTTGGTTGTCATGGGAACGGTGGCGACGGCGGCTGTGCTGCCTCTGCTGGCCCCCGCGCTGCCGCCCTCCCGCGGTAAGGACGGGGCGGCCACGGGGGTGCCGGGCCCTGCCGGGGGTGCCGGCCACAGGTGCTCCCGGGCGGGGAGGGCTCCGCCCGCCCGCCCTCTCTCAGGCGGGGCTGTTGGAGCTGCGGCTCTGCCGGGCAGCAGTCCCGTCAGGGCAGCGCCCGGGGCTCCTCTTGCGAGCACGGGAAAGGGCTTCCCGTCTGTTTGTTGAAACCTTTTGTGAGGTGTCGTTGTTTGTGAGGAACTCGTCAAAGGGTCGCTGGGTTTCCAGGCTGGCCGTTGCGGGCGGTTCTGTGAGCGGGCGCGGGGCGGCGGCGGTTCGGAGCCCGTTTCAGAGCATCCCCCCGTGCCGCCGCCTCCACGGGCCTCCGCGAGCACCTCCCGCTACGGTAACCGCATCGGTCCTGGTCGCAAGTGGTAAATGGCGTGAAGGGCCCTCTTCAGTGAATGAGCCTGAGATTCACGAGTTGAAATGAATGAATGAATAAAAACTACTCTTTTTCTACTCTACCCACTTCTTTACACTGTGTCATGTTATGGACCTGTACACATGACTCAGTTTGTCCTGTTTCTTGTACTGAAATAAAAAGCTGTATTCACTTGGGCTTTCTGAAAATTACCAGGGCATGTCACATGCTCGGATATCTAATTCACGTGAATTCACGCAGTTTTTGCAGAGAACCATGCATTGTTGTTTAAACTCAAAATTGAATTGGGACTGGGAATGTGATGGTTTGGATTTGGGAACTCCCCCTGTTTAGAACTAATGAATATAAAAAGCTTTTGGCTCCTTTGTTTGGTTCAAGATGTCTATAAAATACCCTCATTCTTTTGTTGATACTAACTTTGCCAGTCCCACATTTTTAAAAAAAAAAGAAAAAAAAAAACCAAACCATGACATTTCCTTTGTTGTGAGACTACTTTTAAGATTTAAGATGTTTGAAGTTTCTTTGACAGTAAGCACATTTGAATACTTTGGTTGGCTTGATGATATAAATATGTATTTGTACGTATATTAAAAAGTGTATACTTGAGTGGCAAGCTAGTCTATACTGGAAGGACCTCTCAACATTGAATTGCTAGAAAGGATTTGAAACTTGTTTAATCTATGTCTGAAATATTACTGGGCTTGTGTTGCTTTATTATGAAACTGATAGTTTGGAAGGTTGTTTTTGGGTTTTTTCCAATTTTAGGTCACAATGGATATTACAAGGGGGAGCTTGGATAAAATTTCAAGGCCTGCATCTAGCTCAAGAGCTTATCCTAATTGTAGATCTTTAAATACATCTATGGAGTTACTAACACCAGAGCCACGTTTGCCAAAGGTAATTCTTTTCACCCTCAGCAGGTTAGAAACTCTACGCCTAATTCTTCTTAGTAGGATGCCAAAGAAATAAGATTCTGCTTTTTTAGCTTCATATAGAGTTCTGGGCTCTGCAGGTGTACTGAGGGGTTATGTGAAAGTTCGTGAATGTGGGCTGCTCCTTATGCATGCATGGAATGATGTTTAATTTCATTTTTCTGAATATATGTTACTTATATATTTGCCACAAAAAGGGCTATTCAGCACTACAACCTGGAAAACTTGGTTGTCTTCCTCTTTATATTTAATCAGATTATTAAATAAATTCTATTTTAAGGAAAAACATTTGAAATTCTGGCAATAATGTTTAGATACAGAGCTATAGGCTGTTGATGCATGAACCAGTATGTGCATAATTTCACTTTCATCCCATTTGTGCTTTTAAATTTAAGTTGGAATAAAAAATATTTTGCTTATTTAAAGAAAGCATTTGAGCAATCCTCACAGGTTGAACTTTTGACTACAAGGCTCGCTCAGGATATGTTTGAATCAAGTTTAAAAAATAATTTCATAGTATTCCAAGAAATATGTCAGCTCCAGGGATTCAACAACGTCTGTAGGAAGCAGGCGTTCATCCATCCTCTGAGAAAATTAGTATTGGGGATTAACTTAGTTTTGGGAATGGGATATGTGATACGGTTGTTGGGATGTAGGAACTGGGACTTGGGAATTAGAGATTTAGATTGATTTACTTAGGTTAGTCCAATTGTATTGTACCTCTGTTCACCTGTCTGTAGAATGGGATCATACCTAGATGCTTTACAGAAGTATTAAAATTTTTTTTATTGGCTCACAGTCGGGTGTTAAGGTTAACATCAGATAACTCTGAATTGAAGTTCTGACCTAAACATCATAGGCTATTGCATGAAAATTGCAATCTCTTGAGACTGATGAATTAAGCATAAGCTTTTCAGCCCTTCAAGGACTATAAAAAACTCTATAGTACGAGCAAGAGATTGGGATGCTACCTGGTGCAGAGCACCCACAGTGTCAGGAAATGGATGAGGCTGTTGTACACACAGACTCTTAACTGGTTGGCTGTACCCTCTGCTGCAGCAGAAATGGCATAAACCTTTGGAATCATTTCCTAGCCTGGCAATCCCAAATCTGGCAGCCTGTGGAATGATGAGCTTGAGAATCAATGTGATATCTAAGAAATGGAACTCTGTATCAGATCTGAAAATGGTTCTTTTATTTAAGAAGTAGTCTGCAGTCTTGTACAGAATTATTGTTAGCCTTTGTGATAGTATGTGATTATTGTGATTATCTTTTTCTTCCCCCCGAAGATTTCTATTTTTATGGCAGTAATCAATTTTCATTTCATAGGTTGATTCACTTGTCAGTTTGGCTGGTAGTCATCAAAGAGGCAGTCTAGAAGACTGCTGTCCAGAAGAAAACAAAGGTGATGACAGAGAGAAATCTGATGTCAAGGAAGTAAGAACAGATCAGCAAACCGCAGGGGAGAGTACGACCTTCTTTCTTCAGAAGTATATGCTGAATCCCAACGAGTTGTCAGGTGTGGGAATGACTAACACTTTCTTGTGTTGTGGCTAGGCCAAATATGTTTGTATAGTTCGGGTAAAATTCTATTGGTGGACGGAAAAGAGGATGCAAATAGGTAAAATTCCAGAAGAGAAGGAGGTATCAAAATTCATACCTTCACTTCTCTCTACTATTTTGAATTCATCTTTGAAAGCAGTGTGTTATTACTGCCATTACCACTACAGCATATGTCTCACGGCATCTAAGCTGTGACCGTCACCTTGGTGATGGCCTAAAAGATCAGGAGAAACCGTCCGCATGTATTCCATGGAACCATCTTAGAAAGTGTTTTCAGTAAGGTGTTTTTATCAAACTTTTCAGAGAGATCATGATGATTTGTTAGAAACTTTGTATCCTAATAATGGTCCACCAGTCCAAAAAACTGGAGATTATGGTTTTAAGTTATAGTATTTAACAACTGAACAATGCTAATACTAATAACATACTTTAAATATAAATATGCAAAATCTCATTTTAATGAAAACACTTGTAGAAGTGCTTCAGATGGCATTCTTTTGGCATTCTATAAATGGTAATAAATTAACTTTATAGCGCTTCTGACTATTTAAAAATAGAGAAGCAAAAGCCAGTATGTGAAGCAGAAAGTTTGGGTACCTTCTTCAAGTTTAGATAAGATTTCATGACAGAACTGGGGTCGAAAGAAATCCCTTGATTCCTGCTCCTGTGTTTAACATGAGTCCTGGTGTACTAGTACATATCATTTTTTAAACAGTAGTCCACTGCAGAGGCTGTGTGGTGATCCCTAACTGACAAAAATGTACTTTGGTCTCTTAATTGTTAACATTTCAAACAGTATCTTTAAAAGTTTATTTCACATCTATTTTATTGTGAAAGACTTTTTCCTGTGTTTTTCAGGATGTATCTCTAATTCAGATTCTGGAGATGATAGCACTGAAACACAGACTTCAAAATTCTGTGAACCTTCCCAAGGAAAACTAAGTAATGCAAAAGCAGGTATTACTTTTCAGGTGTATAAAGTGAGCAGTGCAATAAAACTTCCCCCCCCCCCCTTTTCTTGTTAATGCTTCTAGGAGAGTTTGGGACCATAGTGTATTTGTGTGTATATTATATAGTTATAAAGAAATACTACAAATTGAAAACATATATGCATTGTGATGTTCCAGAGGTGTTGGATGAATTCTTTATTTAAATATTATTTTATTAAAGGATATTCACTTTTTTTAATGATATTATAGTATTTTACATAGATTCGGTCAATCTAAATGAGGCAGAATCCAGTGATGATTCTATCTAGTGCAGCAGTGCTGGTCATCTAACATAATATTAATTTCTTCAGAACAGAAATCAGATAGAACTCAACTTCAAAGCTTCACTCAGTAGTTTTAGGTTCAAATCCATCTGCTGGGTTCAGGCCAGTAGAAATAAGTTCTCTTTTTTTATCTTCTGTCCTTGGGGCTTCCCTGGAGCTCAGTTAGATTTTTATAGCTCTCCCCTTGTTGTATCACTCGTCTCTTTTTATGGCATAAAGCAGACCAATGCATGATAGTAAATGCTTGGGATTAATGGGTGTGTAAAGCATTTGACCTCAAAAGATTAGAAAGTGAAAAAGTACTGCAGGACTCCAAAACCTGGAAGTCTGTGGGATAGGAACGGTGTTACAAGTGTTGCCTCTACTCTTGCTATGGAAGCTGAGTTTGACCAGAAACGAGGGCAGAGCATGAGGATGCTATAGGAAGGGAAAAAGCTAAAAGTGATCAGAAATTGTAATTTGTTTTTTTACGAAAAAATGAGACAATACAGAAATCTTTTTTTAGTTAAATAGCGGTAGTTTCCGTAATGTTTCACCATTTCTATTTTTCAAAACAACATTTTTCTAGAACCAGTATCAGAATCTGGTTTGGCTGAGATATAAGTCAAGACTGAAACTTCTATAACATTTAAAAGTAGAGATATTACAGAGTCTCTCTTAACACCAGAATTATGCATTTTAATGAACAACATTTCAACATGTATTCTACTAGTCAGGCTAAAGAAATTATTTTTGATTTTTAAGCTTATTTTGTCTGTGATTTTTGCTGATACTCTGGAGATGATGTCACTCTTCCATTATAAATTTGAATTGAATCACTTGCCCAAAATGGGGGGGGCTCTTCCTCCCCCACACCCCCAAATCCAACTGCTACAGCTCAGAGTTTGATTCAGCGTTCTGTTACAAAGACTTTTATATTTTTCCCTGCTACAAACAGGTTTAGAAATGAACATGATATATATGCTTGAGAATAATTGTACTCTTGTCTATGGTTGTTATCAAATTACTTGTATCGCTTTTTAGTTTGCCTTTTTTTAAGTTGAAATGCTTCAAGCTAACATTAATTTTAAGTATATTCTACAGCAAACTCTTCCAACTTGGAATATTCTGAAGAAACAGATGTAGATCCTCAGATTCAAGAAGCTATAAAGAAAATGAATAAACTTGACACAATGCTGGCAAAAAAACATTTTAAGGAGAGAGCAATTAAAAAACAAGGCAAAGAAATGAGGGCAAAGCTCTGGGAAGAACTTCAGGTTAGAAGTGTTCTGCTTATTTTGTAAATAGTGTATCTTAGAGTACTGTCTTATAGAATTATCGTATTTCACAGACGCATTGTTTTATTAAATAACTCACAGTTGGCTGATTAAAGGAAGAAATGGATCTCAAAAAGTAACTTTGAATAGGTTTTAATCTATATTGGCTAGGCAGGCTTTGAAGGAAGGTCGTGGTCCTTAAAAATTGATATGATCAATAGCCAAATACACAGCTATCTAGGTGTGGTTTACTAGCATAGTCTTGTGCTTGAGCTCGCTACTTGCAGGTATGATAAGGCGTGACAAGAGGTAATGTCTGTGAACGCAGACCTAAAGGCATTTATTCTGCTCTAGCGTGACCATTCTTAGGCCCATCTATTTCATTACTGTCTATTATTGCAGAAATTAGAGATGCCCCCTGAAGAAGGCATAAGAACACTACAGCACAAATTCCTTCACATTATTCCGATTCTGGTCTCTAGCAGTTAAATGTCACTTTGAGCCTTGAAACATGAGAGTTAATATTTCCTCTGAGGTTAAGTACTGTATAATTTACCTGAATACAAATGTCAGTTGCTAAAAAGACATGATTGCAGTTGGTTTGACTGCATCTCATAATTTCAGTGGATTTGGACTCAGAGCCATATATATATTACAGAACTTCTTTGTCTTGTGAAATTGTCTCCATGTAAGAGAGAATATATAACAGAGGCTTTAAAGTTCCACCATGCCTTTATCATAACTTTAGGAGATGTTCAGATAGCCTCAAGAAGAAAATAAAGCGGTAAGTAAATGTTGCCACTGAACAGGGAATTTTTAATAGAGTCTGAAGTTCATTAGACCTGATAAGCAGACAACGTATTTTGCTTTAAAGTATTTACTTTAAAGTAAATATACGAATGTATCTGTATATTTATGCTTTATTTCTTTTGAATAGTCTATCAGAACCACTGGAGGCCATGAAGAGATAGAAAACACAAAACTTTTTTTAGGTTTGATCTCATCATGGCAGGATACAGCTGGTAAGTAAGAAAGAGAAGTAAATACCCTGATATAATTATCATGTATTTTGATTAATTTTCATATTTTTGTTGGATACTACAAAAATAAAGCTTTCAAACCTTTACAATAAAGTAATATTTGCATGTGAAAGTACATCAAGGGAATATTTGAAAAATTAACAGAAATAATTTTTGCATTATCAGAAATGTAGAAGTTGTACTTTAACATTAATTTTGTTTATAGAAACTGCATTTTTGCAAAGAACTGGCTACTCTAGAAGGGTAGAAATCCAGGATAAGTAAAGCTTGCATTTTTCAAGTTGATGGCAAACACAGATGATTTCAGAAAGGATGCACGACTGATAACACTGGTAAATTAAAGTAATGGTAGCAGGTATAGGGAAAACGAAGAGTGGAAACCTGCTGAAAAACTTGGATGTCTTTACCATTTTGGAACATCTGGACAATAAGCAAGGAATTCAAAATTGCTTTGGTAAACAAACAAAATGATGAAGTTACTGATGTGTGCTTGCTGGTGGTCTTAGAGAGTTCGCCAGGCTGGAGTACTTGGTGTAGGAAGGGCAAGCAGTTAAAAAATATTAGGCCTGAAAATGTTACTTAGAAGCTCTAGGGATGTGGGCCCTGCCACACATGAATCTTGGAGAAAATTTTCATGTGGGAGGGGGAGACAGAGTGAGAAGGAAGGAATGGCAATGCGATGGCAAGGATCTCATAATATGACAGGTCCAGAGGGAGGGAAATCCTGAGCCTTTTTAGGAACTGTTAACAGAAGAACCAAAAGAATGGGACCAAATTATGATACTAACTACTGAGTTACATGTTGGAAAACAGTACAGGAAGATGCATGCACAGCCCAGGTCTTGGAACATGGTCCAAAAGGGAGTATGGGTCATTTACATTAAATTTGATACTGATTATGTTACATTTAATTCACTTCTAAAAGAATTTAAGATTCTGAACGTGAGAGAGAATTTGAGTAAAAGGGATCATCAAATAATGTAGAGTGTGATTCTAAGGAAAAGGCATGAATATGAAACATGAACTTAGTTTTTTTAATTGGCTTTTTTCCTGAGAGTTCTAGGGAAGAAAATTTAGGATAGATGGCAGTTTTAAAAAGCGAAACTATGTTAAAGATACGCCAGCAGACTGTTGTCAGGAAGAAAAGACCAGGAAGTCTGATAAGATGATTTCTGATTTTCATCATGATATGATAATAAAGACAAAAATATTCGAAGTGGAAATGAGCACACCGATAACAATAAACGTTTACATTTTAGTCTTTCAGTAAAAATCACTTCCAACTTAAGTAGCATTTAAAAAACCAAATTCTATAGCTGCATTAAAAGTAGACAAATGACTAATGAAGGACTGAGTTCTTTAACAAGAAAGGTAAACAAATAGTTAATGATGCAGAGAAATGTGGAATGTGATACATAACAAAAAAAACCTAGATATGATCAAAACAACAATGAATACCAATGATGTAAAACTATAACTAGAATAGGGAAAGAAAAGTTAAAAAACTGTTTAGAAATGTTTTCTCTACTGAGTCAGAAGGACACAATTCTGTTGGAGTTCTAAAGCAAGTAGTTGAAGCATGTTCTGAAGTATTGGTAGTTTTCTTCAAGAATGCACAGAGGATGTGCATGCTCACAGGGACCTGGAAAAAGAAAATATTGGGTATTTTAAAATGTCCTTTTTCTTTCTGTGGCTAGACTCTTACTGGGGGAGACACTGGAACAAACTGTAGGCATTCTGCTCACAGTGTCTTTATTGGGAGGGGCAGGGGGAACAAAAACAGACTGGATTTGTCAAGAATGTACCATGTCAAAACTGCTCGAGAGTGGTTTTAAAAAATTTGCTGTTTGAATACTCTGCCTTGGTGCTGGAGTTCTCAGAGATGTGTCAATCATATGAACATTTTGCATCCTGTCCTTCATCTGTATACCTTGGTTGAAAGGGTTTTTTGGTTGAAAGGAAACAGAATTGTGGTGCATCCCGTCTTTTTTCTTGTTGGGGAGAGAACAAGGATTTTAGGTCTGAATGGTTATTGCTGAGCAAAAATCTCAGCTTGAATGTTGGAAGTATATGCATAACAATGGTTGTAATGTGTGGTTAAAACTTTTCAACAAAACTTATTGTTACAAGGTAACCTGCTTTTATTTCTATGCTAAAGTTTGGGTTATTAAGGGAAGAACGGAGAATTTGATACAGGTGATATTTGAAAAGTCTCCGGTAGATGTCAGGATATAGTAAAAAAAGAGTAGGCAAGCAAGACTATATGGTTGTTAATGAACTTCATGCTTCAGTTCCTCTTTTATTTCAAAGGTAACTCCTTGCTGTAGAGGTCATGTGCATCATATGGGTTCTGGTGTACCGTACTGGCAAAACTCTGCATAGTTTAGACTTATATTTTTCCTCCAGCTTGATCTGTGTCTTGAATTTTCTGTGACATGCTAGTGCCTTACTTTTCAGGTCTTATTTATTTATTTATTTAAACGAATGCCCTGATAGCTGCCCTGGTTGATACTGAAATGGAATGCAATTCATATATTTTGCTTTTTAGAGCTTGAATTTGATAAAGAGCTTTATTAAATACATTACATAGGGGAGCTGTTTAGTTATAGCTTTTAATGTGGCTGTGAAATCAAATACAAATTCCAGGTACAAAATCATTAATAACTTACGTGTCCCAGCCTCTCAGGCATAAAAAACCCTCTGACACACTCATGGCAGAAATGTAAATCAGGAGTTAATTAAATGGCCTTAAATTCATTCCCCTGTGCTCTGTGTAACAAAATCATACTTTCAGTTTAGTCCATTAAACTTCATTATTACAGGATCTTGGTTGTCTTTTTCATTGTGAAAAACACATTTTTCATATGTGATACACATGGTTCTTTGCAATACGAGTCCTTTTCTGTAAGTAAGTGCTAAGTGTATAGACTGCAACTTAATGCTCTGACTTATACTTCTAGTTGATATATGTCAATACCATGACTGAATTTTTTTCTTTGAGTAACTGAAACAACTCTTGCATGCTAGGATGTTTGAACACTTTTTTTCTAGACTATACCCTTGACATAAGCCACTTGGAAGTCTAATAACTCATGCACAGGGACACCAGCTGTGAAAACCTGGATACTTTATTCTCATTCAGAGTTCTAGATGACTTGCCACATGGTGTCTGCAGAGGCTTTTGAACTTCAGGGCCTTGGGCTGTATCTTCTAGAATGTAATTATTTGTCCTGTATGGGCAGTAGTTGTTAAAAACAAAAACACAGCCATATGAAACAGCATAATTATTCATGAGACACGCCTTACACTTTTCCCCCTTCTTTATTTCTTGACAAATATGGTGGTTATGTAATTTATCCGAGTAAATTTCTTTAACTTTCATGTGTGAGATCTTATAGTATGGTACACATGAAACTAGATCTTCTTTAAATACATTTCAATTTTGCTGAAAAAATTCCTTGCAGATCCCTCCCATGCTAAAGAAGATGAAATATGTACTTCAGTATTTCATACACAAATTAATCCAGAAGATTATGACTGCCATAAAACCCAACATAATCAGGGTAAGCTTTATTAATTGTATAGTTTGTATTTCTAGATATGGCAAAACAACATGTACAATGGGTGGATAATGAAGACTTGGCCTTTGTGGCTAGGCCAATGAAATCAGAAAAAGCAAAGTTGCTTCGTGGAATGGTGACAGTTCTGATTTTTTTACAAAAGATAAAAGAGAATAATTTTGTTTGTGACATCTAAAACATTTTACTCAACATGCTAAGAAAATTTTTACTTTCGGATTTATAAAACTTTTTTTCTTTCATTGCAAAATGAAGAGGTGTATAACTGATTGTAAAATGTATCATTGGTTCTTCATGGAAATTCTTTAAAAACTTGTCTTTGCTGTTATTCTAAGGTACTGTCACTTTCATTAATAGGCTTATGTTCAAGAAACCATCTAAAAATGAAGAGTGGTGCTGTATACAGTTTCAAGTGTTCCGTAATTTTTTTGTGTTTGGAGAAATTGGATGGATGTTGTGACAAACCTAAATCTTCAGACAACTCATTTTATATTTTGTTATGCTGATTATTGTAAAGGCTGCATTGCTTTTATGGATTAAATACTCTGGCAAAAATCAAACATCTGTGCTGATTCTCTTAGACATCACTTGTTTATGTGCACTGTATAGAGGTTACAAATGCTGGTAGTAGTGTAGTGTGTCCAACACTTCAAAATAAATGGAATTGTGCTTTTGTGCCTCTGTTCTTTCCCTGTTTGAAATTCAAATTTGTATGGTTGAGTAACTTCTCACACATGCTGTGACGTAAGAATAATAGCTTCAGTTGCCATTGCTATGAGCTGCAAATGTTTATTTCTTTGTCATCTACCATTCTATGTAAACAGGAGGAATCTATCTTCCTGGTGACTGGCTAAGATGACAAGGACATAATAAAAGGGTCTTCCTCAAGGTTGAACCATTGATGGCAGCAGAATCTCTGCACTTTTTAGAATATGACTGCATGTTTTAATTTTTAAACCTGGACCTCAGCTCCCTTATAATTTTTATCGCTTGTCTTAGTCCACCAGTATGTGACCTTAACTTTGTGTTATTAAATGTTTCTTCACACTGGGTTGGAGCAGTGCTGTGCTTTTGATTTCTCTGTCTTCCTACCACGTGTCTTCATTCCTCCCTTAAAATGAAGCTTGACCCTCAGCTTCCACCTTCACAATTTCTGAGTTGTGCTGGAGTGTCCTTGAATAGCAATGGCAGGTTTCATTAGCAGTATTCAGGACAGCAATGACTTCTGAAGCGCCCGGTACAGGCATGGTTGGGAGTTGCTGTTGCTTGCACTATTTTGAGATGTTCTACATTCTCCTAGTTTGGGAACATATGAAGTAGAGATCACTTACAACTTATGAGCAATAAATTACTTAAATGACTTTTACTATTTCTGCTGGAGGCTTTTGATATGGTTTCTGAATAGCTAAGACTTATTGTTTTGGTTGCTTTTGGATTTCTGTGTAACAGTTGTCATAAAGGCAGATCGTGAACAAGAGGAGCTTAACTTGTGAAGAAGAATGTATGTATTAGTTTTATGATATTACCTTAGCAGTCTCATCAAGTTTTGTACCAAATCTTTGAAATTTGTACCAAATCTACCAAAACGTGTATACAAAATTTGTTGAGCTGCAGCCTCTCTTTTACTTACCCATGGCAATCTTCATTCTTTGTCCCAGTGATCCATGTCTGTCCCTTCTTTACTCAGAATGTTCTGAGATGTCCTGTATGATAGCGCGCTCTCAAAAACGCTTATTCTACAGTTAGAGGAAGATGTAGCTTAAAAGTAATGTTTCATAGATGTTGCATCTTATGTTGGTGTTTGGTGTGTTTTCCTCATTTCAGGATACAACTTGTCATGTTTATATTGATTGGTAAATTCTTATATGATCCAGTTCCTTGATAGGTTCAAGATGTTACCTGGTAATGTTAAAGATAGTTTGGGATGCTTTCAGTAAACAGTTGTGCATTTGAACTGTGACAGGGTTTTCTTGGTCAAATCCAATACCTCAGTCCTTTAAGGTTTACTTGCAATTTGAGAGTAAGTCTGATTGGTGAGAATGTTGCACAGCTTTTTGTCCATAGTGTGTAAAAGGATGCCTGGAATTTTTTTCATATAAGTTTGCTTATATGAGTTTGCTTTCAATCTACTCACTCTGAAAAAGAGTTACTTCCATGTAAACTTCCATAGCCTATCTTCTATTATCTAACATATTAAATTGGGCTTTTTTGTAGGTAAATAGCCCAGCCATTTTTCAAATCTCTACTTTCCAGAAAAGCAAAAAGTACCATGCCTACTTTTGAAGTAGTTTTTGAGACTTAGAAGTTGGTTGTATTTGCTTAGACTTGTTATTTAATGTGATAAAGATTTCCTGTTAGTAAAGGAGTTGCTGTTTTAAAACTGGTAAAAGTCTCTGAAAAACAGAATATGTGCCCATTTTTGTATGATGGATAGAAACCCATTGTTGAAAAAAAATATGTGTGATGTTGTCAGAATATGTGGCTGTTTAGTAGCTTTACAGCTGTATGACGAGTTTTATCTCTAAACAAAATTTGTTTTATAAGCTGTGTTATAATAATACCAACTATATCATCTGTTCTTCAGCTGTTTTATTTTAAAAAATGTACTTGATATGTCTCCAAATAGTTCTGTGGTTTTCAAAAAAATTATTGTCTGGTTTTGTACTGATGATAAAACTGAAACAATGATAGGGTTCAAAGGAATGCCGTGGCTTTTAAAGCCGCCATGTTTAACATTTTTGAGGTCAGAAATCCAAAAGTATTTTAACGTTCACAACATTGAATGATCTCATATAATAAAAGCTTAAAAATGAGATTAGATTTTGACAATAGTTATGTTTTAAGTATAGCAATATAGTTTATATAAATAATGAAAACAGCACATAAAAAGTTTGTCTGTCCACTATATGTTTGTTAAAGATTTAAATGGGATTGCTGTTGTTACAGCTGTCATTGAATCAGAAAAGGAATGATCATAACTTAGCAACTTTTCTTCCTCAAACTTCAGATTATCCAAGTGAATTAGAAACAAACGAATTTCTTAATCAAGCAGAAAAAACACATAGCAAAAGTAAAAACAATCAGGATTTCATTAAAAAGAACATTGAGGTAAGCATTAAAGCATAAAATGATTAACATTTTGTTAAATGTTAATGAAAAAATAGTATATAAGTACTTCTGGAGACAGTTGGGTTTTTTATCATGAACATTAAAAGCTCATTAGGCATAAATGAAAAAAAGCTTGCTGTTAAAAAGTGTTGTTTATGGCAGAGTACTGTATAAGATAGTTCTCATCTTGGATGCTCATATTGGTGGGGATAGTACTGCCTCTATGTATTTGCTAACAAGTACTGGAAACTGAATTGTTCTGTTTGTGCCTGGACATATCTCGTTTTAAGGGCAAATATTTCCTAAGACTTTCTTTAAATGTATTTACTATTAAGTTAAAGGAAGATGTTCTTATGCATAGATAAGGAATAGGTATGTAGGTTGTTAATGTATAGCCTGCATGGGGTCCTTATTTACAGAAGACTTCTTTCTGTCAGAAAATAGATGCCTTGATTTTCATGCTTTTTTTTTCTGTGAAGACCTAGTAGCTATAATGATTTTTCATCCAATGAAAAATAGCTGCCCCCCCGCTATGTCAAAGACTGTTATAAGATTATCAATTTATTATATGTAGGCTGCTAGATTTTTCTGTCGGAGTGATAATTTGTATTATGGCAGTAGGCAAGATTTGGATGTTAATTTCACAGAGTTTAAAAAGTTTGTTTTGGTGCTGTTTGAGCTAATGGAGTTCTAAAGTTTGTTTATTTTTTTCTTT
This sequence comes from Gymnogyps californianus, assembly GCF_018139145.2. Classification (NCBI taxonomy): domain Eukaryota; kingdom Metazoa; phylum Chordata; class Aves; order Accipitriformes; family Cathartidae; genus Gymnogyps; species Gymnogyps californianus. The sequence continues at coordinate 35,050,421 of NC_059475.1, forward strand.
CAGCTAGCAAAGGATTCAGGAAACCAGATTGTTATGCTAGAGGGAGAAAGGAAAAGGCTAATTGAACTATTGAAAGATACAGAAGATGGATTTGAATTGCAAGGTCTTGAGGTATGGCAACTTTAATTTGTACTGTCCTGTTTTATTTGGCTTATTTTTACGGTAAATCTAAATTTGATTTGGTTTTAGTCCTACCATGAAGTAACCTACTGAGATATGAGAGAAAAGCTGGACAAATCCAATTGGCTTTGTCTCCAAGAATGAATTTTCATTGGCTTCTTTGTTCATTTTACTAACACTTGGACATGCCTGGCCTCAGAAAAACAGCAGAACTTAAAAGAAAAGTTAGACACTGGTGGAAGGAGCCCTAGAAGCACACTCAGAGAAGAAGATGACCTATTTTGTCTGCAGAAAATGTGAAGTTGCAGCCTATCAATCTGAGTGACTAGTGCTGTAGTCTCAGGTAGAAGGGCCAGCAACTACTTCAAAAAAACTCCAGGGGTTTTTTGAGGACTTGAACTTCAGAATGCAGCAATTGGGGAAATACACGTTGATGAAGCTTATGTGTCCATTTAGAAAGATAACATGATATCTTTGTGTGGCTTCAAACTCACCCTGTCTTAAAAGTATACAGAGGAGCCAAAGTCTGCTTAAGCATTAGACATTTATGCTTTAACACAATATTGTTAAAGAGTATACAGTCTGCATACTGCAGTGGATAGCAAGAGCTGAAGTAGATAGAAATACCTTTCCTCATGGAGAGTAAAAAAGAGTGTTTGATTGTCCTACCAATCACTGCTTCTAAGAGAGTCTATGCCACAAAATTATTCCTGGTAACGTGAAGACATCAAACAGTCTTTTGATCTCCCAGTTACTAGGAGATGGCCTTTATTTCTTACTGCTTTGAGGGGAATGTCACAGCGAAGGAGTTCTCGGAGGCTCTGTTGTTTTACAGAGCTTATGTTGTTTATCATAAGGCTGCTAGGATGGGAAGATAAAATTTTGTTTGAAAAATGAATCATACTAGGAACTTACAGTACTTTTCAACTACGTATGGTATTAAAAATGCTAAAGATACGTGTTTTCATAAAATGAACGTCCTCAAACTATATAAACTTGATATAACGCTTCAAGAAACCTGCATTTTAATAAGAAGAAATATTGGGAAAATGCTTGCTTTGTGTTAAGAAATTAGGTGACCTTTCTAATTTGTTTTACATTAAAATTTACATTATGTTAAGTCTATAGTAATGTTATGAACTTTTTCACAACGTTTGTGAGTATACACTGAATCACAGTACCTAAGAAGAAAGACGTGAACTCTGTGTAGAATGAACAAAATATATCCAAGGTCCAGTTTCTGTTTAATTTGTACAGCTAAAAATGATCTAGAGTAAATTATTTTTCAGTAGGTTAAATAACAACTTAGGTGTGAGAGAAAGAAACAAAAGCAAATGCAATGTATTTTTTTTTTAATTGTCTCTTCCCATATTTTATTTTGAGTTATTTTCTCATAAGGTAGTGAAGACATCCAACAGGTGATGCTCTTCATTACTCTTTTCTAAAATGTGTCTAAAATCCATCTTTATAAATTACTGTTTCAGGATATGGGGTAAGGGGGTGAGCTCAGGATTTTCTTCATCTGAATCCAAACAGGTTATGGAAACAGAGAGCTAACGTATCCATGGCTTGTGACATTAAAGAAATCTGTAATTCACCCAACTTCAGTGTAATTTTTAGGTTGAAACTCATTTGGTCTGTGGTCCAAAACTTTTTTCTTTACTCTAGGGAAACTAGTAAATACACACTATGTTTTGGCATTTTCAGAGCTTTGTGGGGCAAATATAAGTGAAGGAGTCTGTATCAGTCAGGAAAACCTGATGGACAAATGACTAAGATTATATAAATGTGCAGTATTTTAACAGTAACTGTTCTTTCACAGTTAGTAAGCTAAAGTAGAAGCACAGAAAACATTACCTTTGCATTGGTATGCAAAGGTTTTAAAACTATCAGCCACACTCAGTACTTGTGTTCATGAGATGAAAACCTTTGACTTTTGTAAAATTGCACCAGTCTTCCTGTTGACCTGACATTTGTTCCCTTGCTTTACATAGAAAGCTTATTTAATTTTTTTGGATATGAACACGGAGCTTGCAGGTTGACTTATTTATCTGTGTAAAATACTCATCAGTTAATGACATTGCACAGAGATGTTTGACTTAGCTGACATAGTTTAGCATTAAAAAAATGCAGTGGAAGGCTCTTTAGTCTAATGTTGATCTACTGGTTAGGAGAGTTGATTTTTATTGTACTTTTAATTTGTTGCATATTAGAAGAACAAAGTTAAAGCTCACTGGATCATTATTTAATTAATCTTTTGTCTGTGCATTTAGGAAAAGATTGAAGGTATTCTATTAGATCTGTTTGCAACAGGTTTGGCATTACAATCTCACATAAGGGTGACAAAAAGTTCAGCGGAAACAGTACTTCATCCAGCCTTTGAATAGGAAGAAACTCTAAGGAGAGTGTTGTGGGGGTTTTGTTTGTGTTTTTGTTTTTCTCCTCTTGTTGGAAAGCTTAGTGTTTGATTAACAATTCCGTCTCTTCTGTTCTTCTTTCCTGATCAAGGACGTGTTTCAATTTGAGGAGATGGTCCTTCATTTGATAAACGTCAGCATTTAAAGATCTGAAGATGTTTTAAACAGCCTTCTCTTAGTAAACATCATAGCTTTCTGACCTAGAGAATAGTGGCTTTTTAAAATAATTTATTATTTTACTGATTGCAAAAGTCTTCTCTCACAATACATAGTTATTGGGTTTTCTTTTTCTTTAAGCTAGTGTCCTTCACAAAATTTAGAGGCATTTATGCAGAATAGCTAATGCAAATTCTGACTAGCAATGTGTACCTTTTTTTGCACCAATTCTCAAGGCATCAACGCAATGGAAAAGTATAACGTTTATCCAAATTTTGTATTTGGCACATGTCACTATCATGTGGGCATGTATCTACAGAGATTTTACTATTTATGTCAGATATTAAATAGGTCACTACACAGGACATGTGTGTTGCTGTATATTCTTGATACAATGGACAAGAATGGGAATGGTAATTTGTGGGTTAGTCTAGTCTGTACTAGATCATCTCTTTAAAGAAAACAGCTCCTAAATCTGCTGCCAAAGTAGAATAAAAGAAAGGATAATACTTAGTTACTTAAACCTGTCTGGTCTGGAGATGGATTCTTCCTTTCCCACATTTGAATTATATTATGGGTGAGGCATTTGCTCTGGCTGCTTTATAACAAAGATCATGAGGAAATTATCAGCTAATGAGTAATCTAGACTGCCTCAAGCTGGCCCAGGTAACTGTCCAGCTGATGGCCACTTTCATCTTATTTCATTCTGACTTTTAAAAAGCTGGTGCAACCACATTGGCTAAAGTAATGTTTTGGAGGTTATCAATCAAGGCAGAGCTGGTTATGCTGTATGAATTCCTCTGTCTAGTGTAATGTGGATTAGGTAACTTCATTTGACTTGTACTACTAAATATGTCAAATATCCAAACAGCACTTCTCACTTTTTTAAACAAGTGTTTTATGAGTATTTAAAATATTTTAGAAGTACATATTCATGCTAATCTAATTGTCAAAGCTGCAGGGGTATAATTTGTTTCAGATGTTCCACAGTAATAAGCACTGACTGTGCTGTTATAAAAGGATTGTTCTGAGTTAACGCACAGGAAACACTGACAGGACAGAAGCTTATTTTCCAAGCAAAGCCATTTTGAAAATATAAAAGAAAGTGTGAGTCCATTTAACCCTGGAGTAAAGTGACTACTGGAGTAATTTGGATACCTGGAGCATGCGATATGAGAGCATGGGATGTAGACACTGAGCTGTAGCTAATAAACCCAGTTGCAGCTTAACTGACTCCTGTAGAGTCATTTCTGTGTGTTTGCACTGTGCTCTTCAGGGGGGTTAACATGGCGTAAGTGTGGTACCACGTTGGATGCTTATGTTATGATGGTCACTGTCTCACCTGAACAGATGCTTCCACAAAGCTGGCAAGCTTCTAGAGACATTTCTGAGTGGCTCTTCTGGAGTTGGGTCATGTCCGGTCAGGCTTACTAGTTGTGTCATCATAGCTGTATGAGAAAGCATTAGAAGAACTCATTTTGTTTCACAAAAGAGATGACTTTTTTTTTTATTTTTTTTTTTTTGGTCTTCAGTATGGAGGTAATTTGTGACAAGTGTTTGGGGTGTGCTTTTTTCCTTTTTGCAACCAGTGTGCTTTAGGGTAATGGGCATGAACCAAGGATGACCTCATAGCAGTGGTATTGTAATTTGAAGCTGGTATTTCCTCCTCTTGTGTGGATGCGGCTGCTTAAATAGCCAGAGGACTAATCTGGAAGCTGTAAAGAAGTGGTGGACATGAACCCCTTGCAAGACAGATGTTGAAGTCTTAGGGCAAGGTGCAGGCCCTCTTCTATTAGGAAAAAGAAAAGAAACCAGCAATACACTCATGTCCTCCCCTGCATCCCTGCACTGCCCTTCTAAGGTCCTGCCTGGTGTTTCTTTGTGGTCAGGACAGAGATGTAATCTGCTAGTGTCATTCCCAGTGAATGGTGGTTGCACAGACTTGCTTCCCTGAGTGTGAGACAGGAGTGCCAGGTTGTTGTGGAGAACCTGCATCTGTTTGTGAATATGAGCTCATTTGTTTGGGTTAAGTGGGCCAAGCTCACTCATAATATGCAACTGTCTGTACTAGGAGCACATACTCATATTGATTAGTCACATGTTACTGCTATCAGGAGGAAAAAGTCATGTAAATCACCATCAGGAGAAGAACTCTGTGCTGTCTCTCCCAGTGTTTCTATGATAGCATACTGAGGCTCTAGAAGGGCGGCAGCTACTCACCTGAGAGCAGTTCCTTTGCTTTCCTGTGGATGCCTTGTTTTCTTCTTTGGTGATACATTACAAGTGTCACATTACGTCTTTTACCCTTATTTTGAGATTTGGCTCCAGGTGGTTTCTGCCACAGCATCAACCTCTGCAGTTTCATTCCAAGCCTGGTTTTGGTCAGGCTTTCTCTCTTTTTCACTCCTTATCAGATGGAAAGTGGTTGTCCTATAAGACATAGCTGCAGATTGTATTTCCTTCTTTGACTTGCACAGGAGTCTGTTGCTTCCACTTCCTTCAGAGGACAATAGAGAGTAGTGTATAATGTTCCACTTTATTTGGACTTCTAATGTGCTGCTGTGCATGTGTGATTGGGTGTGTACCAGAATAGATGCGTCTCCGCATTTGCTGCCAGACTTTGAGATGCAAGTTCATTGGGGGAGTTTGACAAAATGTGTTCACTGTAGTTGAGAACGTCTCATTTTTATGCCTGTTGACTTGCATTTGTCTTTTTTAAAAGCAAAAAATATCTTGCTGTCTCAAGTTCGCTATATGGTCAACTCTGTACAGTTCCTTGGACTTAAGCTGTAGTATGGTATCTCCAGAATAAGTGTGCAAACAAGGAGTGCTGAGATGCAAGGCATAACAGAAGTGATTTAGGATGATGGTGAGGACAGTTCTAGTGCAGTTTCTGAGGGCTGAGCTTTTCCACGTCAATATTAGCATTGAAAATGTGAGCTTATAGCATGCTCTGTGTGTTTTCTGTCTTAGGACTGGTAGATCTATGTCTGCCAGATGCTTTCCTCTTCATCTCTGTCCTCTGCACTATCTTGCAAAGGAGCACAACACTCCTAAATTGATTTCATGTCAGTGGCATCAGAAAGTCATGCTTACTGTGCAGCACTGGACAGCAAGATCTATATGCAAGTTAGACCATGACAAGCAATTGTTCCTTCAAAAGGGAGCTGGGACTGCCATGTTGAACAAATACAGAAACCGCAACAAGGGAGGAGTTTGTATCCATGGAAGGGAGCTGTGACAGGCATGGCATGGGGTGGCATGAGGCTGTTTTAAAGGTTTGACTAACTTGGCTAAGAGGCTATAAAGTGAGATGCATCGTTAAGAAAAAGGGGTTAGCTATCCAAAGCACTTCTCTTGGGTGTAAGAGAACTTGATCAAGGGAGTTGTATAACCTTCAGAAGAATGGATGGGTAACTTGGGAGCTGTCTGATTGCTCTTTGGCCAGCTGGCATGGAGGCAAAGCATCTGGCTTTAAGCAATTTTATTTCAGGGCTTCCGAGTGGCTAGTCAGTGAGGACACAGGCTTTGGACTTTTATAGAAATAAGTGAAATAATAGCAGAAGTCTGTTTAGGTTAACACAACACCTTTTTTGCTATTAACTTTTAACAATGCACATGCTTTCTAAAAATAAAAGTAAATATATATATTTTTAAGTCCATTTAAGTTGCTGCTTGGTTATATTTAAAAATGAAAAATGTATGCCTGTAATTGTTCTGTCCATATCTGCTTTTGAGTGTGCTAGGTACGTGAATATTTGACAGATTTCAGCTGAGATGGATGAAAACTTAGGTTTTATTCTTAAGTATGGTATATTTGAAAAATAAATACGCTTGATGTGTAACTGCCTTTAAAGTCTGTTTCCTTTGGGAATGAGGATTAAATATTTTCTGTATCTTTCAATAGGAGGATGTATCTGGCTGGCTAGCACCAGGAGAAGGGTACACACCTGAACCGATGGAATTTCATCACCTAAATGAGATAGACATTAAGCTTCAAGTACTACTATCTGATGGGGATTTTTCTGTGATTTTCAGCTCTTACTCAAAACCTCCGAGCCAGATTTATCAGGTATATTACAGAACAGAGCTTATGTTGCAGATTTCTTGTTTGAAGTGTGTGTTGAGATAAATGAAAATACAGCATGCCTCTGTATTTGTATTTTTTGCATTTTTCTTTAGTATCTTCTGTTTGTTCTCAAAATATATGTGTTAAAGAATGAAGTGAAATCTTTGACTATAGAAATCATATGGAAAAATACTATGTTGCTATTTTGAGTGGTATATAATTCAAGGACTGTCTTGTTTTTAACATTTGTTGATTCCACATTTTCAACAAGAAATTTCATATACGGGAATTGGTAACTCAGATATTTTTGACTGCGTGACGGCCTCAGTGGTTTTGTCAGCATAGTAACACATTACCCATGATAATTCATCTTTGGGAATTAGAATTTGGTTTCTTCTTATCTCAGGATTCCAAAAGTGCCTCTTCACTTATGATCGGAAAGCAATTATCGATGAGCAACAATAAAGACTGTAGAAAATCGACTGAAATTGTATGTCCCTTGTTTTTAATGGCCTTTGTCTTTTTCCCTTGCCAGCAGTGTTAAGAACCTTTGGGGTCTCAGCCTTGAGAAATGATTGAATTTTGTACATAGAAGACTCCAATTTATCCCGTGCCCCAGTAATGTTGTCCCTGACATAATGGGGGAAATACAACATAAAATACCATAATTCCTATTTTGCACTAATTTGCACAAAACTTGTTTACTTCTGTACAATTTACATTTTATAGCCAGAACAGGTATATCAGAGGCTCTGTAAGAGTGTACGTTGGCAAAACTGTGCTTTCAGTTACCAGTGTATGAGAAACGTCTCTTTGAATGGCTAAAATACGTGTGGGGTTTTTTTTCTTTTTCCAAAGGCACTTTAATGTCATTGTTTTGTATTGACTACTTTCTGAACTTCAGATTTTGTTTTACCTATAGTAGTATTTTCTGTTGCTCTGACAGTTCCAGAGGAGTCACATTTTGGTGTTGATCATTTACCAACTGGGATTCAATGTGTGAAACAGCGACTCCCTCTAGTGGGTAATCACTTACGCAAATGCAGTTGTTACCCAGTAACTTCAGGTTCATGGACCTGAGCTTGCCAATGATTGCTGGATCTTGTGTTCACTGTTATGAGACATCAGCTTGAAGTTAGTGCGACTGCCTATGATAATGAACACTCTGTTTGGGAAAGTTTGTCCAAGTGGTTGTTGTTGCTTCCTTTTCAGGTAAAAGCTCAGAAGTATTTGAATAGAAACTTGCATTCATGTGTATGCTTATTGAAGAGTAATGCATTATCTTTTTGAATAATGCTAAACTTAACCAAAAAGGGATCGTTAATTCCATAAATTACCCTTCATTAGTGAAAATCAGTTGCCCTTCAACTTTGTTTTGCAGCGTATAAAAGGCTTTCAGATATTGTAGTTCCGGGAAACACTTACAGGATTCCATTTGTCATTTTTTGCTTTGTTCAGATAAACTTAAACATGTAAGTCATTTTAATGAAAGCTACCAAAGAATAGAACTATTTAAAGGTGGTTTTATAAATTTAGAGAAAGAGCTAAACAGAACAAATATAAGTTGAAGTGAGTACGAGGCTTTAGTTATTTAAAACTGGATTTAGAAGGACACTAATTGCATAAATGCAAAACTAATTTAAAAAAAACCGAACAGAACAAACAACAAAAGCAAACCCTCCCACTCTGCAGCTATCTAATTCCAGAAGTGTCTTGATTTCCAGGTGCCTTCCCAGTTGACTGCAAAATTGTGTAGGTGCCTTCATTCCTGCTTTTTTGCATGTCCAGAACTGCTTCCCTCATCAGAGGACAGGGTGTCTAGTAGTTGCCTTAGTTTCATTGTGATGGACACTTTAGGCAAGTCAGTGTTAAGTTCTTCATGAAGCCTGATTTGGTAGGTGCAGTCTGATTGTATCTGGCACTGCGCCATGACTGGGCTTGTTTACATTTACATAGAATTTTAGCTGCTAATTTTCTTTTTATGGTAAGTGGAGGAGAAAATAGTTGTCTCAACTTTCAGGAATTTGACTGCTTACTGTGGAAGCTTCATACCAGGTTTAGCCTTTAGTCCTATGTTCTTGGTTATGGTTATTTTTGTTTTGGTAGGTAAAAAAGTCACTCTTCAGTTCATACATAGCAATAACAACAGGTCAAGTTCTGAATTTGGTCATGCGAGTTCATTCTCAACACCTTTTGTTTTCAAATTCCTTTAACAGTTGCTTTTTCAAAAAAACAGGAAGTAACGTGCAGCAGTAGCTGAGAAATTAGTGACTATTTTGAGTTTAGAGAGCTTCCTGTCAAAAGGCGTGAAAAATGACTTTTTTTTTTTTTTTACAAGTACTTGTTCTAAGTTCATTGCTGCTCATGGTCTTTTTAAAACAGCCTCATTTATCACAATCAATATCCCCTAATACTGTTATAAACTGGAAGTTTTAATGAATTTGCTTTTTAAAAAACTTATTATTCTTGAAGCATCTGTTCTGATATCAGAAAATAGGTAGGTCACAGAGAAATATCAGAATTCTTTGTACCGAATGTCTTTTGGAACCTGATCAAAGGCAACTGATACCTACTCAGAAAGGGCCTGAAGAAATTAACTGAATGATGCTTTTGCTAAAAGAAGATCTTGTTTTGTGATAGGGTAGCATGAATGCCACATGCAAGACAAAGGCAGTAAGAGTTCTGGTTGTCTGCCCCTTGTTGGGTTTAATTTCAAGTGTTTAATGACAAGATTTTAAATTGCTTCTTCAGTTGACCACAACAACTAAATCAGGAAGTAAACTAGCTATCGGCACTGGAAGGCTGTTACCCTCTTTAAAACCAGTTAGAAGTGGGACACATTTAACTTACCAATAGAGTGAATTAAATATGCAGGAATTCCCTTATTTATTCACCCTCACACATATTCTCTAAACATTGTGAGAGACAAAATATTCATTGGTGAGACTGGAGATCAGTAGTATTCAAAACTGATAGTGGTAATCTGGTATTGTTGAAGTCTCAGATAAGTTTCTATTGATTTCTTTTATTCAGAGTTTCAGCTTAGATTGTATCACTACTTCTCCCATAACTGAGGTAAATACTGTAAACTTAATTGCTAGATAAAGATGTTGGCACAGGTGCTGTGGAATGCAAATTTGAATGCACTGCAATATTTGTTTGTTAGGAGTTTGGTTTTTTAAAGTTTGTTTTTTTAAATTAAGGTGCCAAGAGAGGGCTAAAAAAAAATGCTGAACATACAGAAATTATTTTGAATGAGTCTAGTTGTTACGGGACACAAGTCTGATTTGGAACATGGATGTCCTTTCCTTTGGAGAAGAGGCTGATTTCAGTGACATTAATCTTTCTTCTAAAAATCAGTGCTGAAATTCTTTCTGATTTCCATGAGATGTGGATTTAATCTGTTGTGGTTGAGTAGGGTGTAATGCATTAGTGATGGAGAACACTGGGAAAAATTGTTAGTGTGTAAATCATCTGCTTGGATTTTCATTTAGAATTGTAGAAGTAATTAAAAAAAAGTTAGCTTAGAATTGCATATCATAAAGCTGCACATTCTTTTCTTCCAAGAATTGCATTAGATGTAACTCTCAAAATGCAAACATTTGATCACCACTGGCTCAATGGGAGAGCTGCTTTCTGCCACTGGTAGATTCTTTGGCAGGATATAGGATCTATGCTCTGACTCTGAAATCTTTGACAACTGGCTTTAATTATCCTACAGTACCATAGCTGAGCTGTTACAGAGGAGCATACAGATTCATCTTTTTGTGCAATGAGTCCAGCTGGATTCAGAATGCTTTTCCATGACTAATGTTCTCTTTTATGTGGAAATGTTTCTCATCAGAACTGTATTTCTCCCTGAAACATTTCTTTGTTCTGGTGCCAACTTTATTAAATATTTAAAAATGCTTCTTAATGTTTTTGGGGAAGAACAAATTAAGTTGAATGTAATCGTGGAAGAGACAGGAAAATGGTCGGATGAAGAACATGAAGTGTAAGACTGCGTGTGATGAGTACAGTTACCAGCTTGAAAAACTGGAAAACTACCTGAAAATAAAAGGAAATGGAGATTGTGTTTAAAGAAACAATAATATCTGTCTGCTTGATTGTCTTATAAAGATAATTACCTTAATGTTGTGTATTACCTTTATGTGTTCTTTCATACCTGATTGGGTTTCTTTTATCAGAAAAATATTCCATTTTTCAATTATAGC